>NC_134697.1:64708473-65019545 GCF_050947455.1 Rhinoderma darwinii
CCTGTAATTTACGCGTAGTCGTTTGACAGCTGTCAAAAGACGACGTGTAAAATTACAGCCTCGTCAAAAGAAGTGCAGGACACTTATATACATTATATGCAGGACACTTCTTGGACGTTTTTGGAGCTGTTTTCTCATAGACTCTATTGAAAACAGCTCCAAAAACGGCCTAAAAAATGGCGTGAAAACGCTGCGAAAAACGCTGCGAAAAACGTGAGTTGGGGTATGTTCACACGGCAGCGTCCGTAACGGCTGAAATTACGGGGATGTTTTCAGGAGGAAACATCCCCGTAATTTCAGCCGTAACGACATGTGCAGGCGCTTGAACGCCGCGTCCATTACGGACGTAATTGGCGCTGCTTTTCATTGGAGTCAATGAATAAAGGCTCCAATTACGCCCAAAGAAGTGACAGGTCACTTCTTTGACGCGGGCGTCAATTTACGCGCCGTCATTTGACAGCGGCGTGTAAATATATGCCTCGTGTGAACAGACAAACGTCAGCCCATTGCTTTCAATGGGTAGATGTTTGTCAACGCTATCGAGGCACATTTTTCGGACATAATTGGGGGCAAAAACGCCCGAATTACGTCCGTAATTAGTGCGTGTGAACATACCCTTGCTCAAAAAACTTCTGAAAATCAGGTGCTGTTTTCCCTTGAAAACAGCTCCGTATTTTCAGACGTTTTTGGCTCAACGTGTGAACATACCCTCACAGTGGAGACATGAGAAACAGTAATGTGAGGGTATATTCACACGACAGCGTCCGGAACGGCTAAAATTACGGGGATGTTTTCAGGAGGAAACATCCCCGTAATTTCAGCCGTAACGGCATGTGCAGGCGCTTGAACGCCGCGTCCATTACGGACGTAATAGGCGCTGCTTTTCATTGGAGTCAATGAATACTGGCTCCAATTACGCCCAAAGAAGTGACAGGTCACTTCTTTGACGCGGGCGTCTATTTACGCTCCGTCATTTGACAGCGGCGCGTAAATATACGCCTCGTGTGAACAGACAAACGTCAGCCCATTGCTTTCAATGGGTAGATGTTTGTCAACGCTATCGAGGCAAATTTTTCGGACGTAATTCGGAGGTAAAACCGCCCGAATTACGTCCGTAATTAGTGCGTGTGAACATACCCTTGCTCAAAAAACTTCTGAAAATCAGGTGCTGTTTTCCTTTGAAAACAGCTCCGTATTTTCAGACGTTTTTGGCTCAGTGTGTGAACATACCCTCACAGTGGAGACATGAGAAACAGTACTGTGAGGGTATAATCACACGACAGCGTCCGTAACGGCTGAAATTACGGGGATGTTTTCAGGAGGAAACATCCCCGTAATTTCAGCCGTAACGGCATGTGCAGGCGCTTGAACGCCGCGTCCATTACGGACGTAATTGGCGCTGCTTTTCATTGGAGTCAATGAATAACAGCTCCAATTACGCCCAAAGAAGTGACAGGTCACTTCTTTGACGCGGGCGTCTATTTACGCTCCGTCGTTTGACAGCGGCGCGTAAATATACGCCTCGTTTGAACAGACAAACGTCAGCCCATTGCTTTCAATGGGTAGATGTTTGTCAACGCTATCGAGGCGCATTTTTCGGACGTAATTCGGGGCAAAAACGCCCGAATTACGTCCGTAATTAGTGCGTGTGAACATACCCTAATGGCTCCAGTTACGCCCAAAGAAGTGACAGGTCACTTCTTTGACGCGGGCGTCTATTTACGGGAATGGTTGGTGATATTAACTTCCTGTTTGTGGCACATTAGTATATGGGAGGGGGGAAACTTTTCAAGCTGGGTGTTGACCATGGCGGCCATTTTTAAGTCGGCCATTTTGTATCCAACTTTAGTTTTTTCAATGGGAAGAGGGTCATGTGACACATCAAACTTATCGAGAATTTCACAAGAAAAACAATGGTGTGCTTGGTTTTAACATTACTTTATTCTTTCATGAGTTATTTACAAGTTTCTGACCACTTATAAAATGTGTTCAAAGTGCTGCCCATTGTGTTGGATTGTCAATGCAACCCTCTTCTCCCACTCTTCACACACTGATAGCAGCACCGCAGAAGAAATGCTAGCACAGGCTTCCAGTATCCGTAGTATCAGTTGCTGCACATCTCGTATCTTCACAGCATAGACAATTGCCTTCAGATGACCCCAAAGATAAAAGTCTAAGGGGGTCAGATCGGGAGACCTAGGGGGCCATTCAACTAGCCCACGACGACCAATCCACTTTCCAGGAAACTCTTCATCTAGGAATGCTCGGACCTGACACCCATAATGACATAAATAACTCATGAAAGAATAAAGTAACGTTAAAACCAAGCGCACCATTGTTTTTCTTGTGAAATTCTCGATAAGTTTGATGTGTCAAATGACCCTCTTCCCATTGAAAAAACTAAAGTTGGATACAAAATGGCCGACTTCAAAATGGCCGCCATGGTCAACACCCAGCTTGAAAAGTTTCCCCCCCTCCCATATACTAATGTGCCACAAACAGGAAGTTAATATCACCAACCATTCCCATTTTATTTAGGTGTATCCATATAAATGGCCCACCCTGTACATAAATAGTTGAGTGACTGTAAAATACGTCATTACTTATCTTGTAGTGATCCTGACTTAGGCCCAGTTTGCATTTACTATTCTGCATTTTTCAAAGATCAAAATCTCCCAGAATTCCTTGCTGGCCTAATGTCTGTTCAAAACATACTCTGGTCTTTATCACTGTGGGAATTCTAGTCTTTACAGCATGCACTGTACTGTATTCTAATGCGGGAAAACAAAATATCACACTATATTAGAGCCGCTCATCCATGCTGTTGGGGATGTGTTGCAAACTTGTAAACTGTTCCTTATGACAACCAACAGAATTGTGAATGTAGCTCTGGGTTATAATAAAGACCATGTTCAAATGTGGGTGGACATACAATTTAGTGGTTTCTGATCTTGAAACCCTGCAACCCAAAGCAGTTGTTATGGCACTATGCGTACACATGCACATCTTTTAGGGGATCTATTAAACAAACGGAATGTACATTGGCAGCTTTAGGCCGGGTTCCCACGGGTTGGATACACTGTGTAATACTATGCAGTGTACCCGACCTAGATCCTGCAGCACATTCCGTCCGAAAAACCGCGCCAACCACATTGTGGTGACGTTTTTCGGGCGGAATTCTCGCAGCAGAAAGTAGCACTAGAAAAAAACAAATGTTCCTACTCACCCCGGCCATAGTCATGGTGAGGCGCCCCTCTGTTGACATGTTGTCCGGCCTCCTGGGATGATGCTGCAGTCCATGTGACTGCTGCAGCCTGTAATTGGATGCAGCAATCACATGGGATGAAATGGCAGTCCAGGAGGCCGGCCTGGAAGAACAACATAAGAAAGTGTTATTATGACAACGCCCGGGATGTAATTATAAGCTTTTTTTTCTGAGTTGCGATTTTCGCTGCCATTCTGTTGCAAAAGTTGCAGTACTTGGCTATTAGTTGCGGAATTTACCTCCCTATTTAATTCAATGGAGAAATCTCACAACAGAAAAGCAGCAAAAATGCAACATAAATTGACATGCTGCGGATTTAAAATCTGCACCGCAGGTTAATTTATGAACCTTTTCACAGCGTGGGCATGAGATTTTCTATATCTCATTCAATTTGCTACTACTGTAAATGCTGTGGAATTTCCTCACAGAATTCCGTTGTCTAAATTCTGCAGCGTTTACACTACGTGGGTACCCAGCTTTAGGGTGTATTCACATAGTGCGGTTTTGCCACAAGATTTGCCTCACGATCGAGAACCTCATGCACTTTTGCCGCCATTTCACAAATCACAGTAACAAGCATGCATTTTTTGGTGAGGTTTTCTACCCTGTGGTGAAAACCGCGGCAAAACCGCACCGTGTGAATACACCCTATGGCTACCTACACATGTAGTAGATTTAATTGCGCATTTTACTGAGAATTTCACCCTCTCTACATTAAAAAGGGTGAAATCCATAGTGAATATCCAGAACAGATTGAGTATGCTGTGATGATATGAGAATCAACAGCAAGGTCTGATTTTCGTGTAGAAAATATTTCACAGCATGTGAATGAGATTTGTTCAAATCTCATCAACATGTCCGGGAATGTAATCCCTCATGCATTTCCATCTGGTGTGGACCCTGCCTCTAAGCAATTATGTTGTCAAGAATGTTTCTTGTGATATTTGCTTATTAGAATATTTTGCCTTATTTTACAGCTTTTCATATTATTATTGTATATTATTACATAATGAGTATCACTTTCCTCCCTGTCAGAAAAAAAAATGTGATCAAATATACATAACATCACATAATAAAAATATAAATATTTAGTATTACTACAGCAGTAACAAGCCATACTCTAAAGCTAAAGTTGTGTGACCCCTGCCAAATAGATAAACAGCAGGAACTCCCAGGGGGTCACCATTAGATCACATGATCCAAAGGACAAGAAGACTTGAAATTTACAGAAATAAATAATAATATAATAATACTAGCAATACTAATGTAACTTACTAAGTTAATACTAGTAACAATATAAATAATGGAACAATAGGTGGCCAATGAGTAAAAAAATGTACCATTGTTCAATAAACGGTGTAAAAAACAAACAATCATTTGGCAGAATTAAAATTTTTGGCCCCATCCCCCTAAAAAATAAAATGAACAATAACTTATATGTACCGCAAAATAGAACTTAGAAACCCAACTTGTCTAATAAAAAAAACCTTATACTGTTTTGTCAACAAATAATTACACAAGAAAACAATTAAATAGTTATGGCTATTGGAATACAGGGATGCAAAAACAAAAAATATTGTATGGTACTGAAAGACAAACGTATAAATATTCATGAAAACAAAAATTGAAAAAAAAAAACAACTTAATAGAAATGTACATTGAATGGGACAACGTTAAAAGGGTTTATGTTATCAATGAATCTTGGCACATTTTAGAAACCTATACCTTCAGGTTGACCTCTCGAGCTCTAATGCACATGTTCTCTGAGCTTTGAATAAAACCTAAATGAATAATGAGTAAGGGAAATGTTCCTGACACTGCACACGCTGATAAAATCTGTTGTTCTCCTAGTGAATTGCTTGTCTGTTCTTGGCTGTACTAAGAGCTTATCAATGATACACTGTCACAGCTCTGTACCACAAACCAGACAACAATCACTGCTAAACCATGCATTGCCTGAGTACAGCTATATCACTCCCAGGGCTAGCAGGATGCTTAACCTTTTCAGGGAATCTACCACATCTACTCTATTTGTGATGTACAGCAGGTGGTCATTCTCATTGAGATGTCCAAGCTCCCAGTCTTATTATAACAAAAAAAAAAATGTATCCTAGTATTTTCATGAGTCAGCAGTAAAGCTGGCTAGACAAGCTGTCAACGGATGAGTAAAGGTATTTCTGTCCACTTTGCTGTACACATACAGTTCATGGCAAAACTGAACAGGTTATGGATGTTGCACTCCAAATGACACATTGCAAATCCCTCTAGGCTTAAATCCAAGAAGTTATTGAACTATTTGTGTCAATAGCTCCAAAACGATACAAATTTGGTTTGATTAAGTATATAGAAGCATCTATACATAGAATATTGATGAAGAAGAAGATGAAGAAGAAGTGGTATGGGTAGTGTTCCATATGTAGTATACCGATTAACCTACTACTCCATAAGTCTCTTATATCAGGCATGTTTAAATTCTATTTTAATCTTTTCCCTACTATACAAAGGCATTTATACCATTGAAGCCGACTATGCGGCTGATATGGAGCCTGTGGAGAGAGGGAGCCCAGATGTAGTCATTCCTTTGTTACTGGATGGTGAGACTCCTCTCTTCAGAGGTAAAGCATTGCGAGAAAACAAGGGGTGGGAAATAGGCATATGGGTCTTGGAAAGGGCATTGAGGTGGAAACAAACACTAAGTCCTTCTGTCCCGGTTGACAAAAACCCAGAGCCATAATTGTAGGCCTATTCTGATATTTGCTATAGGACCCCCTCTCTTCTATGTTTACTCTGGCTACTCCATTTGCTTATTATTAATAACAAGAGTCTAGAAAACCCATTTTCATATACAGTATCTTAATAGTAGTTAATTATGAGATAATACAGGGCGCTCCTATATTCAGGATCCTTATTTCTTGTCCAGTGTCTCTCACTCTGGAGGACCTGCCCTGTATTATACAGAAAATCAGTTTATTTGAATAGGCACTGTGCAATACTTAATTTCCCCTGTAGTGGTGAAGTGGGGAAATTTAACACAGGTTTACCACAGATTACATCTGATCACTGGGGATCCTAGCAAGGGATCTGCTTACTGTCAAGGAACCATTCTTACAAAGCGAAAAATGCTTTCATTTTTTTTAACATCACTCTGCATCTCCCCTCACTGTCAGCTTCAGTGAGTTGCTTTCTAAATGTGTTATTTCAACTTTCCTTGATTGTGAGGATATTTTCTGGCATGAGCAAAAAGTTTACTTTATTGAAAAATACACATTGGCAATTATTCATTACAATAATGCAAACATTAAAAAAATACAAGTAAATCACAGAAACTTGGATTAATTAAAATCGCAAAAAAAACAACATATTTACTGATATAAGCACATGTTAAAAGACCAGTTCCCAGCAGGATGCAGACAAGCTACAATGCTATATGGGGAATGTAGCGCAGGTGCAAACTACTGATGAACATCCACTCACCTACTATTCATGAGCGGGGTGGGGTGGCTGCTTAGTAATATCATTCCACACAGAAAAACTTCTAGAAGATACCAGTCACAACAAGCTTACGTGTAGTGCACCATGCTGACTTGCAATTAAGAAATACTTAAGTTACTGACATGGATGAAAAGTGACTTTGTATAGATCAATCTTGAGAAAATTTTCTGATACCTCAATAGTTTTGCGATTGAGATTAAGCCACAAAGATCATCTAGACCAGGGGTACTCAACTGGCGGTCCACGGACGCCAGCTGTTCAAACCTCTGCACTCAATTGCTTCCACGTACCTAGGACGCAAATACAAATATTGTGCCACACCTAATGCTGGCAAGTGCAAGGGAACCATCATTACCCCGCCCTGCCATTTGGTGATTTTCTGGTGATGCAATTTTTACAGGGAGCACTGTGTGACATTATCTACAGGGGCATTGTGTGGCACTATATACAGATGGTAGAAAAGCCTCAGATTTATACCACGGACTCATGGTTTGGATTTGTTCATGTCAAATCCGACCCGTATGAACATAACTTTACTGTTGGTGTTCAGCTCGGACCTTCACCTGATGGCAGACCTAGGTAAATGCACCTTCACTGAAGTAGATGAGCACCTCTGATGTAGACTGTTTTTATGCAACTTCATCTTCCAACAATTAATTAACAATTAATTAACACAAATTCTAGTATACAGATTACCCTCAGTCTGACTTCAAAGTATTTTGCCATCATTAAGCCTTATTTACACGAGCGGATGTTAAAAACGACAGTTTTTCACGGCCGAGGTGCATCCGTGCTCGGCGCTGTGGGATGCGATGTCTCGCATCCCCCATAGATGAGAGTCTACGAAGGGATGCGTGATGCATGAAAAGATAGGACATGTCCTATTTTCCCACAGACCCTTCACAGGGTCCATTGAAACAACGGCTGTGTGAACGGCCACATTGAATTACATAAGTCTGTGGGACGGCGGCTGTTTCAACGGCCGTCCCACGGACCTTTAACACGCTCGTGTAAATAAGGCCTTAGATCAGAAGCATGGTAATAACACAGCAGTAGGTGATGAGCCTAGAAGATCCTAGGTAGGTGGCACTTGAGGTGTCCAGCATCTGCTTATTCCCTGTCCTATTGACATAACATGCCTATTTGACCAAGCTAAACCTACAAGCCAGTGTATGTTAATGTGGCAGAGGTTTAGTAGCTGATTTTTAAATGCCCATTTGGCTGACAGCTACTCAAGTTTATGGTAGCTTTAGATGAACTTTAGATTGATGAACTTGGCAGACTATATATAGCTATGCTCTTTGATAAATCTTTTATTTCCCTCTACTTTGTTTGAACAGGTTGTCTAGGAATAAAAATAGATGCCTGATTTTTTTCCCCCCAGAAATAGTGCCACTCTTTCCAAGGACTGTTTCTGTTTGTGTCTAAAGCAATCTATTTGACCTGTAAGTATCTATTGAGGGCTGGAAAGAAGCTGACTGTGGTGTTCAATAGATGGATTACTATCAAGTATTCCAGACACGTATGCACCAATGTACTTTCTTTATCTCCTCTATCTCTAGTTCTAATAACTCAATAAAAAAATGTCAAGCAAGTACATGTATTCCATAAGGGCCGCCCCTTCAGATGCTTTGACTCTAATTGAGGAGAGGAGTTGAGCCCAAGTTAAACTCCCACCCCCTTAATACAAAGGCACAAGTACAATCCCTGGCAAAATTATGGAATCACCACAATACATGTCCAAAATGTCTACATACGCCTGTGCATTGACTGTTGACGTAATGATCTCCATCTCCCCTGGTCCTTTACCTCACCTGCAATCCCATATCATAAATGAGTGGGGAAACAAGATTTTTTTTTCCAGGCAGTCATCTTTTTATGTGCTATTAGAATGGCCCTAATCACAAGTTCCACCATCATCTCCTTGGCCAATGTAGATTTGTGATTCATTACTTCATATATCACTTTTTGATCCTATCCTCCACACTGAATGATTGCTTCTCTTTAGCCTGGTGTAACCTTGCTTTCTTCTGTATAGGTGTCAGTGCTGGTTTTAACTTGTCTTTTCTATATGTAAATCCCATTTAATTCATCTGATTTCTTACAGTTGTCACAAATATTCACTCCTGCTTCTGCCCATTCGTTTTTATTTGTTTTCTTGTGCATTTTCTATTTTCAAGGGATTTAGGTTTAAGTTCTCTATCCTGACGCTTTGACATCTTCCTTGGTCTACCCATGTGTTTTCCTTTCATGACTTTCCCATTATGTTTATACTTGCACCAAGCTGTCTGGGAACAACCAACCTCTTTTTCCACACTCTGTGTTGGTTTTTTAACTTGAAGGAGTAATATAATCCTTTCCATTGTTTCAACCGACAACTCTCTTGTTGGGGCCATGCTTGCTTTCATTTAGCCTAGTCCAACATCTTGTTCAGATCTGTAAGCACTTTCTTTTAACTGCAGACTGCAGCATTTTTCCTACATTTATTGTCAGTGTGCATTGCGCATTGGAATCAGTGTGCCTTGCATGGGGCATGTGTTTTTCACGTCCGTGCAAGCACTTCATTTTTTAAAAATTTGCAATGTATTTGATACGTGAAACACGGACAGAACACAGATGTCGTCTGTGTGCTTTCCATGGTTTTCACGCACCCATAGACTAAAAAGGGCGACTAGGTGCATTAAAATGCACCAATATAAGACATGCAGTTAGTTTCACGCAACGGACAATCGTTGCATTAAAAACAACACATGTGTGAATTGCCCCATTGAATTGCATGGGTCCGTGTGCTGTGAGTGATTTCAACGCACAGCACACGGACGAGTATTACGCTTGTCTGAATGAGCCCTGAATGAGCTTGTCTGAAACGAGACAGCTCGTTGATCACGTTTGCTCCTTTCACCAGGAGCTAGTTTGGGGACGAGCGCTCGTTACTATGACCGCTCGTCCCCATACATTTTTGTCATGTCGGCAGCACATTTTCCTGCTTACACAGGGAGATGCTCTGCCGACAACGATAATAGTTTAATTATTTAAAACTATGCAATGAGCTGATGAACGAGCGTTTGCTTGTTCATCGGCCGATCGTTGCCGTTTACACAGGGCAATTATCGTGAACGAGTGTTCTGTGCATGCTCGTTCTGAAGGCCCTTTTACACAGGCAAATTATCAAGCAAATAAGCATTTTTTTCTTTAACAATTGTTTTTTATTTAGTAAAAGTTTATACAACATAAAAGAAAACTATATAAATTTAGTATCGTTGTAATCATATCGACCCGCAAAAAGGTCACATGTAATTTTTACTGCTTGGTTAACGCTATAAAAGCAAAACCCAAAAAAACAATGGAGGAATTGCTGTTTTTTTTTTCATTTCTACCCCACAAATATTTTTTTTTTATATCTTCAATACATTATATGGCACAATAAATTTGTATCATTATAGACGACAACTTGTCCTGCATAAAAAACAAGCCCTCGTATGGCTATGTCAACGGAGAAACAAAAAAGTTATGGTTCTTGCAGTGTGGGGAGGAAAAAAACTTGCACAGCTGGAGATAAACTGTAGCTAAAGTAGGATACATAAATGTCCGATAGATGAGTGTCCCACCTCTGGGACCTGCACCTATCTGTAGAACAGGGCCCTCTGACTCCATCCTACTAAGCACGTTTTGCTATGCTGTTTCCGAAACACCCATAAAAGTGAATGGGTGTTATGGAAACAGCGTAGCACAGATAGCTATGTCGTTTCCGTAGCTCCTGAGTTTTGGAAACACTGTAGCTTGCTGTACTGCACTGTTTCCGTAACTTATATTCACTTCTATGCGATTTCTGGAAACAACATAGCAAAACGTGCTTGGCTGTTTTGGAAGCAACATCTAGAGAAAAGAAGGCTTCACCATAATAGAAGAGGATACTTTAAGTACCATAAGACTCTGAAACTCTGGTCAAAGATTTTGGTGGTTGGGTACATGGTTGATCCAGGGTTGTATTCTTATTGCCATATGTGTAGTTGGGCAGTGGTTGTTTTCTCCCTAGGACAAGGAAAATTGGCTTCTGCCTCATGGGTGATGTCTTGTTTTCATCTTTACTTTGTCCCCTTTATAGGTAAATAAAGTAAAGTAAAGGATCCTGAAAAGCAAGCTTCATCCAGTTGTTTAGGGGTTTTTTTTTCTGTAGAGGAAACTCGCCAGGAAAAACTTTGAGCTATTCAATTATTTGTGGAACGGGTACGTCAGTTCTAACCCACACTAGAGATTTCCAATGAGTTTGACTTGGAAAGGAAACATAATCCATTAGTGAAAACTAATACTGATTAAATGTTTTAGTAAAAGTCAATATTAGTTTTAAAGACATTTTTATTTTTTACTAAAGGCCATTAGTTTTAAGAGCTTACTTTTAATCATGATCATTTCAATGGCTCAGCACTACTTTTTATTATGCCCTAAGCACTCACCAATTTACTGTCATGAGGGGGGGGGTGGACCCACTAGGCCGTACCGCGTAGCGGGGTGGCAGCTGGCCAAACAGGTAAGGTACAGAGTCTATAGTCCAGAAAAGGGTACCTGAGGCAGTGTAGACAGTAGCAAGGCAGGCTCGGCTGGGACCAGGCAGCAGGTAGACGTCAGGTGTGGAGTAGTAGAACAGGCGTGGAGATGCAGCACAACACGACAACAGCTCAGCACGGCAGTAGACCAGGATGGTACAGATAGCACGGGGAACAGGATACAGGAACGGGAAACACTGGGAAGCTGGAAGACACTTAGGAGACGATTTGCAAGACAGACTAAGGGAAACAACAACAACGCTCAGGCGAGGATAAGAAGGGAGGTGACCCTCTTATAGTCCAGGAGTTCATGAGTTGATGATGATGATGATTTTCCAGGAGACAGGCTCGATACCCGGAAGTGACTGCCGGCGCCTCACAGGGGGACGACGCAGCACAGCAGCAGGACGTCCATGGCCGCGGTCATCAAGGGGTAAGTTAGAACGACAGACCGCGGTCATAGACATTACATTTACATTCCCATCAAATGAATAAAGCTGTTCTAAAATCCACACCCGATAAGGAAATTAATATATAAATTAACCTGAAAAATTTACTTATTGAACTAGAATCTCAACATATACAATAATATTTATGTACAAATAGAGCTAAATCACATGCATACAAAGTAATGAATGAAGACTAAGATACCAATTCCTCCTCATTGACTATAATCCACTCCTGACGCTGAACCGCAAGCACCTTTCCCCACAGGACCACCGATAAGCAGGAGCCTCTTTTGACAAATGGAAAGTCCTTTCCTTGCCCTATAATAAAAATTTTCTTTCACATAGCCTCAGATCCTTAGTTAAATAAATTGCATAATACAATATAATACAATCTATGGAGCATTACGTTAGTGGTTAATAAGTTTATTTTGGATTGATACTCTGATTTTCATTTCTCCAATAAGCCTTTAGAAGATACAGTACACAGGCATGCGAAGGCCCCTGGTTGGCAAAACAAAGGTCATCAATTATCTATCCAACCCTGGCTGCCTTCCACAACCTGATATAAAGTTTATAAATGCTTTGAATGGTCTCTCATTTCTTTGTGCATGGTTTCTAATAAATCTTGGAAGACATTAAACCAGATGCAATTCCTTTTCTTCCTTTTTGTCCCTTGGTAATCTGGAAGAACTTTGCTCTAAGCATTTTGACACATCTCCTTGTTTTCTTAGTTATACATATTATTATTTATTTGCCATGGAGGAAATAAAATAACCAATTTAATATCACTACAAAAAAACATCATTAAACCTTTATACATTTACTTTTCTGAGAATGAAATTAAAATGCAATGAAAGAACTTAGTTTTAAAAGTCATTTAAAGGTCATGTAAAGGTCATCTATCTAAAACCTCAAACTCAGCTATAAAAATATTTAGACTGCATATTATGTATCCCCCGACTGTACCTTGACAGCATATTGTGATTATGTTCATACACTAGTATAAAGCAATGCATGTTTTTGACCACAATATACTAATGTACTTTGTTTATGAAATACGTGTCGGCATATAGTAATTTATATTGTATACAAAACATGTATCAGCCCATCCGGAAAAGTGGCAGAATCATGGCAACTGGACGCCATGGCTCTCTACTCTGCCTGTGGAGCACGGCTCTAGTCTCAGGAATGAAAAACCCTTAACCCCTTAAGGATGCAGACAGTTTTAGGTTTAAAACAAATTAGATTTTTTTTTTCTTCATAGTCACATTCCTAGAGCCATATTTTTTTTATTTTTCCATCTACATTTCATTGTATTTTTTACGGGAGAAGTTGTATTATTTAACAACATTATTTTGTGGTACATATAATGTGTTGTATAACTTTTATTAATGTCTTTGGGGAGTGGTAGGAAAAAAAGAGGCAATTCCGCCATTTTTTTTGTTATACTTCTTTTTTTTTGCAGAATTCACTGTGTGGACTACAAAAATGGCACACCTGGGTGCATTTGTTAGGCTCCAGGTTGCAATAGAACTCGCGTTACTCGTTCGCCGATGGGGTGACAGAGGAAGGTCCCTCCCTCTGTCTAACCACTTTGAAGCCGCAGTTGCATCTAAGGAGTTAAATGATTGGTATTGAAGCTAGCGCCCATCCCGACTGTTGCAGGAGAGTGTCAGCTGTTTATTACAGCTGACACCCACTGCTAATGGCGTGGACATTAGCTCCCGAGCCCGCACCATGCAAGCACAGTAGATGTAATTCATCTTGCATTAAAGCCCGCCCACACCATACATTTATGGGGACAGCGACCTTTGAATCTTACATCATTGCAGAAGTCAAGGGTGAAGAACGGGCGTAGGTTTGCCTGCGCCAATTTAATAATGTTCTTAGTCACTCATTGTTCCTGCTGGCTGCTGCAACTTTCCACTACGCTATTTCACCATCCCTAAGATGTCCCGCTATGCTGTGCAACTCTGTTTCACCATTTTCGAGACATCATCCAAGTCCTGATAATCCTAGCCGGATACTGGCATCCAGGCATGCTCTTGGACTTATAGTTTTATATGGACTTTACAACATGTATACTCTGGAGGAATTTGATGTTGAGCCAGCAGGCCTATATAACAGTCTCATTGACCAAGTTGTCCCTACTATTTCTAACATTTTATTCTCCAGATTTGAAGTTGAATGGGTCTCTAGAGGTAATAGGTCTCTAGTGGTATTGCCTCTGTAGATAAACTCTTCAGTAATGAAAATCTATTGAAATCTGAATGTTTACAGTTGTTGAACAATCTACCTAAGAAAGCCTTCTATAAGTAACTTTATATTCTTCGCATCATCACAAATGATGTGACCTGTCACCTGTCTCCAGCAATTACAACCTATTAGGAAATACCACTTATATATTTGTTTTAAATTGCTCTTATTGACATATCCTTGACTTCACTTTTAAATATATTACTCTTTAGTCACCCTGTGGGCCAAAGTTTGTACTTTGTATATTTTTTTCCTTTTCTTCTTGTGCAGAAATACGCAGTAGAGGGCCCCCATGCAGGAACAGTTCATGGGCTCCATGCTCTCAGATCATAGAGCAATCCATTTATTAGTTAGAATCCCCTGTATGTCTCTCCAACTATCCACCATTAATTGTGAGCTATGAAATGTATTAGCTTGGTCTCTAACTTGCCATTTAATAAACAGTAGGATCCTGCTAGCTGCTTTTGAGGTGGCAGAAGGCCCCATTACCTGCTGGGCCCCTGTACAGTTTCACAAGACGCACATATGGTATGTCCGCCCCTGCCGATGTTATTCTTCTCCCCTAATCCTTCATTTGTAAACCAGAGAACTCTCCTAATAAGGAAATATTAAAACGTGTTTACATCGAAGTAGATGGAGAAGAGAGCAGGGAGTTTGCAGGTTACCAACAACATGTGCCCATAGATGCTAAATGGACGATTATGGGTGCAACTTCCTACAAAGTTGCAATATAAAAAAAATAAAGTGGAGCACAAACTGTTGCTGTAAAAATAAAATACATTGCAGACTAAATTGGAATATTATAGACATAAAGTAATTAGTATTATTTGGATGGCAATATGACAACATTTGCTCTATAGAAAACTGCCCCAGTGATCAGTGATTTTGCTCCTAAAGCTTATGTTGCCTAGGGAGGTTGCAGCTGACCACACATTTCCATTTCCAGCAGCTACTTTAAGGGAAATGTAGCATGGCATGGCGCTCATTAAAATGCATGGATGGCCATGTAACACATGTTCGTACTAAATATGTTAGACCGCAAGCTGCTCTGGATAATAGAGTGGGATCCTGCGTGGAGCCCCTTCTATGACAACCATAAGTAATAGGGAATGGGGGCCGGGTTTGCTGTGAGGTGCCATTTTTATCTATACATTTTTTGAATCTTTCATAATGTTTCTCATGAAGAAATATCTAGGGAGCTTGTGTTTAGTCTATAAAGGTCTCTGGAGATTTTTCTTTTGGTTCATGCTTGGCTGTATCACCTTCTCAGTAAAGTACCTGACTCTCTTTCTTTTGTCCATGCTTATTGAACTAGATGATCCAAATACTAACGCAACACAGGTTCTATAATAAACCTGGTAAACTGTTTTTATTTCTATTTCTATTTTATAAAAATAATGAGAATGTTTTTTATCAGTGCTCAGAAGAGTTGAAATAAAAACAGGAAGAAAACATCAAGTTGGATAGAGACAATTATACAAATCATGAATAAACTATTGAGCAGTCTGAAGACCAAGATACAAGACAAGATAAAATAAACTTTTTTGCACCTAATAATAATTTTCAGCTAAATTCGATGAGGGAAACTAGAACATTATAACCACAAATAGGAGAATGCCAACCTAGTGTGACATTATAATTTACACAAAGCATCACAAATACACAACAACGTTTGTGATCTTCCAATATAAAGTCTTTATTTTTATCATTGCTAGCTATTGTCTTCAGAATCAAACTCATTGCTCCAGCATAAAACATCGAATCACTTCCTCTTCAAACTTCATTCCTTGATTGCAAATAAATCCTGTCTGTTTTCCACACCAGAGATTCTTTTCTTGTCTATGTCCATAGCTTCCAAATGAGTATATGTCAAGCGTAAAGACAAATCCATTGAAAAACACTCTTGCTTGAGTCCCAATCCCTATACGCCAGCATAATTTGTTCTCCACTCTTGTAGAATAAGGAAGCTAATTATTCTAACATCCCGCTCTTCCAGGGCAACAGTCAATGAAATTAGTCACGTGATACACATTGTAATTCACAGGTCTCTTTTATAGTTGCATAATGTTTTTACACTGTGAATGTTTTTATTCTATTCTACCAATAAAAGACCAATATTATAGCATTTTATTAATAGCACATATATTGCAATATGTTGCAGCTGTGAACTCACTTTATAAAATGCAGTGTATTTAAAGAGGCTCTGTCACCAGATTTTGCAACCCCTATCTGCTATTGCAGCAGATAGGCGCTGCAATGTAGATTACAGTAACGTTTTTATTTTTAAAAAACGAGCATTTTTGGCCAAGTTATGACCATTTTCGTATTTATGCAAATGAGGCTTGCAAAAGTACAACTGGGCGTGTTGAAAAGTAAAAGTACAACTGGGCGTGTATTATGTGCGTACATCGGGGCGTGTTTACTACTTTTACTAGCTGGGCGTTGTGTATAGAAGTGTCATCCACTTCTCTTCACAACGCCCAGCTTCTGGCAGTGCAGCACTGTGACGTCACTCACAGGTCCTGCATCGTGTCGGCACCAGAGGCTACAGATGATTCTGCAGCAGCATCGGCGTTTGCAGGTAAGTCGATGTAGCTACTTACCTGCAAATGCTGATGCTGCTGCAGAATCAACTGTAGCCTCTGGTGCCGACACGATGCAGGACCTGTGAGTGACGTCACAGTGCTGCACTGCCAGAAGCTGGGCGTTGTGAAGAGAAGTGGATGACACTTCTATACACAACGCCCAGCTAGTAATAGTAGTAAACACGCCCCGATGTACGCACATAATACACGCCCAGTTGTACTTTTACTTTTCAACACGCCCAGTTGTACTTTTGCAAGCCTCATTTGCATAAATACGAAAATGGTCATAACTTGGCCAAAAATGCTCGTTTTTTAAAAATAAAAACGTTACTGTAATCTACATTGCAGCGCCTATCTGCTGCAATAGCAGATAGGGGTTGCAAAATCTGGTGACAGAGCCTCTTTAACCATATGTGGACATACTAATATTTGACCTCAATGCTAAAACAGTAAATACAAATTAAGGTGATGTAAGGCTTCGTTCACATCTGCGTTGGGGTCCCGTTCTGATGTTCCATAGTATAGGCTCTGCTCTGGAAACCCTGGGGAAGCCCCTGACATATATGGACAGTGATGTCAGGGGCAACTCCAAAGCCGGACTCCCAGGCAGAGTGCTACTAGTACTCTGCCTGGGACTCCATCTCTGCTCCTGACATCACTGTCCATATATGGACAATGATGTCAGGGGCTTCCCCAGCCAGAGTCCCGCAGTAGAGCGCTACAAGCACTCTGCCCGGGACACCATCTCTGCTCCTGACATCAATGTCCATATATGGACAGTGATGTCAGGGGCTTCCTCAGAGCAGGAGTCCCAGAGCAGAGCGCTTGTATAAGCTCTGCTCTGGGACTCTGGCTCTGGGGAAGTCCCTGACATCACTGTTCATATATGGACAGTGACATCGGGGGCTTCACCATTTGCGGGCGTACTCCACCTTCGGCCTGCTCTCTCCACTCCCGAGAGAGCTATGGTGCCTCGCGGGCCATAGATTACAGCCTCAGGGACCATGTGTTTGAGACCTCTGATCTACATTAATGACATCAGTAATGGTGACAACTACCAAGGGATCCCATGATTTGTGAGGTTCATAAAGACTTCTTTCAGCAGTTATCTTTGTGCTCTCAGGCTAAAAATACTGGGGATAGCTTGGCCTGGGCAAGTTGGAATTTTGTTTGAAATCTTCTCCTCTTGTGGATGATATTCTGGATAGTGGGATGATTGGTCCCAAATTATTTTAGGAATCCATTTCCAAAGTAACAGGCATATATAGCCTCCATTCTGAAGGAGTTAGAGAGCTGCTTGGATCTGGGCGTAGTAGTAACGCACATTTCAACAAGAGCGACCCAAATGGTGAGATTTACTAAGCAAAACGCGACAGAATTCTGGCACAAAATGACATTTGCCCAATTTATTGTAATTTAGACTATTTGCACCTGCCTAGACAATTTTGAAAAGTATCTAGAAAAAGGGCCAGGGCTAGAAACAATAGTGCAGTCGACCGTGCAATTTATTCAGTGAAAAAACTGAAACCTAATGAAACGGAGACGAACAGAAACCATGAGAGGCAGAAGCATTACCATTGAAATCAATGGTAATGCTAACAGAAAGCTATGATTGCCGTTTGCCTTTCCGTTGATGGGTTCACCTGACCAAAAGGTATGACGGAACTCATCAACGGAACCTAACGCTAATGTGAACACACCCTATGTTCTAATCATTTGCACCATTAT
The DNA here is from genome assembly GCF_050947455.1 of Rhinoderma darwinii. Classification (NCBI taxonomy): domain Eukaryota; kingdom Metazoa; phylum Chordata; class Amphibia; order Anura; family Rhinodermatidae; genus Rhinoderma; species Rhinoderma darwinii. The sequence goes on from NC_134697.1 coordinate 64,726,793, forward strand.
TAAAATTTTCAGACTTTAAAGGGGTTATTCCACAAACCAAAGTCTCTTAGATGTTGCTACCACCACACGTAGTATATATCTTAATACCAATGGGCAGTGATTTTTGTAAAATACCTTACTTGAATGTTTCTGTGTTCCCATGCGATCCACTCACTTCTGGGCTTCCTTCTGAAACTGTGGGTGGGCTATACGTGTCAACCGACATCCTGCCGCTCTCCCACAATGCGTGAATGATCACTGTTCCGGCAGTGCTGTGATTGCCACAGCACATGCGCAGGGAAACTGGTGCCAAACAGCGAAGTGCACGTGCGCAGAACAGTTACTCAGCATGGCGCATACGCAGAGACACAGAAAGAGACACAAAGATCTCAAAGAGACACAGAATCCCCCTTTTACTTAACGTAATAAAGCAATTAGAATACCCTCAAATGCTGTTTACATCTGGGATGGATGACGTCAGATGCCAGGACAGGCACAAACTCCAGCACTGAAGGAACAGATACTTCCGAGAATCCCTGCCACTGCAGAAAAATTATTTTAGATATTGCTCCAACTTAACTTGAGCCTCCATTTGAAGAGGCAACTTGGCCTTATCTCCCCTGAAGAATTTCGGCCACAAAGAAACGCGTCAGGAGAGGGCAAATATCGATTGCCTAGATACACAAAAAGCGAAACATGAGGTTTCCCAGTCCCCAACTTTAGGAACGGCAAGGACTCTGCTACACTACAGAACAGGTAGGGGGTTCAATACCCCATAGATGCTACTATTCATCTGTCTGGGAAAAATATTGGCCTCATACTTTCTAATTTGGAGCATCACATGCCCTTCGCACAAAATGTATATGTATATTGCCTGCAGAAAGCAGCGTTGAATAAAATACGTAGGCATTATAATCTCTTGACAATAGGGAATAATTCTTTGTTTTGTAAATAATTGTCCCAGTGTGTTCTTGTTTGCACACCTTTTTAAAATAAATGAGTAAAAGTTATATTTGATCAAACTCTAGTCCTACTCCAGTGATTCAATTGTTTTTCTAAGTAGAGTTCACAAATTTACAAATTTATCTTTGGTGAAAGGCTTTAAACACACCACTAATATTTACTAAATCCTGGATGGGCACGAATAATATCATTAACTTTTATATACTCCCAAAGCTTCTGTACATGTTGCTGACCCAAACCCAAACCTCCTCCCTCAGTCTCTTTTCAATACTGCCCGAGGTATGTCTATAAAATTTCTTTGAAACGGTAGGTGCCCTCGTTTAGCCTACTTCCAACTTATCCAATCTAAAGCTAAGTGGGGTTTTGCCATGGCTGATCTTTATGTGTGCTATAAAGCTAATCACCTTTCTCGTTGGCTACAGTTGGTCTCCCATTCGACACCATTAGATCCGCATACCCCTATTTTTCTGTGGTCACCCTCTGTTCCCGACATAGACCTCCAAATCTTTAATGCTATAACAAAAGGCACAATAAGGGTATGTTCACACAGGGTGAATACGCTGCATAAAATCACACAGAATATTCACCACGTGCGCTGCAGGGAATTCCGTCCGAAAAACCGCACCAAATTATGCTGCATTTTTTCGACAGGAATGTCAGCTGTGGAAAATTGCACCTGAAAACAAAGCTTCATACTTACGGATCCATGGTGAAGCGTCCGACCATCATCCTGCAACCCGGCCTCCTGGAATGACGTTTCATCCCATGTGACCGCTGCAGCCTGTGATTGGATGCTACTGTCACATGGGATAAAACCTCATTCCAGGAGTCCAGCCTGGATGAGGAAACACAGACTTCTGGGTGAGTATAAGATTTTTCTTCTGTGTTCCACTGCAAAAGATGCAACATCTGCTATTTGTTGCGGGATTTACCTGCCTGGGGAAATCCCACAACAACGCGTTTATGCAAATACAATCGACATGCTGCAGATTAAAAAAAAATTCCGCTTATCATTTACGCCACATGTGGATTTGTTCAATCTCATCCACTTTGCTGCTACTGCATTATGCTGCAACGTGTAAACTGAACCTAAAAGTTTATCAATCCACACAGACCAATCAGATCTCTCCCCTTTACCAATAATGCCTCCACCACTAGTTCCATTATTTTGATGAAAAAAACAAACGAAAAAAAAAAAATGCTGAAATTTTGATTTCCTGGGGACATCGAGGAGGTCTCTCTCTTAGATTTGCTTATGCTGGAGACCAACTAATATACGCCAAATATCTACTCTGTAGCTCGGGAACTTACCTTTCTGCATAAACTCTCCTATCTCCAGCAGTGCAGGTCCCTTTACATGCTGATGTCTCTTCCCCTACGCAAACCAAATTATTTGGAAAACTTACTTTCGATTGCCAAATTGCAAAGCTACTGTATATTAAGCACTGATTTATTCTGCATCATCTGGCAAGCTGATATGTATTGAAATAGGGTGGCCAATTATCTGAAGTAGATGTTCTCTTCATTCTTTCGCAGTTTATCAAACTGTATACAAGTACAGAGAACTCTTTCAAGACATTGACCTGCTGGTACAAGAATCCAGTATTTTTAAAATGGTCTCAGTATTTCACCTATTGATGAATGTTGGAGCTGTCTCTCTGTGCAAGGCCCAATGGATGTCTATCGATATTGACATTAACCCCTTCCTGCCGCAGCCCTTTTTCAGATTTTCATTTTCGTTTTTTCCTCCTCACTTTCCAAAAGCCGTAACTTTTAAATTTTTCCGTCGATGTAGTCCTATGAGGGCTTGATTTTTACAGGACGAGTTGTAGTTTTTTGTAGCACCATTTATTGTGCCATATAATGTGCTAGGAAATGTGAAAAAAAATTATTTGTGGGGTAAAAAATGAAAAAAAACCACAGATTCCTTCATTGTTTTTTGCGCGTCGTTTTTACGCAATTCACTGTGCAATTAAAACAACATGTTAACTTTATTTTCTGGGGCAATACGATTACGGCGATACTAAATATATATTGTTTTTCTATATTTTACTACTTTTAAAAGTAAAAACCTAAGTGTAAAAAATAAAATTTATTTTGTGTCGCCAAATTCCGAGAGCCATAAGTTTTTTATTTTTCCGTCGATTAAGTGGTATGAGGGCTTTTTTTTTGTTGGATAAGCTGTAGTTTTTAATTATATAATTTGGGGTACATGTGATGTTTTGATCACTTTTTATTTCATTTTTTGTGAGAGATGAGGTGACCAAAAAAATAGAGATTCTGGCGTTTACAATTTTTTTTTTTTACGGCGTTCACTGTGCGGGTTAAATAAGGATATATTGTAATAGTTCAGACTTTTACGGACGCGGCGATACCAATTATATTTATTTTATTTTTTTTACTATGCTCTAGGGGGAAAATGGGAAAAGGAGGTCTTTTTGAACTTTTAATTATACATTTTTTTTTACATTAAAAAAAACTTTATTTGACTCACTTTCACTTTTTTTATTAGTCCTCCTAGGAGACTTCAACCAGCGATCGTTAGATCGTTTGCACTATATACTGCAAGACTAATGTATTGCAGTATATCGTGATTCTGACAGGCATCTATTAAGCCCTGCCGGAGGCAGCGCTTAATAGGAGCATAAAGATGGCAGACCTGGGGGTGTTAATTAGTCCCCCAGGCAGCCATAGCAACCATTGCCATCCTGTGATTGCATTGCGGGGGGCGCGATGAGCTGTTAGAGGTGCTTGCCCCCCTCTTTCTAACGATTTAAATGCTGCGGTCGATATTGACCGCTCGTTACTCTGAAGTGTCGGCAGAGCCCGTTCTCCGTGAGCCCGTTCCATACTTCCCCTACAAATGTCAGGAAGGGGTTAAGATATCCCCGGAAATAATTTGGCTATGCGCCCCCACACCTTATTTTAGCATGGCATCCCAACGTGGTTGTTGACAGCAGCTACACTACTAATACCCCTACATTGGCATTACACTGACCCTCCTCCCAGTGTTTGGAAAAAGTTGAGCAGTTAGCTTGGAAAAATGAGCTGAGATCCGTCAAAATTCAAAAAAACGGATGTAAGACTGAATGCAACAGAAGGTCAAATACGGAATATTTTGACAGATTAATTTAGCGGATCCATAAAATACTTGACACTTCTGATTCTATTTGTGTTCGTTTTGTCATCAATTATAGTCCGTTTTTAACAGATCGGTTTTTAGATTTGCTTTTTTTTTATTTTTATTTTTTCTAAATGTTGGTTGCAGGAAATGCTATAAAAACCAGATAAAATCTTTAGGTGACTTCAGTCTGCGCAAAATCCTTGCGGAGGAGAGCACATTCTTTTTCTGCTTCAGATTTTACCATTCTGCAGTAATTTCTTTCACCATGTAGCTTTTAAGTTTTGATGTGCTGATCATGAGGAGAAGGCTGGAGAGGGAGAGTCGGCGACGGTGATATTGGGTCCACCCCATGACTTTGGCAAAAATCACCCGCTGTGTTTATTCCACCTTATACTGTGATCTCCACGAATATCCAGACAAGTTTAGCGACTACCTGCGCATGACTGTTACAAGTTTTGACCATCTTCTGCAGCAGGTTTCGCAGCGACTTCAGCGAGAAGACACCCATTTCCGGAGGCGCATCCCACCAGATAAACGACTCATTGTCACCCTGCGGTAAGATTACAGATTTAAATATTTCCATATTATTTATTTTATGTGCACTGCTATTTGGCTGTAGATGTTCAAAAAGCAATTAGATCAAGCAAGAAATGTAATTTCAAATCGTTGATAAATAATAGTTTGCAAATAATTTGATGTATTATTATTTTTTTATTCAACTTGAACTTTCTCATGTTGTCTTTTTTTTATTTTAGGTTTGTGGTGACAGGAGAAAGCTTCACATCCCTTCATTTTCAATTCAGACTTGGGAAATCTACAAATTCATACATAGTGTGGGACATATGCCAAGCCTTGTGGGATGTGCTACGTGATGACTATATTCCGCATCCCTCTTCCCAGCAATGGAAACAAATAGCAGACAAGTTTTTGGAGGTCACACAATTCCCAAACTGTGTTGGTACTGTAGATGGGAAGAATATTCAGATCCAGAAGCCTCCAGGGACTGTCTCGTAGTACTATAATTACAAGAAGTACTTTTCCATTATTCTCATGGCCATTGCAGATCCAGAGTATCAATATTGCAATAATGAGGGCTTGTTTTTTGCGGGACGAGCTGTACATTTTCACGGCACCATTTATTGTACCATATAATGTAGTGGGGAACTGGAAAAAATATTTGTGGGGTGGAATAGGAAAAAAAATTGTGATTCCTCAATCGTTCAGGGTTTGTTTTTACGGCGGTCACCATGCAGTATAATCTGCATGTTAACTTTATCCTGCGGGTCAATATGATTACGGTGATATCAAATTGAAATAGTTTTACTACTTTTACACGTAAAAAACTGACTGTTAAAATTAAAATTTGAGTTTTGGCACCACATTCTGAGAGCGATAACTTTTTATTTTGCTGTCGATTGAGCGGTATGAGGGCTTATTTTTTTATGGGGCGAGCTGTAGTTTCGATTGGTACCATTTTGGGGTACATGAGACTTTTTAATCAATACATTTTTTATTGAACTTTTGTGAAATTTTGTTTACATAACAAACATAAAGAATCTCATACATTTAGTACATTAATACAGGTATGCATCAGAAAACAATAACTATCAGCAGTCAAAAATATACCATGTCGCTAGACATAACTGCTATATACTAATACAAAATGATAAGGCAAAGTGGCAAAGTTACGATCGTATCCTCCTCAAGTATTCATCAAAGAAAATAAAATAAGGCGACATGAGTACTAGATATCCGAGATTCATAACATAAAACATAACATAAAATAAAATACATCTTGGGCGAGTTATCAACTATGAATGAAGTATAATACACCAGCAATATATTGACAGGCTATCATTAGGGTACACAATTATGGGCACTTCGGATTCAAGGACCCCATGATTTCTCATACTTCGAAAAAGAGTGGTCTTTGAACACAATCATTCTCTCATGAGAGCACGTGCCAGTAATATAAGTAATGATTTCTTGGACAGGGGGAATTTTCTGACTTTTCAATACCTAGTTATGGCCAGTTTCGTTGCAAGGAATATATGAGCTGCTACACCCAGGTGGAACGAAGTCGATATTTAGAAAAAGTAACGCTAAGGACGGGGATGGAGCAATTTGCGCTCCCACTAGTTGTGAGATTAATCCGAAGGAGGATACCCAGAGACTCGTAAGCAATGGGCATTCACACAGAATGTGGAGAAGAGTGCCCCTACCTCCACAGGCTCTCCAACATAGATGGGACGTTCCAGGGAACATGTGGTGTAATCTATCTGGTGTATAGTGCCATCTGAGTATTGTTTTCAAAACCGATTCATAATGAAGTGTATATTTCAGGTGTTTCGATACAAAAATAAGAGAATTTATTCATAGAGATGAAGAGTATGTGAGTTTGAGCTCTCTCTCCCAAGCCAAAGATGAAGACGTTTTACAAATGTTACAAATGCTGTGACTTTGAAAGGACAGTTTGCACAGGTAAGCAATGAAATTTCTGACCCTATACAGTTTTAATGAAATTATAAACAGTTGTGCACAGATGTTGACAGAAAGTAGGGTAGAGGGCTGGTGGGGGGGGGGGGGCAAGGGCTAAGCCTTGTTATTAGGAGAGCTTTTAAATTATGTGTAGGGGTTATGGACGACTCTATGTGAACTCAATGTTGGGATATATCCCCTATCCACCAATGTTTCAAATGTGGCACCTGGGTGGCCAGATAGTAATGATGAACAAGGGGCAAACTTGAGCCTCCAAATTTCTTGCCCCTGTTTAGTATTCTGGCTGCTATGCGTGGTTTACCCCTTCTCCATACATAAGAGTTCAGCGATTTATGTGTTTTGTTGAAAAAGGATAGAGGTATTTTTATCGGTAATGTCCTGAATAGATACATTAATTTAGGAAGGACCAACATTTTGTATGCTGCTATTCTACCTATCCAGACTTCATGAGTGTCAATCCTGGACATATCTAGTTCCATTAACAACAACATTGGTGTAACATCCACAGCCAAGGACTGTTGTTCTTACCTGCCCCCCGACGGCCGCAGCCATGAACGAGTGTGTGCCAGGCGGCATGTCCCTACTGAGAGACGCCAGCACTCACTTTCACATCACTGCATTGGTTCCCGTAGGGTGCACGCCCGCGCGCGGCCTTGAAGGGCCAGTGCACACACATGACTAAAATCCGTAATTAGCCCATGATCACCCTGGACTATAAAAAGGGCCATGCCCTTTCACTCATTGCCTGAGCGTTTTTGTGTTTACCCATGTTAGTCTTAGCAAATTGTCCCTTAGTGTTATCCTGTTCCCGTTGTTCCCGTGCCCTGCTACCTGTAACCTGTATCCCGTGCTGTATTTGTTCCTGTGACTTAGACTGTTGGAGTCGTGTTATGCCACCTGTCACGCCTGCTGATACACACCACGTCTGGTGTCTGCAAGTTCATCTGTGCCGAGACTCCATTACTGTCTGGACTATTAATGGTACTCTTGTACTAGGACTGTTGTTTGGCCAGCTGCTACTCCGCTACGGAACCAGGTGTGGCGGCTTGTTGTAGGGTTTCAAACACATGAGGTAGGCGGGTATCTTCAAAAGTTTTGTAGTAAGCCCTGATAGGCCATCCAGGCCCGAAGACGTATTCAATAGGAGCGAATGTATTACCATAGAAATTTCTTGTTTAGTGAGTGGGAGATTCAAGTTTTTCAATTGGTCTGTCAAGAACTCTGTGATGGAGTGTCTGAGGTCTGGTGATGGCGGTTGTGAATGGTGTAGGTTATATAAAGAGTGGTAATATTCAATAAACTTATTTGCTATATATTTAGGAGTATATATTTTTGTAGAGCTTGGGGAATTAATAAGGAATGGTATTTTGTTTTTTAAAGATCGGGATTTTAGTCTATGTGCCAGAAGTTTACTAGCTTTATTATCTTTGGAGTAATACTGTGCTTTGACTGATTTTAGGTTTTTTTAATACGTATGCAATAGACAGTTTTTAAGTTGGATGCAGAGGGCATGTAATTTTTCTGTGTTCTCTAAAGACATACTGGATTTGTTAATAAATTACAAGTTGCGGATCTGTGCCATTATTGTAACGACGGGGGTAGGGAAACGAACAAGTGAGCCCTAATCTACCCACCACTCTGTCCCTGCCTACTTGCAACGACCCGCCCTAGGCGACGGGGTACAACTGGGCGGCGGTCCCTACGCTCAGTAAGTGCATGAGATAAACATACAAGGAAATACAAAGCAAAGGGAAAGGGGCAGTTGCCCACGGCAACACCGTGAGCAACAGAGTGGTGAACGAGCCAAGTCAAACCAGGAGAGCACGAGGTACCAAACGCAGAGCAGAAGAGTAGTCAGTAAGCCAGGGTCAGTATGGAGCAGGATCAAATAGTTAGGAGCTGTAGCAGGGCCAGGAAACCACCAGAGAAGAATCACAAGCAAGGAGGAACAGGAAAGGTAGGTATAAATAGACAGAGGGCGGGAGTTAGCTCCGTCTGGCCAGGCTGCGATAGGCTCTCCCACTCCTAAGCCTGCCATCCTGAGTGGTGGAAGAAGGAGTCAGTCTCAGATACGTAGATTCAGGTGTAGACTGATTACCTATGGGAGTTAACCCCGAAGCTGTGCCTGGCAGATCCTTTACAGTACCCCCCTTTTATGAGGGGCCACCGGACCCTTTCTAAGTGGACCTGGTTTACTGGGGAAGCGAAGATGGAACTTCCTGACCAATACCCCAGCGTGAACATCCCGGGCGGGTACCCAAGTCCTCTCCTCAGGCCCGTATCCTCTCCAATGGACCAGGTACTGGAGGGAGCCTTGGACCATCTTGCTGTCCACAATCTTGGCCACCTCGAATTCCACCCCCTCAGGGGTGAGAACGGGAACAGGAGGTTTCCTCGAGGGAGCCAAGGACGGGGAGCAGCGTTTAAGGAGGGAGGCATGAAACACGTCGTGTATACGAAAAGATGGGGGTAACTCCAGCCGGAAGGAGACAGGATTGAGTACTTCAATGACCTTATACGGCCCAATAAACCGGGGAGCAAACTTCTTGGACGGGACCTTAAGACGCAAGTTCCTAGACGATAACCACACCAGATCCCCGACCATAAACAAGGGGTTAGCAGAACGTTTTCTATCAGCCTGAGTTTTTTGTACGCTCTGGGACGCCTCTAGGTTCTTCTGAACCTGGGCCCAGACTGTGCACAGTTCCCGATGAACGACCTCTACCTCGGGATTGTTGGAACTACCAGGTGAAACGGAGGAGAACCGTGGATTAAACCCAAAATTACAGAAAAAGGGGGAGACCCCTGACGAGTTACTGACCTGGTTATTAAGGGAAAATTCAGTGAGGGGAATGAATGAGACCCAATCATATTGACAGTCAGAGATAAAACACCTTAAATATTGTTCTAGAGATTGATTAGTCCTCTCAGTTTGGCCATTAGTTTCAGGATGGAAGGCAGAGGAGAAGGACAGATCAATCTCCAACTTCTTACAGAAGGCTCTCCAAAACAAAGAAACAAATTGTAGCCCTCTGTCCGAAACAATATTGACAGGGACCCCATGGAGACGCAGGATGTGTTTGACAAACAAGGTAGCTAACGTCTTGGCGTTGGGTAGTTTCTTGAGGGGCACAAAGTGGCACATCTTACTGAAGCGGTCTACTACCACCCACACCACCGACTTGCGTTGGGGTGAAGGCAAATCGGTGATAAAATCCATGGAGATATGTGTCCAAGGTCTCTGGGGAATGGGCAACAAACGTAGTAAGCCCGCTGGTCGGGACCTGGGAGTCTTGGACCTAGCACAAACCTCACAAGCGGCGACGTAGGCCTTAACGTCTTTAGGCAACCCAGGCCACAAATAGTTTCTGGCAATGAGGTGTTTGGTACCCAGGATGCCTGGATGACCAGATAGTGCGGAGTCATGATTTTCCCTAAGTACCCTTAGCCGGTATTGCAGGGGAACAAACAGCTTGTCCTCAGGAAGGTTCCCGGGAGCTGAACCTTGATCAGCTGCAATTTCAGAGACTAAATCAGAATCAATAGAAGAAATGATTATACCGGGAGGCAAAATACAAGCAGGATCTTCCTCCGAAGGAGGGCTGGCCATGAAGCTACGCGACAGTGCATCAGCCTTAATATACCCTATAGGTAACCAAAAAGTTGAATCTGGTAAAAAATAGCGCCCATCGAGCTTGTCTCGGGTTTAGCCTCCGGGCAGATTCTAGGAAAACTAGATTCTTGTGGTCGGTAAGGTCCGTTACCTGGTGCCTAGCCCCCTCCAGGAAGTGGCGCCACTCTTCAAATGCCCATTTAATGGCTAAGAGTTCGCGGTTGCCAATATCATAGTTACTCTCAGTGGGCGAAAACTTCCTGGAGAAGTAGGCACAGGGGTGAGGGACCTGGTACCCTGGGACAATACAGCCCCCACTCCCACCTCGGATGCGTCAACTTCCACGATAAATGGCTCCATTTGGTTGGGCTGAACCAGCACCGGGGCCGAGATAAAGCACTTCTTAAGGACCTCAAAAGCCTGGACAGCCTCAGGAGACCAGTGGAGGAGATCAGCACCTTTGCGAGTGAGGTCCGTAAGAGGCTTAGCGATGACCGAGAAGTTAGCAATAAATCTCCTGTAATAATTAGCGAACCCCAAAAAACACTGTAAATCCTTCAGGGAGGCAGGTTGGACCCATTCCGCCACAGCCTGAACCTTGGCGGGGTCCATGCGGAATTCATGAGGAGTGAGGATTTGACCCAAAAATGGTATCTCCTGTACCCCAAACACACATTTTTCGGTTTTTGCAAACAGTTTGTTTTCCCGAAGGACCTGGAGCACCTTCCTGACATGCTCAATGTGGGAGGGCCAGCCCTTGGAAAACACCAGTATTTCATCAAGGTACACTACAAGAAATATCCCCAGGTAATCTCTCAAAATCTCATTTATGAAATTCTGGAAGACCGCCGGCGCATTACACAACCCAAAGGGCATGACGAGGTATTCAAAATGATCTTCGGGCGTGTTAAACGCAGTCTTCCACTCATCCCCCTCTTTGATGCGGATAAGGTTATACGCCCCCCCGTAGATCAAACTTAGAGAACCATTGGGCCCCCTGAACCTGATTAAAGAGATCAGGAATCAAAGGAAGGGGATACTGGTTCCTTACAGTGACCTTATTCAGGTTACGGTAGTCAATGCATGGCCTAAGACCACCATCCTTCTTCCCTACGAAGAAGTAGCCAGCACCTACCGGAGAAGTAGAGGGGCGAATGTAACCCTTGGCCAGGCATTCCTGGATATACTCTCTCATGGCTTCACGTTCGGGACAAGAAAGATTAAATATCCTACACTTAGGAAGCTTAGCTCCTGGTACCAATTCAATAGCACAATCGTATTCTCTATGAGGAGGTAACACTTCGGAGGCCTCCTTAGAGAAAACATCAGCGAAGTCCCGAACAAACTCAGGTAGCGTGTTCACCTCCTCAGGGGGAGAAATAGAATTAACAGAAAAACATGATGTCAAACATTCATTACCCAATTTGGTAAGCTCCCCAGTATTCCAGTCAAACGTGGGATTATGCAACTGCAACCAGGGAAGGCCTAAAACCAAATCGGATGATAGTCCCTGCATCAACAGTACAGAGCACTGCTCCAAATGCATGGAGCCAACAAGGAGTTCAAAAACAGGGGTATGCTGTGTAAAATAACCATTAGCAAGAGGAGTGGAGTCGATACCCACTACCGGGACAGGTTTAGGCAAATCAATCAAAGGCATAGCAAGAGACATAGCAAATTCCACAGACATGATATTAGCAGAGGACCTTGAATCCAGACCTACCACCAAAAGAGACCTGAAAGGGAAGCAAGATCTTATTACGTTTCATATTTACGGGAAATACCTGTGCGCCCAAGTGACCTCCCCGATCACTTAGGCGCGGAAGTTCTCCGGCTGCATTCTTACGCTTAGGACAGTTGTTCACTTGATGCTTGTCATCCCCACAGTAGAAGCAGAGACCATTCTTCCTGCGGAAATCTCTACATTGTTGGGGGGACACGAAGGCCCCGAGTTGCATAGGTACCTCTGAGTCTTCCGGGGAAGAACGAAGCAACGGAACCTCGGGAGGCATCATGGGGGAGTCGGAGGAGAAAACACATAAACGTTCGCGTTGTCGTTCCCTGAGACGTCGGTCAAGTCGTACCGCTAAAGCCATAACCTGGTCTAGGGAGTCAGAAGAGGGATATCTAACTAGCAGGTCTTTCACGGCATTCGACAGACCCAACCTAAACTGGCACCTTAAGGCAGGGTCATTCCACCGAGAAGCTATGCACCACTTCCTAAAGTCAGAACAATACTCCTCAACAGGTCTCTTACCCTGACGTAAGGTCACCAGCTGACTCTCGGCAAAGGCAGTCTTGTCAGTCTCGTCATAAATGAGTCCGAGAGCAGAAAAGAAAACATCAACAGAGGAAAGTTCAGGGGCGTCAGGAGCCAAGGAGAAGGCCCATTCTTGGGGCCCGTCCTGGAGCCGGGACATAATTATACCCACTCGCTGGCTCTCAGAACCTGAGGAGTGGGGCTTTAAGCGAAAGTAAAGCCTACAACACTCCCGAAAGGAGAGAAAAGCCCTCCGGTCCCCTGAGAACCAGTCGGGCAACTTGAGGTGGGTTTCAGGAGGTGAGGTGAGGGGAACTACCAAGGTAGCATCAGGCTGGTTGACCCTCTGAGCCAGGGCCTGGACCTGTAGGGAGAGACCCTGCATTTGCTGAGCCAGGGTCTCAAGGGGGTCCATAGTGGTGTCAGGGACCAGGTTAGACTAGGTATGAGCTTGTGATTATGTAACGACGGGGGTAGGGAAACGAATAAATGAGCCCTAATCTACCCACCACTCTGTCCCTGCCTACTTGCAACGACCCGCCCTAGGCGATGGGGTACAACTGGGCGGCGGTCCCTACACTCAGTAAGTGCACGAGACAAACATACAAGGGAATACAAAGCAAAGGGAAAGGGGCAGTTGCCCACGGCAACACCGTGAGCAACAGAGTGGTGAATGAGCCAAGTCAAACCAGGAGAGCCAGGGTCAGTATGGAGCAGGATCAAATAGTTAGGAGCTGTAGCTGGGCCAGGAAACCCCACGGAAAGAATCACAAGCTGCGATAGGCTCTCCCACTCCTAAGCCTGCCATCCTGAGTGGTGGAAGAAGGAGTCAGTCTCAGAGACGTAGATTCAGGTGTAGACTGATTACCTATGGGAGTTAACCCCGAAGCTGTGCCTGGCAGATCCTTTACAATTATAGCTTCAAATCAACAATCCCTTTAAATTTCAGCTCTTTGTCCCCATTTGATAAACATCCCCCTTATGTAGGCTTTGTGTGCATTCCACAGAATGAAAGGAGCTTGTACTGAATCAACATTTAATAGGAAATACTCGTCTAGGCTATTTTTAAGTTCCCCTCTATATTTGGGGTGAGACATTAGAAAGGTGTTATTTCTCCACAGGATATCGGATGTATTGGGATAAGTTTCATCTACCCATATAGTGATTACTGCATGGTCCGACCATTTGATCAATTCGATAGTGGATTGCGTAACTCTTTGTATTAGGGACTTAGGAACTAGAAAATTGATACAGGAATATGATTTATGAACTGGGGAGAAGTAAGTATAGTCCCTCTCTGACTCATGTTGGATCAGCCATATATCATACAAATCTGCCTCATAGAGTAGGGGGGCTAAGGACTGTGATTGGGATCTGTGCGTAGCAGAGGAGTCTACCTGGGTACAAGACACTTTTTGATCACTTTTTATAAAAAAAATTGTGGGAGATGAAGTGACCAAAAGACAGCGATTCTGGCATTTTAAATGTTTTATTTTTTACGGCGTTCACCGTGCGGACTAAATAATAATATATTGTAATAGTTCAGACTTTTACGGATGCGTTCATACGTTATGTTATTTGCTATTTTTTATACATTGTGCTTGAGGGAAAATGTTTTTTTTACGTAAATTATGTTTTTAAAAATGTATTAAAAAAAATTGATTCAACTGTTTTTTACTTGTCTCCCTAGGGGACTTGAACCAGCGATCGTTGGATCGTTTGCATGATATACTGCAATAGTAAAGTATTGCAATATATCGTGCTACTGCAACCAATGGCACACGGGGGGCGTTGAAACATTACAGGGGGCCGCCCCGCTGTTTCTAGTAATTTAATTTCCCGTGAGCCCGCTTCATATTCCCCCACACCACGTGTGTCGTGTATATATATGGCGGATGTCGGGAAGGGGTTAAACTACATGTCAGCCTTGTGCTCAACTACAGGAAAAAAATTGTCAACTACAGACTTACAATAGCAAGGTGACTGTTGGAATGTACCTTTGCAATACTGACTGGAAAATGGAGGATATTCACTAGGCCCATCCAGTTAATACCTGTTGTTGTTGATGATGTGACTGAGGCCTGCGTCGTCCTCCATAACTTTGTTTTTTCCTCTGAGCTATTTTTGGTTGACCCACAATCAATGGACTCTGATTTGTGGAGCATCAATCAATCTGGGCCCCAATCAACTGTGGGCCTGGCTGTCAACCATATGTCAGACTATTTTGCTGAATATTTCATCTCAAATGCAGGATAGGTGGACTGGCAAGAACGCATGATTTGATGTTCTCTTCATTTTTTTATTTTGTATTTCTTTCACAATTTCTGTACTATGTGAGCTCCCTCTTATTTAGCCTAATTGTAATCGACATCATTTATTTAAAATATTTTCATCACTATTTTGTGATTTTAAAATATTTTCATCACTATTTTGTGCGGGCTCATATCGCACTGAAATCTTGTTGTCATATTATGAACTTGTTGTGTAAAGAATCTTTAATTATTATTTTTTTCTTAGGATTTTTCAAATTAACAGCAAACGGCAGCACTGATCCTAAACTGATCCTAAACCTTTGTCTTGTTGCCTGCTGCCCTGAGCCAGGCCTCTCAAGTTGGCCAAGTTTGCTGACATTCAGCACACTTGTCCAACTTTGACTTGCCTGGCTTAGCGCAACAGGCAAAGAGACAACACTGGACTGCAGCAAGAGAGCACACTCATCCTAATGCCTCACTCACACGAGCGTGGCGTTTTTGCGCACGCAAAAACGCTGCGTTTTGCGTGTGCAAAAACCACTTAACAGCTCCGTGGGGCAGCAGTATATGATGCGCGGCTGCGTGCTTTTCGCGCAGCCGCCATCATTATGACACTCCATTTGGATGTTTGTAAACAGAAAAGCACGTGGTGCTTTTCTGTTTACATTCATCCTTTTGACAGCTGTTGCGCGAACCACGCAGTTCGCACGGAAGTGCTTCCAAACGGCATGCATGGTTTTCACGCACCCATTGACTTGAATGGGTGCGTGATTCGCGCAAAACGCCGAAAGAACGGACATGTCGTGACTTTTTTTCAGCGGACTCAGCACGGACGGACATGTCTGCACGGCCCCATAGACTAATATAGGTCCGTGCAACGCGCGTGCAAATCACGCGCTTTGCACGGACGTTTTTCCCGTTCGTCTGAATAAAGCCTAAGGTTAAGGCCACACGGTGCGTCGTTGATGCGGTTTTATTGCGACTTTGTTGCGTTTGAAAACCGCATGCGGTCAACTGCATGCATTTTTTGGTCTCTGTAATGCTGCAGTTTTGTTGCGTTTTTTAAAGGAAATAGTTTATGGACATCGTTTTCACCCGTGTTGAGGTTTGTTAGGGGCTTCCTGTATATAATTCATTACAATGCATTGCAGAACTGTTATCAAAAACACAAGCAGTTCAGCAACAACTTTGGCAGCGCGGTCATTAACTGCATGCGGTCGGACATTATGAAGATGCGGTCAAACGCACAAAAAACACATTGTAATATAATAGCAGCCGTCTGTCCATAACAGAAATTTCACTATTGACTTCTATTGAAAAACTACTTCAGTGGTTCAAAAACGCAACGTGGCCGCACTGTGTGGCCTTACCCTAAACCTTTGTCTCTTTGCTTGCTGCCCTGAGCCAGGCCTCTCAAGTTGCTGACATTAAAGGGATCCTGTCATCACCATCTTACCTTATAAATCGTCTTGACCCTGTAGTGGCCGCAGCTGTCCATAGTTCATTGATGTGTTCTTCTCTCCTCACGTCCTCCTCTTGCCCGAAATATTATCCTTTAAAGTTTTACTGCCATTTATGGTAATTAAATTTAGCTTAGTGACACACGATCTTAACTCCGCCCACGTACGCCGCCCGTACAACACTAAATGCCGAAATCGCATTTCAGATCTCGCGCATGCGTGCCTCACCACCCTTCCCTGCTTCATTCATCCTGAAATTTTTAACTGCGCATGCGCCGCGCGTGTACACACCCCCTTTCGTCGTCGTATGTTATACAGCATAACTGTCAATTGTCAATGAGCAAGTGCGGGATTTCATGTGCAGTGGAGTGAGAGAAGCTGTCAATCAAAAACAAGGAGGCGGAGCCAGCTCTGAAGCGCCGGAGGAATGAAAACCTGACTCTTTTCAAGTGAAGATTTGACTCTTTTGTGCTCATTTGCATACGGCGCGGGACCACTGAAAACCGGAATACTGACAGTACAGAGCCGACTTTTAACATATTTATAGGTTAGCTAACAATGATTTTTCACCCATTTTCACAAGGTATTGCTGGCTTGATACCGAAAATGCTGGTGACAGGTTCCCTTTAAGCTTGAGAGACTTTGTTTCAAATACAATGACACTGGATAAATTTTTTTAAATGTATTTTCATTGAATAATCACACAAGCCAGAGAATTATTTTTCAAAGAAATTATTTTTTCTCTTTTTTAAATTAAATTATCATTTTGTATTTACATTTTTCAAATATTTATTTCTTAAAAATTATATAAAGTTACGTAAGTCTTAGGCCTCATGCACACGACCGTAGCCACGTGCACAGCCGTGATTTTCGGGTCGGCTGGCAACGGAGTGACACCTGCGAGCCGCCATGCACATGGTCGCGTCCATTATTATTTCCTATGAGCCTGGAAAACCACGGTCGTGTACATGGGCCCATAGGAATGAATGGGGCCGCAATTCTCCCGTTGATTTTCGGGGGAATTGCGGCCGCAAAAGCATGTTCGTGTGCATGGGGCCTTACATTTTATAGTTTACATAAATACATGAATGCCTATATTTGCCTATATTAGGGCTGGGGGGATACAGGCACATGCCTCTGTCTGCCGACAACTCTATCTTCTGTTGTTTCTTCAATAAAGGCACTCTCCAAAGTGTCACGCTGTCTGGAAAATCCTACAGGAGTACTATAATGAGGGGTTTGAAGAGACTAGGAATCATAAAAATAAGGAAATAGCTGAGTACAAGGTGTGTAAGGTGTAGGGAAAGCAGGGTTCCCAACCTCCACTTTATACATTTCTGGACAACTGAGCTGAAAATCACGGACAGACCAAAATTTTTACGGACACATTACAAAATCATTGCCTGTGCAGTGTGCTGTATTCTAGGAGTAACTTACCAATCACAGCCTCGCCTGTAGCTTTCCCACGATAACTTAGGTGATATTTTCTCTGTTTAGTCGTTCACTTTCCCTTTTTTTCTCCATCCAGCCCAGACCACTGCGACAACTTATTCTAGCCACGACTCGTCTCTGCAGAATTTGACACACAGACATGTTGGCTTCTCGCTTTTCCAGCACCCTCCACACCTATACCCCATCTGAACAAACTCGTAATCCAAATGGTAATAATGATCCCTCAGTGCACGACACAATAAAAGCGCCCCATCAGTAACCATGCCCCCTTTGTGCCCTCTGTAAATAGCACCACACAGCCCCCCTTGTAGATAGCGCCACACAGCCCCCCTTGTAGATAGCGCCACACAGCCCCCATTGTAAATAGTACCACACAGCCCCCCCCCGTAGATAGCACCACACAGCTCCCCCCTTGTAAATAGTGCCACACAGCTCCCCCCTTGAAAATAGTGGCACACAGCCCCCCCTTGTAAATAACACCACACAGCCTCCCCTTGTAGATAGTGCCACACAGCTTCCCATTGTAGATGGTGCCACACAGACCCTCTTGCTCTTAGTGCCAATCCCCCCTTGCTCTTAGTGCCACACTCCCCCCCATTGCTCTTAGTGCCACACTGCAAACAGAGTGGAGAGCGGTAGCCTACAGCTACCACTCTCCGCTCTGTCTGACGTGACTCACCGTAGGAGGAGACGAGTAGGTCATGCGGCGCAGCGGCGGAGTTCCACTTCTGACTGGGATCAGTGACAGCCCGGGAGTGGACCAGTCCAGTCACCTGACCTGAGTCACCTGACCTCATGACACTGACGCGAGGTCAGTTGACAGGTCAGGTAACTGGATTGGTCCACTCCCGGGTCGTCACCAACCTCACTTGGCAACGGCCTGCATATTTTCAGATTCCACAGAAGTCAAGCGGAATCTGAAAATATGCCCGGCCGTGGCCTATTCTTCCTTTGCACTGCTACGCTACGGATGGCAGAAAAAACCACCCATTTTTGCGAACTCTCTGTAAATTTACGGACGGTTGACAACCCTGAGGGAAAGAGGTAGGCAGAGGAAAAGGAGCGAGAAGGAGCAGATTCTGAGTGAGAATGTGGAATAGAATGGGATGGTGCAAAGGTTTGGGCTCGGGAATGAGAGGAGGGATGGGACTGGGAGGAGGAATGGGCTTGTGTTAGGGTATGGGACTGGGATGGGGTATAGGACTGGGATGGAGATAGGTCTGGGATGGGGAATAGGACTGGGATGGGGAATAGGACTGGAGTGGGAATTTGACTGGGGAGGGGGATAGGACTGGGGTGGGGGATAGCTCTGGGCTTGGGGGCTGTGTAGAATATCCCAGATAATTTTAGTGAGTGCCATCCATCACTCAAATGTCTAGTCAGGTGTCATTTGCTCCATCCAAGGAACAAAAGTCACACCTGTATCATGTATTGATGACCTATCCACAAGATAGTTCATCAGTATATGATCAACAATCATATGTTATGGATGCCTTTGTTCGTTGGAAGTAATACAGGTGTTGTTGCTGAAAGAAAATGACTCCATACAATGTATAGCGGCCGTGCTGGAGTACAGCAGCTATGCCCTTATTCAAGTGAATAGGAGCAGAGTTGCAGATACCGATTCTATGGATACATCCCAAACCTACAAAACCCTTTGGTTTGATGTTTTTAAAGGGGTTGATGCCTTCAAAAATATGCTAGAATGTATATATTTCTTTGAGGAAAAAATGTAAAGGTGGTTTGGATACGGAGTGCTCTTTAGTAGTGTTTAATAAACATTCTCAATAGCTCATACTTACCACACTTCCTGTTCTGTGAGGTGGTCAGGTCCTCCCAGGATCGATCAATGGCAAAGTAGACCTCCTCCCAGAGGCGCTGGGTTACATTATGGTTGGCATGTAGGCGATCAGAATGGTCCAACAGTGGCGGACAAGCCTCCATCAGTTGGATGAGGAGGTAATTGTTTATATGGATTTGATAATCCTCCTCTTCCTCATCTTCCCTGATGGAGCGTTTGTAACCCTGGAGAAAGAGAAAAAAAAGACCATAGCTTAAATAAAATGAGCAGCGAACAATGCGAATACAACACACATGACTTTGTTCGCTTTATAACATCAGCCATGGTAAAATATTTTTAAAAAGTAAAAAAAATAATGCCTGACCTTGGGAGATTAATGACATTAGGGTTAACTGTCCTTTGGTCAAAAGTACAAATGGGTGTGATAACACCAGCAATATTGCTCGATAGAAGTTTAGGCATTGAAAAGTGTAGAATTCACTTTAGGGAGCGGTTAGTATTGGCTGAATGCTAATAAAAAAAGATTGATATAACAATAATTTCATAAAGCGTACATGTATGTGACCCCCACATGCTCCCTGATGCTGCACTGGGGCAGTACTTGGAGAACCTGACTCGCGCACTATAGTTTAGGGTGGTTCCAGTAAATTCATTATACTGTAGATTCAATATTTTATTTTTTTTGTTTTCATTTTTCTTAAATAATATCACAATTGGTTTATACTTAAATTTAGTAATACCACCCCAGGTGTAGTGCGCCCTCCTCTTGTATAAATTTCAGAAGGCTGCTCAACAACCGGCTGAAAACGAAATATGAAATAAATAAGATTCTTTAACTAAAAAATTTACATTTTTTTTTTTTTTAAATAACACAGCTTGTGCACCGCTTGGATTTTCATCAGCAGAGGAGGATGATGAAGGTTCCTGTGTCAAAATTATAAGCATGTAGGGCACATTTATAATCTTATTATTTTAAACACTCAAGAACTATACTTTTCACAGTATGGATCTGGGAGGGGTTTAATCACCGCTAGAAGACATCTAGGTAAAAAAATAATAATAATATTTTGGAAAATTAATTTCGTACAAACAGTCACGCATTTATTATCTTTTTCACTTCTCAAACAAAATTTGGCAGGAAGGCTAACTGGTAGCCTGCACTAGCTGCCTTCTAAAAATTTGCACCCTCGTGGATGGATGAGAGCAGTGAGGTTCGTCACCAGGCAAAAAACTTCTGGTTTAAAAAAAAATAAAAAAATGGACGATAGTCTTTAAAAACAATAAACATTTACAACACAGGCAAGACACAAAATAAAAAATACAAATATTTCAAACATAAAAAGTAAACTCCACACACTAGCCACTGATCATAACCACTGACGTGTACACTAATTATACACTACTGTTCAAAAGTTTAGGGTCACTTCGAAATTTTCTTATTTTTGCAAGAAAAGCACAGTTTTTTTCAATGAAGATAACATTAAATTAATCAGAAATACACTCTATACATTGTTAATGTGCTAAATGACTATTCTAGCTGCAAACGTCTGGTTTTTAATGCAATATCTACATAGGTGTATAGAGGCCCATTTCCAGCAACCATCACTCCAGTGTTCTAATGGTACATTGTGTTTGCTAACTGTGTTAGAAGGCTAATGGATGATTAGAAAACACTTGAAAACCCTTGTGCAATTATGTTAGCACCGCTGTAAACAGTTTTGCTGTTTAGAGGAGCTATAAAACTGACCTTCCTTTGAGCCAGTTGAGAATCTGGAGCATTACATTTGTGGGTTCGATTAAACTCTCAAAATGGCTAGAAAAAGAGAGCTTTCATGTGAACCTCGACAGTCTATTCTTGTTCTTAGAAATGAAGGCTATTGCATGCGAGAAATTGCCAAGAAACTGAAGATTTCCTACAACGGTGTGTACTACTCCCTTCAGAGGACAGCACAAACAGGCTCTAACCAGAGTAGAAAGAGAAGTGGTAGGCCCCGCTGCACAACTGAGCAACAAGACAAGTACATTAGAGTCTCTAGTTTGAGAAATAGACGCCTCACAGGTCCTCAACTGGCAGCTTCATTAAATAGTACCCGCAAAACGCCAGTGTCAACGTCTACAGTGAAGAGGCGACTCCGGGATGCTGGCCTTCAGGGCAGAGTGGTAAAGAAAAAGCCATATCTGAGAGTGGCTAATAAAAGGAAAAGATTAATATGGGCAAAAGCACACAGACATTAGGCAGAGGAAGATTGGAAAAAAGTGTTATGGACAGACGAATCAAAGTTTGAGGTGTTTGGATCACACAGAAGAACATTTGTGAGACGCAGAACAACTGAAAGATGCTGGAAGAGTGCCTGACACCATCTGTCAAGCATGGTGGAGGTAATGTGATGGTCTGGGGTTGCTTTGGTGCTGGTAAAGTGGGAGATTTGTACAAGGTAAAAGGGATTTTGAATAAGGAAGGCTATCACTCCATTTTGCAACGCCATGCCATACCCTGTGGACAGCGCTTGATTGGAGCCAATTTCATCCTACAACAGGACAATGACCCAAAACGCACCTCCAAATTATGCAAGAACTATTTAGGGAAGAAGCAGGCAGTTGGTATTCTATCTGTAATGGAGTGGCCAGCGCAGTCACCAGATCTCAACCCCATAGAGCTGTTGTGGGGGCAACTTGACCGTATGGTATGCAAGAAGTGGCCATCAAGCCAATCCAACTTGTGGGAGGAGCTTCTGGAAGCATGGGGTGAAATTTCTCCCGATTACCTCATCAAATTAACAGCTAGAATGCCAAAGGTCTGCAATGCTGTAATTGCTGCAAATGGAGCATTCTTTGGCGAAAGCAAAGTTTGAAGGAGAAAATTATTATTTGAAATAAAAAATCATTATTTCTAACCTTGTCAATGTCTTGACTATATTTTCTAGTCATTTTGCAACTCATTTGATAAATATAAGTGTGAGTTTTCATGAAAAACACAAAATTGTCTGGGTGACCCCAAACTTTTGAACGGTAGTGTATATTTGGATTGACTAATGATAAAAATAATTACATTCCTAAAGGCAGACCCCTTATGCACCCTATCAGAGACCAGATCTGATTCCATTTTGCAGACAATAAAGAGAGAGGCTACAACCCTATGAAATAGAACACCCAAAGTGACATAAAACAAGGCCCAAAGTGACATAAAACACGTCATATTGAGACTAGAGCAGACACCCCCCAGACAAAATAAACATTCTATGTCCCTACACAAAGACAGACCATAAAAACCAAAGAAGATGACACTAACCAAATATATATTGTCTTTGTCTTAAATTAAACTTCGCAGCACTCTGCTGCACCTCAGAAGTAAAATCACTGTTCCAAAATGGTGCATCCGAGTGACCGTGTGACTATGTAGGGCGTGATTAATTAATGTCAGTCACTAGAGGACTTTCTTTGATTTCATGCGCATGTGCAGAAAAAAAAACCCTGATCCATTAAACATTAATCATAACTGATACAAACGGATGGCATATCAGTTTGTATCCATCATCCATTGACTTCAATGTTAAAAATAATCCGGAAAGGTCCTTTTCGTCAGGTTTCTGTAATTTTTGACAGAAACAAGAACGCAGCAGACTATGCTATTGCTTCAGTCAAAAAAAGGAAACCTGACAGAACGGAGCCTAACTGAGCACAACTGATGCTCAAACAAAACCCATTGTAATCAATGGGTATTTTGACTGAAATGTTTAGGGCCTGTTCACATCAGCGTTGCCCTCCTGTTGAGGGGTTCCATATAAGGATATGCATGGTGATGCAAACGGAAGCTTAGGTTTCCATTTGCCTTTCCGTTGAGGGATTAACCCGACGGAAACCTCAGACGGAACGCCTTTAACGAAAGGGCAACTCTGATATGAACACAGCCTTACTTCCGTTCTTGTGGACCTCTGACAGATCCGCGAGAACAGAAGGCACGACGCAGATGTGAACAAAGTCTAAGTTCGGTACACAACATAATTTGAATAAATTGAGTGTTTCAAGAATGGTTGGCTCTAAATTTATCATAGTACCCACATATATGGGTTTTGTTTGGATACATAATTCTTGTATCTGTTTTACCTTGTTATGTCAGAGTTATGATATGAACTATTGTTGTGTATTGTTCTACATGATATTATCAAGTTCTTCTATATACTACACCGATCTTGCTTTCCTCAATCTGCTATCTGTTGGACCTGAGAGTCTGTATTGTTACCTCACCGGTTCTGTGAATGCTATAGGTGAAAAAAAAAACAAGCAAAACAAATTGACATAGTTTGTCCTCACTTTTTCACTTGGCCGTAGGCCTGATTGACAGTTGTAGCTTGTCAAACTTTGTTTTTTTATCATTAGGAAATAAGTCTATTTTATTCATATTGGATTCTTGCAGCAAAGTATTTCAATATGTTATACACTCATTGTAGTTTAGAAAAACATTAATGTCAATTAGAATTGTAACAGCAAAGAGCCAAGCTCAAATGGCTAATATACTACCCTATTTAGCTCTAGAAGGAAAGATTCTATGTATTTAGGCCATTCGAGATAAAATGGATGCACATGCTGTCATGTTTAGAAAGGAAGCATTACTAACTGTCCGCATTTTATAGAGAGCTTTGCTTTATGTATGTCAGTCCGCAATTTCAGAAATGTCAACTGATGCTTACAATGTAATGAGATTTTGTTTTGTCTCTTCAGCGCATAGAAGAAATGTACAAACATGAGTAATGTATTCAAGTCCAATAAATGTTAGACATTTGTTTCTGTTTCTTTTCATATAATTGAGCTCAGTACAGTAGAAAGAAATGGCAAATGTAGTTATCTTCATGATGACTTAAAAGAGAGAAACAAAAAAACTAAAATACAGTAGTTCATCATTAGTAGATAACAAATGTTAAGGACAATCTTTTCTTTTACTGATTGATACTTTTCAAAGGGTATCGAAAACATTTGGAGAAGAATTTCAGGTAAAATGATCAATTTATTATGCAGATATAGTTAAAGTTCGGGACCTTGAGAAGCTCATAGTCACGTACAGTACATAGGGGGTTTGTGGACACTCAATCTGCAGGGAAAAGTAACTGTCAACATAAAATATAGAGTTACATTATACAGTAAATATAGCATGTGTAGAGGGTCATAATTGATGGCTGTTCTTGAAGGTCCTGTTGGAGGTAGTGAATGTAGTAGTCCCTTAATTGTATGCATCATAGTCCCATTAGCAGTACAGTAATATTGGTTCTGGATGGGCGGGCTATTCTATGCACATTTACGGGCTCAGTACATACTGTGACTTGGAATTAATTCAACTACTTTTCTTAGTGCCACCATAGGTGGGAACGGAGCACTAACCATACGAAAAAATAAGAATGGATGAATTTGAATGCATGACAATGAAATGCATTGCACTAAACGCATGAAAATAACAAAAAAAAGATATATACATCCCCCATATACTGCATATACCTAAAGAAAAACTTACAGGAAGAGCTTACTGTTAACTAGAGAAGCGCAAATATTCAGAAATTTCTTTTGGTTTCGATTCTATAGAACCGGCCGTCAGATTCGATCTGAAAGTGCTCCGATTACCATAAAAAGTCATGTAAGACACCCTAAAGTCTGCTAGAACTGTATTCAAGCTCTTTAACAACAATACATATTTGTAATAGCAAAGTGACAGCAGCACATATGGCTGTGGGTAAACGGATGGCAGCCGGTGGCAACAAACAGCCTGTTTAAATGTACACTGAACTGGCTGATTTTTTTATGCATTTTTTAAAATGTTAAAATTTGTACAAATTTTCTATAGTCGCATTCCAACAGCTATAACTTTTTTATTTTTGTGTTGGCTCTATAAGGTCTTGTTTTTTGCAGGACAAGTTGTATTTTTTAATAGCACTATTTTGATGTACATATAATTTATTGATTAACTTTTATTAACTTTTTGGGGGGTAGTAGAAAAAAAACATAAATTTTGCCACTCTTTTTGGAATCTTAGACTTACGCAGTTTACTTTGTGGTATAAATAGCGTAATACCTTTATTCTGTGGGTCATTACGATTGTGGCGATACCAAATTTACATAGGTTTTGTATGTTTCACTACTTTTACGCAGTAAAAACACTTCAAAATTATTTGTTTTTGTGTTGCGATGTTTTAAGAGCCATAATATTTTTATTTTCCCGCCGATGCAGCTGTATGAGGGCTTGTTTTTTTGTGGGATGACTTCTAGTTTTTATTGGTACCATTTTGGAGCACATGCGACTTTTTGATCACTTTTTATCACATTTTTTGAAGGCAGGATGAACAGAAAACAGAAATTCTGGCATTGTTTTTTATTTAATTTTTTACTGCGTTCACCGTGCAGGTTAAATAACATAGTAGCTTTATAGGTGTCGTCGTTACGGATGCGGCTATACCAAATATGTATCATGTTTTAATATTTTTTTTGTTTTTCATATTAAAGTATTTTTTAAGGGAAAAAGTGGGTTTTTCATTTTTTTTATCTGAGATTTTTATTTATTTATTATACATTTTATTAAACTTTTTGATAACTTTATTTTTAGTCCGACTAGGGGACTTCACTATGCAAAATTTTGATCGCTTTTATAATACACTGCAATACTTCTGTATGGCAGTGTATTATTGCCTGTCAGTGTAAAACTCTGGCATGGCCTAGCAGGCCTCCATTACAGGCAGACCTGGGGACTTTGTTAGGCCCCCGGCTGCCATAGAAGCCATCGGCACCCTGCGATTGCCATTGCAGGGTGCCGGTGGGGTGAGAGAGGGAGCTCCCTCCCTCCAAAACCACTTGGATGCAGCACTCGCTATTGAGCACCGTATCCAAGGGCTTAAACGGGTGAGATCGATGTTGAAATCGATCCCGCCCATTAGAGCAGGTGCGCGGCTCTCTTTAGACCGCCCAACACCCGCTTTAGCCGGCACAGGACACCCGTGCCGGGCTTATGACACAGTGCCGTAAAAAGGCGGCGCTCTGGCAAAAGTACCCTTAACGGCCGCCATGAAAAGGCGTATTGACGGTCGTTAAGTGGTTAAACACACATGGTGGTATCAGAAGAAACAATAGCTTTTTAACAAGTGGTCCAAAAATGATCAATTTTTGGGAATTAGCAACAGATTTGGTGTTATGTATCTGTATTATGTATCTGCCACTGCGACAACTACATGTGCCAGTGACAGTGTGCCTGATTGTCCTGGAAAGTGAAAAAGCAATGACTTTTTACGAAAGCCATCAAAAGATTATCCCTTTTTTTTGTGATCAATTTAAAGTTTGTTATAGTTACCCTGTGCCGGGTAGGGTTCCCAGCATCGGCAGTACAGTATGAAATATGATGGACAACACAGGAGATGTGTGGCTGAAGTTAGACCAGGCAGTCAGACAATTCGCTAAATTTATCACAGTGGTGCACACTATATGATACACTTGGCACATCTGGCTAGACATGTTGGACACTTTTTTTTATGCCAACTTTTGGCTTCCTTTAAAAAAATATTTTGCACCAACATTTTGGCGCACTTTAGTGCATTTTAAGCCATGTCTCTATTGTAGACACTTTTCAAACAGTATCTAGTCAGGTTCAAAAAAGTGTCTAAAACGCATGATAAATCTGACACAATTCAAGTACACCAGTTTTTTAGCGCAAATTAAGCCAGTATTCTGGTGCGATTAGCTTAGTAAATCTCCCCCAATGTATATTAGAAAATTGTATAACCTCGCAACATATGGCCACAGAATTAGTTATGACAAGGGTACTATATGCATTGTATTTTTTGTATTTTAGCAGTGCTACACTTGGGTGCATACCCTTCTGTAAGTAGGGAATGTAACATATCCCATTATTGTGTCACTGCCACTAAGATACTGTCTGGGCTTATATTTGAGGAGCAGAAGCAGCTCCTATGCACAAATGAGAGATTTACGTTGGTAGCCCAGTTGCACCTTTGAAGGTGGTAAGCGAGCTCTAGGTATTAACCCCTTCCCTCTTTAGCCACTTTTGACCTTCCTGACCGAGCCTCATTTTTCAAATCTGACATGTGTCACTTTATGTGGTAATAACTCCGGAATGCTCTCACCTATCCAAGCGATTCTGAGATTGTTTTCTCGTGACACATTGGACTTTATGTTACTGGCAAAATTTGCTCGATATGTTCAGCATTTAATTGTGAAAAACACCAAAATTTAGCGAAAAATTGCAAAAATTAGCATTTTTCTCAATTTAAATGTATCTGCTTGTAAGACAGGCAGTTATACCACCCAAAATTGTTTCTAATTAACATCACCCATATGTCTACTTTAGATTGGCATCGTTTTTTGAACATCCTTTTATTTTTCTATGACCTCACAAGGCTTAGAACTTTAGCAGCAATTTCTCACATTTTCAAGAAAATTTCAAAAGGCCATTTTTACAGGGGCCAGTTCAGTTGTGAAGTGGCTTTGAGGGCCTTATATATTAGAAACCCCCAAAAAGTCACCCCATTTTAAAAACTTCACCCCTCAAAGTATTCAAAACAGCATTTAGAAAATGTCTTAACCCTTTACACATGTCACAGGAATTAAAGCAATGTAGAGGTGAATTTTACAAATTTCATATTTTTTTGCAGAAATAAATTTTTAGTACAATTTTTTTTATAACACAGAAGGTTTTACCAGAGAAATGCAACTCAATATTTGTTGCCCAGTTTCTGCAGTTTTAGGAAATATCCCACATGTGGCCGTAGCGTGCTACTGGACTGAAGCACCGGCCTCAGAAGCAAAGGAGCACCTGGTGGATTTTGGGGCCTTATTTTTGTTAGAATAAATTTTAGGCACCATGTCAGGTTTGAAGGGCTCTTGCGGTGCCAAAACAGTCAAAATCCCCCAAAAGTGACCCCATCTGGGAAACTACACACCTCAAGGAAATTATCTACGGGTACAGTGAGCATTTTGACCGCACAGCTTTTTTACAGAAATTATTAGAAGTAGGCCGTGAAAATTAAAATCAACATTTCTTCAAAGAAAATGTAGGTTTAGCAATTTTTTTCTCATTTTCACAAAGACTAAAGGAGAAAAAGCACCGTAAAATTTGTAAAGCAATTTCTCCCGAGTAAAACAATACCCCACATGTGGTAATAACCGGTTGTTTGGAGACACGGCGAGGCTGAGAAGGGAAAGAGCGCTATTTGGCTTTTGGAGCTCAAGTTTAGCAGGAATGGTTTGTGGAGGCCATGTCACATTTACAAAGCCCCTGAGGGGACAAAACAGTGGAAACCCCCCACAAGTGACCCCATTTCGGAAACTACGCCCATTGAGGAAATTATCTAGGGGTATAGTGAGCGTTTTGACCCAACAGGTTTTTTGCATAAATTATTGGAAATAGGCCCTGAAAATGACAATCTAAATTTTTTCAAAGAAAATGTAGGTTTAGCTAATTTTTTCTCATTTCCACAAGGACTGAAGGAGAAAAAGCACCGTAAAATTTGTAAACCAATCTCTCCCGAGTAAAACAATGCCCCACATGTGGTAATAAACGGTTGTTTGGAGACACGGCAGGGCTGAGAAGGGAAAGAGCGCTATTTGGCTTTTGGAGCTCAAGTTTAGCAGGAATGGTTTGCGGAGGCCAGGTCACATTTACGAAGTCCCTGAGGAGACAAAACAGTGGAAACCCCCCACAAGTGACCCCATTTTGGAGACTACACCCATTGAGGAAATTATCTAGGGGTATAGTGAGCTCTTTGACCCCACAGGTTTTTTCCAGAAATTATTGGAAGTAGGCCCTGAAAATAAAAATCAACATTTTTTCAAAGAAAATGTAGGTTTAGCTTATTTTTACTCATTTCCACAAGGACTGAAGGAGAAAAAGCACCACAAAATTTGTAAAGCAATTTCTCCCGAGTAAAACAATGCCCCACATGTGGTAATAAACGGCTGTTTGGAGACACGGCTTGGCTTAGAAGGGAAAGAGCGCTATTTGGCTTTTGGAGATCACATTGAGCAGGAATGGTTTGCGGCGGCCATGTCACATTTGCAAAGCCCCTGAGGGGAAAAAACAATGAAAACGCCCAAAAAGTGACACCATTTAGGAAACTACACCTCTTGAGGAATTCATCTAGGGGCGTAGTGAGCATTTTGACCCCACAGATGTTTCATAGAATTTATTAGAATTGGGCAGTGAAAATAAAAACAATCCTTTTTCTTCAATAAGACGTAGCTTTAGTGCAAATTTTTTCATTTTCGCAACAAATAAAGGAAAAAAAGAACCCAACATTTGTAAAGCAATTTCTACCGAGTACGGCAATACCCCATATGTGGTCATAAACTGCTGTTTGGGCACACGGCAGGGCTCAGAAGGGAAGGACCGCCATTTGGAGTGCAGATGTTTCTGGATTGGTTTCTGGGCGCCTGTGGGCCCAAAACAGTGGAAACCCCCCAGAAGTGACCCCATTTTGGAAACTACACCCCTCAATGCTTTTACCTACGGGTGTAGTGAGCATGTTAACCCTGCAGGTGTTTTGTAGAAATTAGTGTGAACTCGATGTTGCAGAGTGAAAATGGGATTTTTTCCACAGATATGTGGACAATATGTGGTGCCCAGCTTGTGCCACCATAACGAGACAGCTCTCTAATTATTATGCTGGGTTTCCTGGTTTTAGAAACACCCTACATGTGGCCCTAATCTCTTGCCTGGACAGTCGACCAGGCTCAGGAGTGAAAGGGTACCATGTAAAATTGAGGCCTAATTTGGCGATTTACAAAGTATTGGTTCACAACTGCAGAGGCTCAGATGTGAAATAATAAAAATAAACCCCTGGGAAGTGACCCCACTATGGAAACTGCACCCCTCAAGGCATTTATTAAGGGGTGTAGTGAGCATTTTCACCCCACAGATTTTTTCCATAAATGAATGCGCTGTGGATGGTGCAAATTAAAAATTTATATTTTTCCCTAGATATGCCATTCAGTGGCAAATATGTCGTGCCCAGCATATGCCACTGGAGACACACACCCCAAAAATTGCTAAAAGGGTTCTCCCGGGTATGACGATGCCATATATGTGGAAGGAAACTGCTGTTTGGGCACGCTGTAGGGTTCAGATGGGAGGAAATGCCATTTGGCTTTTGGAGCGTGGGTTTTGCTTGGTAGTAGTTTTGTTTGGAGTCTTACTGGTGTTTCCGTTTATAATGTAGGGCATATGTAAGCCGGGCGGAGTATATAAGGGGCATAGTCAGGTGGTATAATAACGGGGTAAAAAAAACCAATAAAATAATCCATAGATGTGTGTTACGCTGTGAAGCAATCCTTTCTGCACAGGCCGGTGTCGCACTGATAAATGGTGTCATTTCTTATCCCCCTTTTGGTCCACACTCCGCGCCTTTGTAGTTTGGGGAATTTTGCTAGGAAGTGTTGTCCTGGTATAATACGGGCACCGTCGCTTCCAGCGGATATGTTTGGGCCCTCCCTTTCCTGGTTCCCTAATTTTAGGTCCTTGAAAAATCGCCTCTTCAAACTGAAGAAATGTTCCCCTCGGGCACAACTGCATATTTTTTTATTTCCTGACTTATTGGAGCCATAACTAATTTTATTTTTCATAGACGTAGTGGTATGAGGGCTGGTTTGTTGCGGGACGAGCTGTAGTTATTATTGGTACCATTTTGGGGTACATGCGACTTTTTGATCACTTTTTATCCTATTTTTTGGGATGCCAGGTAAACAAAAAAACGCAATTCTGGCACAGCTTTTTTCATTTTTTTTTATACAGCGTTCACCACGCATTATAAACTACATGTTAACTTTATTCTGCGGGTCAGTACGATTCCGGCGATACCTAATTTATAGAACTTTTTCATGTTTTACAACTTTTTTGCACAATAAAATTACTTTTGTAAAAAGAATGTATTTTTTCTGTCGCCAAGTTGTGAGAACCATAACTTTTTAATTTTTTTGTCGACTGAGTTGTATGAGGGCTTGTTTTTTGCGGGACGAGCTATAGTTTTTATAGGTACCATTTTTGGATACGTGCGACTTTTTGATCACTTTTTATTCTAATATTTGTAGGGCAAAGTGACCAAAAAACAGAAACTCTGGTAACGTTTTTTACGTTTTTTTTTACGCTGTTCACCGCGTGCAATAAATAATATAATATTTTGATACCTCCGGTCGTTACGATACCAAATACATATGGTTTATTATTATTTTTCAATAATAAAGGACTTGATAAGAGTAAAAGGGGGATTGTGTTTTATTTCATTACTTGAAACTTTTACTGTTTTCAAACTTTTATTTTGTGCACTTTTTTTTACACTTTTTCTCAAGTCCCACTAGGGGACTTGAAGTTCCAACGGTCAGATTTTTTTTTTCTAATACATTGCACTACCTATGTAGTGCAATGTATTAGATCTGTCAGTCATTCACTGACAGCAAGCCGATTAGGCTTCGCCTCCCGGCGGGGCCTAAATCGGCTTCCGTAATGGCAGAGCAGGAGACCATTGTGTCTCCTGTTGCCATAACAGCAGTCGCCAGTCCCGATTGCCTATCAGGGCTGGCGATCTGCTAGTAACCGCTACGATGCAGCAATCGCTTTCGATTGCTGCATCGAAGGGGTTAATGGCAGGGATCGGAGCTAGCTCCGGTTCCTGCCGTTACAGGTGGATGTCAGCTGTACAGTACAGCTGACTTCCACCGCTGATGACGCCGGATCAGCTCCTGACCCGGCGCCATCTTGCCGACAGCTACGGAAGCCGATCAGGCTCCGCCGCCGGGCGGATCTTGACCGGCTTCGGTGCTAGGCAGACCGGGAGGCCAGTATTAGGCCTCCGGTTGCCATTACAGCCACCGGAACCCCGGCAATTTCATTACTGGGGTTCCGATGAGCTGCAAACACCTTAAGTGCAGCGATCGCGTTTGAGCGCTGCACTTAAGGGGTTAATGGCGGGGATCGAAGCTAATTTCGGTCCCCGCCGTTACAGCCGGATGTCAGCTGTAAGATACAGCTGAGATCCGGTGATGATGGGACCGGCTCAGCTTCTGAGCCGGTCCCAAACATTTGGCGTACATGTACGGCAAGATGCGGGAAGTCAGTACTTTCCATG
Source organism: Rhinoderma darwinii (assembly GCF_050947455.1). Taxonomy (NCBI): domain Eukaryota; kingdom Metazoa; phylum Chordata; class Amphibia; order Anura; family Rhinodermatidae; genus Rhinoderma; species Rhinoderma darwinii. The sequence goes on from NC_134697.1 coordinate 64,759,302, forward strand.
ACGTACATGTACGGCAAATGTCGGGAAGGGGTTAAAAATAAGGCCTCTTTCACACAGCAGTATTTTGCTTCAGTATTTGTAAGCAAAAACTAGGAGTGAAACCGTACACAGAGGAAAAATATAATCAAAATATTTGCACTTCTTGAGTGTTTTCAACTCACTGATAGTATTGGCTTCCAAATACTGAAGTAAAATACTGACCAAAATACTGCTTTGTGAAAAAGACCTTGTCATGTCCGTGGCTGCGGGCGCTGGCCGGCTGCGGGCGCTGGCCCCAGTCTCCTCCTCAGGAGACACCATCGCTCACTTCCACTCACCTCGGCCGTGTCCCGTAGGGTGCGCGCACATTCTCGTGCCCGCTCTTAAAGGGGCAGCGCGTACCGGACTTTAATGGTTAAGAGGGGCCCCTTGCTTCAATGCCTGAGCGTTGTTTGTCGTTTCCTAGTTTGTCTATGCAAATGGTCTCCCAGTGTTTTCCAGTTCCCAGTGTTTCTGGTATCCTGTATCCCATGCTATCCTGGTCAAGTGCCAAGCTGTGCAGTGCTGTAGTCGTCCTGTCCTGCTACTTGTCCTGCTACTCCACGCCTGACGTCTACCAGCTGCCTTGTCCCAGCCAAGCCTGCCTTGCTACTGTCCGAGCTGCCACAGGTACCCTATACGAACTATAGACTTTGAACTGTGCCCCGTTGGCCAGCTGCCATACCGCCAAGGCGCTACGACCCAGTGGGTCCACGAACCCAACGTGACAGACCTAATAGTCCCCTATCTCTTCCCTCTCTTGTGCCAATCTGGCTGCCAAATATTACAATTACACTTTCAAAAAGGCTTTAGATGAAGCAGCCCCCCCACACTACAAACCACTCGAAACAGGCAATGACAACCCTGGCACGCACCTCAATTCCGCTTTCTTCAGTGGTGCTCAAGATGCGCCGAACATCTGTGGAGAAAATTGCATTTGCTTGCAGATTTCTTCTATAATAATTTTATGCTCAAAACTTACAATTCTGCCCTTCACCATGCCAAACCAGTCTATTTCACCTCTCACATCACCACATTATCTAATAATTCAAAATGATTCTTTGATAATTTTTATTCCCTCCTTAGTCCTAAGGTGCAGACGCCGATCACAGACCTCAGTCCTGAAGACCTGGCCACTTATATTAAAGTTAAAATTGCCAACATCCGGCATGATATTATCTCCCAGTCCCCTAGTAACATCGATCCCCTTTCCTCCCACACTCCTCATTTTCACTTTCAGCATTTGACCCAATAACAGAAGAAGTCTCTAGGCTCCTCTGTTCTTTTTGTCCTACTCCCTGCCCTAGTGATCCTATTCCTATATATATATAAAAGAGTATCCGGCACACCAATATAGAAAAAAAAAAAAAAGGTATTTTTTATTTTGTTTCTAATGCCAGTGGCAGAGTGCGACGTTTCGGTCTAGGTGACCTTCATCAGGCACTGGAATAATTAAAGAACAGTAATCAATATGGGAATAAATATCATACAATACAAGATATAGGGGAGGGGGGGGAAAACAAAAGGGTAAAAAATAACTGCATAATCACCGTATCATTCCGGTAGTGATCCTATTCCCTCACACCTCATCCAGTCCCTCTCCCCGGCTGTCACTAGTCACCTGACTAAAATATTTATCCTCTCTCTATCTTCTGGAATCTTTCCCTCCTCTTTTAAATATGCTGTTATGAACCCATTACTGAAAGAAACAACTGTTGACCCATCCTGCGCTGCTAAGTACCAACCGGTCTCCAATCTCCCCTTCATCTCTAAACCTCTTGAACGCTTGGTCTACTCTCGCCTAATTCGCTATTTCTCTGCTAACTCTCTTCTCGACCACTTACAATCTGGTTTCTGCACTCTACACTCCATAGAAACTGTCCTTACTAATGTTTCAAACAGTCTCCTGATGGCTAAATCTAATGGAAAATACTCTCTACTGATTTTTCTGGATCTCTCTGACACGGTAGACCGGCAACTCCTACTTAAAGGAACAGTGTCATCACAAATTATTTTTTAATATGTTAAAGATGTTAGTGCTTTATTAAAAACGTTTATATTTATTTGTGTGTTTGTGTTTTACTTTTTCTTATTTTTACACTTTTTCTTCCCTATGGGGGCTGCCATTTTTTGTTCCATTTCTGTATGTGTCGATTAACGACACATACAGACATGGAATACGGCAGCCACAGTCCCATAGGGACTGCGAACGGGTCCCGTCCCATCCACTTCTGTGTACGGCGTCTGTGTGGGAACTGCGCATGCGCCGCTCCCACACATGCCAATTTGAAATTGGCGCCGTCCGGCACCATTTTCCTGTGGACCGGAAGTCGCGGCCGGACAGTAATATTACTACTTCCGGTCGCGGCTTCCGGACTTGTGCACTTGGACCAGCGGCAGCAGACGGAGCGGACGGGCCGGAGGGAGCCGCGGCGGCAGGAGCAGGTAAGAGATTTCAATGTATGTTCGTGTTTGTGTGTGTTTACTACTGTATGTAAACCTACTACACTGTGTGTTAGCTAAAAAAATGGCGACACACAGTGTAGGAGGTTACACCGTTCAAACCCCTCGTTTATCCCGGCACTAGCCAGGATAAAGGAGGGGGGGATGCTGAGAGCTCACTAGAGCGAGGGCTTTTTACCCAATTTTGCAATGCTGCAATTTTGGGAATAGCTCCATCGAGTGACCAGCAATGGGAAATATTATAAATTAGAATTAATTTATAATATTTCCTGACTCGTGAAAAAAATAAAAAAAATTTGAACAATGTTTAATCACCTACACACTAAATGTTTAATTAAAAAAAAAAAAACATGTTTTTCTGGCAACACATTCCCTTTAACATGCTTCACTTTATTGGCCTTAAGGACACTGCTCTCACTCGGTTTTCTTCCTATCTCTCTGACCGATCATTCAGTTTGTAATTTGCTGGTCATTTCTTCTCATCTTCCCCTTGCTGTGGGGTTCCTCAAGAATCCGTCCTATGTCCACTCCTCTTTTCTCTATACAGTCCCTATTGGACAAACCATCAGCAGATTTGGCTTCCAGTACCATCTCTACACTGATGACACCCAATCATATGCCTCTTCCCATGACATCACCCTTGCTCTAATACAAAACACCAGTGATTGTCTGACCGCTGTCTTTAACATAATTTTCTCTCTCTATCTGACCTGGAATCTTTCTAAAACTGAGCTCATTATGTTCCCACCATCTACAACTACCTAAACATGATGTCTCAATTTCATTGTGTGGCATTACCATACCTCCTAGGCAGCACACCCACTGTCTTGGGTTACTTTTGACTCCGATCTTTCCTTTACTTTGGACATTCAATCGGTTATACGCTCCTCTCACTTTCACCTCAAAAACAACTCCATAATCTGCCCATTTTTTTACTCTGGAAACAGCCAAAACTCGCATTGTCTCTCTGATTCACTCTCATCAAGACTACTGTAACTCATTACTAATCGGTCTTACCCACACCTCTCCAATCTATCCTGAATGAAGCAGCCTTGCTGACCAACTGCTACACCAATGCCTCTACCCTATGCCAGTCACTGCACTGGTTGCCCATTCCATTCAGAATTTAATTCAAACTTATTACTCTCACCCACAAACATCTCCACAGTGCTGCACCTTCTTACATTTCCTCCCTCATCTCTGTCTACCACCCTACGTGCTCCAGGGCCAGTTTTAGACAAAGTGTGGCCCTGGGCAAAGTTAAAAGTGGGGCCCCAAATGCTGAATTACTGTATAAATAATGCAGTCAATTCAGAAGGCGGTGTGTAGAGAACTGCATCGCTGATTTCTAGCACGTCTAGGAGTGTTGCAAGCCCCAAAGCATATGTCCCCCTTCTCAGACCCAAAAATTATTTATATGCGTATACAGTTATTAAACCATACCACTATACCAGATTATATATTACCTGCATACTGTTACTGAACACAACTCACTATTATAAGACAAATAATAACACAATATAAGGTCTAAATAATACTGCCACACCATAACCACAGTGACTGAATAATACCCCATAATGTTACTGAATTATACCACCTCATCATAACCACATAGTTAATGAATAATACCCCCATACAGTAACAGAATAATACCACCTCACCATAACCACATAGTAACTGAATAATACATAGTTACATAGTTTGTATGGTTGAAAAAAAGACACATGTCCATCAAGTTCAACCAAGGGATGGGAAAAGGGAAGTATAACATTTCTACACATATCGTAGGAGCTAATATTTTTTTGTTCTAGGAAATTATCTAAGCCTTTTTTAAAGCAATCTACTGTTCCTGCTGTGACCAGCTCCTGCGGCGACTATTCCATAGATTCACAGTTCTCACAGTAAAGAAGGCTTGTCGCCTCTGCAGGTTGAACTTTTTTTTTTCCAAACGGAGGCAGTGCCCCCTTGTTTTTTGAGGGAGTTTTAAATGGAACAGGATTTCACCATATTTTTTGTATGTGCCATTCATATATTTATGTAAGTTAATCATGTCCCCCCTTAGTCGTCTTTTTTCAAGGCTAAATAGGTTTCTTTTAACCTTTCCTCATAACTTAGATTCTCCATGTCCCTTATTAGCTTTGTTGCTCTTCTTTGTATTTTTTCTAACTCCAGGGCGTCCTTTCTATGAACTGGAGCCCAGAACTGAACTGCATATTCTAGATGAGGTCTCACTAATGCTTTGTAAAGTGGTAATATTATAACCCTGTCCCGCGAGTCCATGCCTCTTTTAATACACGACAATATCCTGCTGGCCTTTGAAGCAGCTGATTGACATTGCATGCTGTTATTTAGTTTATGATCTACAAGTACACCCAGATCCTTCTCAACAAGTGAATCCCCCAATGTAGCTCCCCCTAAGACATATGATGCATGCAGGTTGTTTGTACCCAGGTGCCTAACTTTACTTTTATTTACATTCAAACTAATTTCCGAAGTGGAGGCCCAAACACTTAGTTTGTTTAAATCCGCTTGCAATTCACAAACATCTTCCATAGACTGAACATTACTACATAGCTTGGTGTCATCTGCAAAAATAGAAATAGTGCTATTAATCCCATCCTCTATATCATTAATAAATAAGTTGAATAATAGTGGTCCCAGCACTGAACCCTAGGGTACACCAATTATATCCGGGGACCATTCAGAGTAGGAATTATTGACCACAACTCTCTGGATACGGTCCTTGAGCCAATTCTCAATCCAATTCCAAACTATACTTTCTAAACCTATAGTCCTTAATTTACCCATTAGACGTCTATGAGGGACAGTTTCAAATGTCTTTGCAAAGTCCAAAAACACTATATCCACAGCGGCCCCTCTGTCTAGGCTTCTGCTCACCTCTTCATAAAAACAAATCAGGTTGGTTTGACAGCTTCTGCCTTAGTTAAACCATGCTGGCTGTCACTTATAATACTATTTTTTGTCACATAATCCTGGATATAGTCCCTTAATAGCCCATCAAACATTTTCCCCACGATGGATGTTAAGCTTACTGGTCTATAATTACCCGGGGAAGACCTAGAGTCCTTTTTGAAATTGGCCTTCTTAAAATTAAGTGTTTTTGCCCTCCCAGTCTGTGTTTGTTTTTTACAGGTTATGTCAAATATAACTATATTGTGATCACTGTTACCAAGGTTTTCACAAACATTGACATTCCCAACAAGCTCTGCATTATTAGAAATAACCAGATCCAACAGAGCTTCACCTCTAGTCGGGTCTTCCAAAAACTGGCCCATAAAATTTTCCTGCAACAGGTTGAGGAAATGTTTGCAGTTGAAACCAAACCATGAAACCAATTAATATCCCAGTAATTAAAATCTCCCATTATCACTACAGTACCCGCCTGTGCAGCCTGCTTCATCTGTTTATATAGCTGACCTTCCATCTCCTCAGTTATATTGGGGGGGTCTATAGATTACACCAAAAGTAATTTTTTCAGTGTTTACCTCCCTTTGTAATTCCACCCACAAGGTTTCAACCTCCTCACAATCTTCACCCATTATTTTCTCTTTCACACTCACCTTCATATCGCTTCTCACATACAGACATACACCACCACCTTTCCTATTTGCCCTGTCTTTCCGAAACAGTGTAAATCATAAAGCTTTACAGCCCAGTCATGAGAAGAGTCTAGCCATGTTTCAGCAACACCCACTATATCTATATTTTCTTCCAGTACCAATGCCACCAGCTCCCCCATTTTGCTTGCTAGACTTCTGCCATTTGTGAACATACACTTTAACTTGTCTTTAAATGTTTCACTTTCAGTAACAGAAATGTGATTATTTGACATTATTTGGGCATTTTTATTTTCATTGCTGTTTTGTAACGAAAGGATCTCGTTGTCTAGTCCTCGCCCCACAATCTGTTTCTCCCCCCCAACAATATAGACTGACCCCTCTCTAACCTAACTACCCACTTTTTTTTTACATTGGCCTCCCTCCTCAGTCTTAGTTTAAATACTCCGCCAACCCAGTTAGAATTCTCTCCCCCAGCACAGCGGATCCCCTTCCATTTAGGTGCAAATCATCTGCAGAATACAGTTTGTACCCCAATGAAAAGTCACCCCAGTGCTGTAGGAACCCAAAGTCTTCTCCTCTACACCAAGACTTAAGCCATGCATTTAACTCCCTGAGTTCCCGCTGTCTTTCCTGTGATGCGCAGGTCACAGGCGGTATTCCTGAGAATACAACCTTGGAGGTCCTTCCCTTCAGCTTGTAGCCTAGTTCTTTAACCATTTATTCTGTTGTTGGTACCTACATGGACCACAACAGCTGGATCATCACCAGCCCCTGCCAGTAATTTATCCACCCATTCCACCACATGCCGAACCCTGGCACCAGGGAGACAGCAAACCATTCGGTTGAGGCGGTCTTGGCGACAAATTATTCTATCTGTCTTCCTGATTATAGAATCCCCTACAACTACCAATTGTCTTGCCTTACCTGCATTACCATCCTGCGGATTACTAGCTGGGCTGTTCTCCCGGCTGTTTGGGAGATCAGTATCCACTAGGGTGCCAATTCTGAGACAGACACCCTCGCATCATCACCCAACTTGGCAATTTTGCCTGGAATATCAGAAACAGGGTTGGCCTTCCTTTTATTGGACCCCTTTCTACTGCCCCTAACAACATTAACCCAGCTACTTGCCTGATCCTGCTCACCCATGTCTTCACCCTCCAGTTCTACCCCATTAACTGCTTGCTCAGTCAGCAGCATGCTTCGCTCAAGATTGTCTATCACCCTCAGTGTTGCATTCTGCTCCTCCAGATCTCTAAGGTGAGCTTCCAGGTGAACAACATGCTCACATCTGCTACAGAGGTATTCACCCTGGAATACCCCGTACTGTTACTGAATAATACCTCCACTCCATAAACACATAGTGACTGAATATTACCCCCATACTGTTACTGAATAATACCACCACACCATAACCACATAGTGACTGAATAACACTCCCATACTATTACTGAATAATACTGCCGCCACACCATAACCACATAGTGGCTGAATGATACCCTGATACAGTGTCTGCATAAAAACCACTATACAAAGACCAATATTACCACCATGTAGTGACCATATAGTGGTAGATTCCAATCATACACAGGAGCTCTGCAGACTATATAATTTATTACAGCACATTTATATATTGTGACTCACAAGTGATGTTTTCTCCAATTAGAGTCGTTCACTTTCTGTTTTTTTCTCCATGTGGCCCAGACCACTGTGACGACTTATTCCAGCCACGACTTGTCTCTGCAGAATTTGACACAGACATGTTAGTTTCTCGCTTTTCCAGTATCCTCCTCACCTATACCCGATCCTCTAAACAAATCACAATCAACAGTGCCCCAGATGGTAATAGTGATCCCTGGGTGCTCGACACAACAAAAGTGCCTCATCAGTATCTGTGCCCCCACATTAATAATGTCCCTTTTGTCCCCCCTGTAGATAGCGCCACACAAAGCCCCCTTTGTATATAGTGGCGCACAGCTGCCCCTTGTATATAGTGCCACACAGACCCCCCTTGCATATACGGCCACAAAGCCCCCCTTGTATAAAGTGCCACACAGCCCCCTTCCGTGTATATAGTGCCACACAGCCCCCCTCCATTGTATATAGTGCCACAGAGACCCTCTGCCTTGTATATAATACCACACAGTCCCCCTCCCTTGTATATAGTGCCAAACAGCCCCCCTTGTATATAGTGCCACACAGCTCCCCCTTGTATATAGTGCCACACAGCTCCCCCTCCCCTTGTATATAGTGCCACAAAGCTCCCCCTCCCCTTGTATATAGTGCCACAGAGTCCCTCCTTGTATATAGTGCCACACAGCTCCCCCTCCTTTGAATAATGTGCCACACAGCCCCCCTTGTATATAGTGCCACCCAGCTACCCCTCCCTTGTATTTAGTGCCACACATTCCCCCCTCCCTTGTATATAGTGCCACACATATCCCCCCTTCCATTTTATATACTGCCAGACAGCACCCTCTCTTGTACATAGCGCCACATAGCCCCCCGTGTGTATATAGTGCTTCACAGCCTCCCTTGTATACAGTGCCACAGAGCCCTCCCCTTGTATATAGTGCCACACATCTTCCCCCCTCCCCTGGTATATAGTGCCACACAGCCCCAAATATAAAAAAATAAAACTTGTACTTATCTAGCTCTATTCCTGCAATGGACAGAGTGCTTCACAGCCTCCGGGCAGGACCCTTGCGCAGGTCAGTGTGATGCAGTGATGTCATCATGCTGGCCTGCGCATGGATTCTTCTCAGCGCCTTATAGGCTGCAGACCTAAGGTGACCTATAACCTATAGTATTCAATTGTATCTGTATCCTGAGAAGTAAACAGATACAATTGGTTTCAAAATGACTGATACATACTGCGTACATAAATTAATCATATGTAGCTCTATCATTGATAAACTAGATTATAAACTCATCTGCAGCAAAGCTACTTTTAATAAACTGAGCTTATTGATACTAATCCAAATGACATTTATGCTAAAGGTGAAGGCAAGTTAAATGAAGAATTACACTTGGGCACTCAACAGATGCAAATACTGTACTTAACATACAATAATACAGGGTTTCTGAAAACTTTTTCTACTGGGGCCTCACCAGCCAGGATAAGGCGATACCTGGGCCTCACCATCCGTGATCAAAGTCCAAAATGAAAATATAGCTCAATTTGCCTTTCATTTGTTTCATGAACTCTGTATAACATTAAATAAGCACAAAATAAGTCAATTACTTTGCTAAAACAGAGTTTTCTTCAGCAAGAGAAAGGCCTTGGCAGATAATGATCACTTTTTTCACAACTGTCTCCCAAGCTGCGCAATACTAACAACTAGGGGGTGTCTCAGTGGTAAATCCAGCCTCACAGTTTGAGAAGCATGGCAATAATACATGCACTGGATAAAATACTGATGAGAGTACGTAATATCTAAGCATTTGGGGAATTCAGAAAGTGAAAACAAGTATCTCATGTGCTTCAATGCCGTTTCCAGTCATCAGAAAATATATAAAAAAATGGAATTATTTAATGACTTCACTATAAAATATGCATTGTTTACAAGAAGCACAATAGATACAAAGGTTCTGCCTGGTCGTCTACTTCTGTATGCAAGTCCTAAACTCTATCTTGGTTTCTCATGCCAGAAAATAATTAATGGATTATTTCTATGTAAGAACAGGCCATTGGTGAAGTGTTATGTTTATGTAAATCTTTTATTCAGCTGGAAATTTCTTGAGCTGCAAGTTCTTTATTTTGTTTGGTAACTGCTGGAGTGTGATTGTCATCTCTTTTTAACTCTGGTTTAAATATTTAGTTGATATTCTTATCAAATATACAAATGTATACAATCACAGAACACATACTTTTCTGAAACATAAATTATACATGAATAAACATAAGAAGTGCGTAAAGACATAGCATATAGATTATGGTAACATTCCCAAGTTGAAATGTGAGAATACTTTAAAACCAAAATAAACTTATTTTGCCATTTTACCCCCTTTAGTAACATCATGTTTTTTCACCCTGGAAGTTGCTTTCTCCTGTGGACATTACATAGTTACATAGTTTGAAAAAAAAGACACAGGTCCATCAAGTCAAACCTTTCTGAATCAATTACCGATTATTCTTTGTTTCATAAATTATAACCCTCAATGCCATTAGTCAATAAATAATCATCTAGCCTTTTTTAAATGCTGACATAGTATCTGCCATCACTACCTCCTGGGAAAGGGCATTTCACAACTTGACCACTCTAACTGTAAAGAACCCTTTCCTATATTGATGTCTGAAACGTCTTTCTTCCATACGCAATGGATGTCCCCTGGTCTTTTGTAGATTCCTTGGAAAGAACAGATCATGTGCTAGTTCCATGTATTGACCACACATACACTTATACATGTTAATAAGATCCCCTCTAAGACGTCTTTTTCAAGGCTGAACAAGCCAAATTTTTCTAGCCTTTCATTGTAAGCGATACCTCCTATTAAAAACAAGGATATGGAGAAAATCACTTTGTACAGTCTGCCAAATATATGAGGGAAAGTGAAGTGATAACAACTCTAAGTCATCTTTTTTTATTTGGAAAAGCGGTTGACACTTTCAATGATTACTCTGACAAATTAAAAAATATTTTGTAGTATGTCATGTCCAATGTCAACTGTTCTACAAAAGTTGTAGTCTATAAGAATATATATGGGTAGATTTACTAATAGTGTCTTAAATGTAGACAGCTTAGTATTAAACTAGATGAAATTTATCACAGTGGCTCATGATAAATTTGGCGCATCTTTAGACATTTCTGTGTTACCTTGTAGCACCTCTTGGTTGGCTTACTTTAGACCCTTTTTCTACTTATTTTAAATAACACCGCCTTTTCCACTATGCACTATGCCCCCTTGCCAAGTGACTCACCAAAAGTGTCTAAAACACTGTATAAATGGGAGCCATTGAGGTGCATCTACATTGTGCAACAGTTTTTCCAAAACTTAATCCAGAAATAAGTGGAACACTCATCATTTTAGGATCTGCCTCTGATGTTGAGTTTTTGGGTATATTCACCCACCGCTGATTTGTTGTAGAAAATTTCAGATAAATTGAACATATTTTCAGATTTTTTATTTCTATTTCTCCCTTTATCTGTGAAATATGCCAATGGGAGTGTAAACAAGCAAATCCATTAAAAACTTTGGTGCAAGCTATATCAGGATAGGGTCTATGAAGGCCATTGATGAAAATGTGGGACTCTCAAAAATAGGGAATATGTCTATTTCCTCAATGTAATCTAATGAAAAGCAGAGACCGCATCCAGAAAATATGAAAAGCATGGCCGAGGCGGTGGTTAAGACATCCTGCCAATGTTAAATAAGATCATTGATAAATCTATTAAAAAATCATTCCCAAAAATCTATGCTGAAATGGAGGGGCAATGAGAAAAAATAGACTGTTTAGAACAGAAAGTCATAATGATGGAGGAGGAGATGGAGAATATGTACTCTCAGAAAGAGGATATGCAAAAAAACAAATAAAGCAATAAACGAAAAAGGTAAATGTTCTAGAGAATTGATCTTGACAAAATAACATCAGATTAGTGGGTATTCCCCAAAAAGTTACAACAGAGGTGCTGAAAAAAAAATCACATCAAAATATCTCCCAGAACTACTGGAACTCCATAAAGAAATAAAGGTGGAAAGAGTGCACAGATTATGGCCGACTCCAAAGGAAAAATGACCAAGAGTCGTAACAGCAAAAATCCTGGATTTCCAGGACAAAAGTGACATTCTCAGAGTATATTGAAATAAGAAAGAACTTATCAGTGAAAAATCCAAATTGCTAATTTTTCACTATGATTTGGCTAAAAAAAAAACAGGCAGAGAAGGCAATTATCACCGATATGTACAAAATTAGTGAAAGGAAAAATGTACTGTAATCAAAACTTTAAATTCTCACCCATTTTAAGATTTTTATTGAAAATCCATATCTTTAATGAGTGGAAGAAAGAATCTAAATTTTGTAAGGAACAAATGAAGATGGACTTGTAAGGTCTAATGACTAACTTTAATTTAATTTTAAATTAAAATTCATTTTTTATGCAATATATATTAATGACGTATTTTAACTCCTTAGTCCTATTTTTACTCCTGGATGAATTTTTTTACAGTTTTACAGAATTCTTTAGTTAAATGGATCCTGACTATAAACAGGTTTCTCTGTAGTCCAGTTCTCCCCAACACACAGAATGTTCTCTCTGGCGCCTGATTCTGCAGCTGTATCTTCTCTCAGAGGTCGCAAAGGCGGCAGTGGCTGAGAAGAACCATAAAGGCAGGACTGAGGAGACCTTAAAGAGGCTCTGTCACCAGATTTTGCAACCCCTATCTGCTATTGCAGCAGATCGGCGCTGCAATGTAGATTACAGTAACGTTTTTATTTTTAAAAAACGAGCATTTTTGGCCAAGTTATGACCATTTTTGTATTTATGCAAATGAGGCTTGCAAAAGTCCAACTGGGCGTGTTTAAAGTAAAAGTCCAACTGGGCGTGTATTATGTGCGTACATCGGGGCGTTTTTACTACTTTTACTAGCTGGGCGTTGTGTATAGAAGTATCATCCATTTCTCTTCAGAACGCCCAGCTTCTGGCAGTGCACAGACACAGCGTGTTCTCGAGAGATCACGCTGTGACGTCACTCACTTCCTGCCCCAGGACCTGCATCGTGTCGGACGAGCGAGGACACATCGGCACCAGAGGCTACAGTTGATTCTGCAGCAGCATCGGCGTTTGCAGGTAAGTCGATGTAGCTACTTACCTGCAAACGCTGATTCTGCTGCAGAATCATCTGTAGCCTCTGGTGCCGATGTGTCCCCGCTCGTCTGACACGATGCAGGACCTGGGGAAGTGACGTCACAGCGTGATCTCTCGAGAACACGCTGTGTCTGTGCACTGCCAGAAGCTGGGCGTTCTGAAGAGAAATGGATGATACTTCTATACACAACGCCCAGCTAGTAAAAGTAGTAAAAACGCCCCGATGTACGCACATAATACACGCCCAGTTGGACTTTTACTTTAAACACGCCCAGTTGGACTTTTGCAAGCCTCATTTGCATAAATACAAAAATGGTCATAACTTGGCCAAAAATGCTCGTTTTTTAAAAATAAAAACGTTACTGTAATCTACATTGCAGCGCCTATCTGCTGCAATAGCAGATAGGGGTGGCAAAATCTGGTGACAGAGCCTCTTTAAAACCTAGAGTGGTGAGGGGAAGTAGACTTAATTGGGCTACCTCAATGTAGTAGAAAACAATCCCACATAGTAGAGGAAAGGAGTAGGAGAAAATTATCGCACAAAGCAGGAGAGAGATGGAGAGTGTCTAGTACGTATATTCCAATTTAGAATCCTGAAAAAGTAGAGCAGGATTGTAAATACAAAAAAAAAGAATCTTTTAAGGATCCAGGTACTCTTTAACCGTTACCAAAAATAACATTTTGGCATGTAAAACGTAACCTTCACTTTCAGAAAATACATAAAAAAAACTGCAACAAAAATTCCACTATGTAAATGAGATCCTGCATGAACAACTGACTGTAGTAAAACAAAATATATATCCCAAATAATATATTGAATTAACATTAATATAGTATTATGATATATACAATATTTTGCCATGGTTCATTATACACTGCATAGATATTAAATCACAACTGATCCTGATGAAAGGTAAAACTGTTTAAAATGGGCGAGTTGGTTTATTGATTTTAAAAAATACCAGGCTAAAATGTATACAAATTTTTTACAATCCCTGCACCCAATCCATTAGGATTTATATGTTTTATATAGCAAGTTAAACATTTGCTATAATGGCTGTCGACATGTAGCATATGATAATATACATGACCCATGAAGATAGTATAGCTCCACAGCAGCTTGTTCTTTCACATGTTGCTGAATAAATAAGGAATTATTATTAATTAACTACTCTCCATACTCAAGTCTTGCCTGCCCCAAAAGTAGTATGAGGTCTTTAATCTATGGCAAAAGGGAGACACATTCCTCAACTATGAGACACAATAATCGATAGATATGACAGAAAAAATTAACTATTTAAAGCTTCTCTTCCATCTTGCACATGGTTTCAAATACCTTTTAAGATAACAGCTACTGCACAGAAAACACAGTTTGATTAATCAAGACACATATCTTTAGTATTAATTCCAAAAATAAGCATATATTAGTATTATAATCATTTCTATTATTTTAGGACATAGAGTGGTAATTTATGAGGATATTTTTTTTAATTATTTTTTTTAATAATGTTTATTAGAGTATCAAATTACAAAATAGAAACAGGAAGCATAGCATTGACCTGTTTTGTAAACACCTGACTTTTTGGAATAGAAATGTTGAATCACAGGGGAAAATTTTGCAAAAGACAATCATGTTCCATAATTTGCTTGTCCACTCCCCAGATCTTATGATATAGCCAAAAAATTTAGAACCGCGAGGGTGCACTGAACAAATATCCTGATATTAAAATCTGTATCACATCCCAACCAAGGCCTGCCTGCCTATAAAGTGATCTATTGGTGGTGCAGAGTTCCCAATCAATTAGCTGTTGTAATTGAGTAGCCAAGAAATATACATAACTGTTTGGAAGTTCAAAGCCGCTATCAGATACGGGAAGGCATAGCTGAGAATATTTAATTCTGATTGTTTTCCCCCTTCCAGATCAATTCATTAAGTATGGACCCCAAGGATGAAAAAAAGGAATTCATTTATGGTTTTTGTTATCATTTTGACCGCACAGTTTTTTCACAGCACCTATTTGAATTGGGCTGTGAAATGAAAAAAATGATATTTTTTCCAATAAGATGTCATTTTTGATCAAAAATTTTTATTTTCACAAGGAACAACATACCCAATTTTGTTGCCCAATTTGTCCTTAGTGCGGCAATACCCCATTTGTGGTGATAAACTGCCGTTTGGGCCCATTGGAGGGCTCAGAAGGAAAGGACCACCATTTGGCCTACTGGAGCTTTTCTGGTGCTAAGTCATGTATGCAGAAGCCCCTGAGGTACCAGTAGAGTTGAAACCCCAGAGAAGTGACCCCATTTTAAAAACTACACCCCTTAAGACATTTATCTAGAGGTGTAGTGAGCATTTTGACCCCACAGGTACTGTGTAAAAGATAATGCGCAGCAGATGGTGCAGTGTGAGATTTGCAATTTTATATATATATATATGCCATTTCAGTGTCCAATATATTGTGCCCAGCGGAGATATACACCCCTTAAATTGTAATGTGGGTTCTCCTGGGTACGGCAATACCCTACATGTGGCTTCCAGAATTACTGGGTGCCCCCCCTTCCTGGTCCCTAAAGATTAGATCTTGAAATTCCAGGAAAGTTCCCCTCTGGCCAGCACATCGACGTAGCACGTACGCATTGTACAAAGCCATCTGTATGATGTGCCCGGCCAGCTTCTTATACCACACCGCATGGCGCTGTAGGACTTCAGGACTTGATTTGACAAGTCCACACCTCCTATGTACCTATTGTAGTCCAGGATGCAGTCTGGTTTGGGGGTGGCCTTTCCTTCATATATCCTAAATCTGTAGGTATACCCTGATGCACTGTTGCACAGCTTAGACATCTTCACACCATACCTTGCCCTCTTACCCAGCAGGTACTGGCGGAATTGAACCCTCCCTTTAAAATGTACCAGGGACTCATCAATAGAAATACACTTCTCGGGGGTGTATGCTTGGGAAAACCGGGCACTGAAACGGTCTAATAGGGTTCTCCGTTTATACAAACGGTCAAAACTGGGGTAATCTCGGGGTGGGCACGACTTATTATCAGTATAATGTGAGAAGCGAAGTATTGCCTCATTTATTTATTTTTTTAGGTTCCAGTTCAGTTCTGAAGTTGCTGTGAGGGGCCCATATATTAGAAACCCCTATGAAACACCCCATTTTAGAAACTAGACCCCTCAAAGTATTCACAACAGCATTTAGAAAGTTTATGAACCCTTTAGGTGTTTCACAGAAATTTAGAGCAAAGTAGAGGTGAAATTTACTTTTTTTTTGTCAGAAAATCCTCTTTATACCATTTTTTTATAACACAAAAGGATTTATCAGAGAAACGCAACTTAATACGTATTGCCCAGATTCTGCAGTTTTGAGAAATATCCCACATGTGGCCTTAGTGCAGTAATGGACTGAAGCCCCGGCCTCCGAAGCAAAGGAGCACCTAGTGGATTTTGAGCCCTCTTTTTTATTAGGCACCATGTCCGGTTTGAAGAGGTCTTGTGGTGCCAAAACATTGGAAACCCCCCAATAGTGACCCTAATTTGGAAACTAGACCCCTTGAGGAATCCATTGCAGTTTTCATGTCATGCATGCGGCTTTTTTATCCGTTTTTATTCTATTTTTATGTGGCGCGGTGACTAAAAAACCGCAATTCTACTATTGTTTTTTTGTTCTATTTTTTTTACAGCGTTCACCGTGCGCTATAAATGACATATCCACTTTATTCTTCGGGGCGATACGATTACGTCGATACCAGATGTTTATAGTTTTTTTATGTCTTATGGCGTTTGCACAATAAAATACGTTTTGTAATAAATCACTCACTTTTTGTGTTACCTTATTCTAAGAGCCAGAACGTTTTTATTTTTCCTTCAAAAAAGTCGTGCGAGGACTTATTTTTTGCGTAACGAACTGTAGTTTCGATCAGCACCATTTTTAGGTACATGCAACTTTTTGATCTCTTTTTATTCCATTTTTTGGGAGGTGAAGTGACCAAAAAATAGTGATTCTGGTACGGTTTATTATTTTATTTTTTTACGGCGTTCACCGCGCGGGATAAATAATGAAATAATGTTGTAGTTCAGGCCGTTACGGACGCGGCGATACCAATTATTTATAGTTTATTTGTTTATTTATTTTAATAATAAAGACTGATAAGGGAAAAAGGGGGATTTTTACTTTTATTACTTTTAAAACTTTTATTTTCTTATTTTTACACAACTTTTTTTTACTTTTTTTTACTTTATTACTTTGTCCCATTAGGGGACTTGAGCGCAGGAGGCCCTGATCGCTATTCTAATACACTGCACTACATGCGTAGTGCAGTGTATTAGAACTGTCAGCTACTCACTGACAGCAAGCATTGTGGGTCCTGACTCTGTCAGGACCCACTAGGCTTCCGTCTATGGCATAGCCGGACGCCATTTTTTGGTGCCCGGTTGCCATAGTCACCATCACCGGTCGCTATCGTGTAGCAGGCCGGCGATGGCGGATTAACCCCTAAGAAGCCGCGATCGCTATTGAACGCGGCTTCTGAGGGGTTAAATCTGCGGGGACCACCGCGATCGGTCCCTGCACATTGAGGAACGCACCCCGAGCGAACGGCGCCGTGTTTACTCCATGACATACTATTATGTCATGGAGCGCGAACGATGCACTTTCCATGACATAATAGTATGTCCTGGAGCGTTAAGGGGTTAATAGGGGACTGTTAGAATCACTTTATACTACAATACATTAGTACCCTAGGGAGATTAATAAAAAAGTAAATAAAGTTTTATTTTTTTATGTCCAAAAAAATATTAAATGTTCAAAAACAAACCCGTTTCCCATTTCCCCTAAAGCATTGTGAAAAAATTCTAATAAGCATACGTGCTACAATTGAACATTATTTAACCCACAGGATGAACATCGTAAAAAAAAAAATTGTACCGTATTGGTATTGGTACCAATAAAAGTTTGTCCTGCAAAAAATAAGCACCATACCACTTAATTGACAGAAAAATAAAAAGTTATAGCCGACGCAAATAATTCTTTTTTTTTTTTTACAACTACCTTTATTTTTCGGACTATAAGACGCACCCAGGTTTTAGAGAACAGAAAATAGGAAAAATGCTTATATTTTACTTCTTTTACAAAGAAAAAACTGTTGATTAAAAAAAATTATTTGTTCAGTTTCACCACACTTATATTTTTCCATTGTTTGAGTGGTGTGAGGGCTTAGTTTTTGCGGGACGAGCTGTAGTTTTTATTAGCACCATTTTTTTGGTACATACGATTTTTTCATCACTTTTTATTTCATTGTTTTTAGCGCTATGGTGACCAAAAGACAACGATTCTGGGGTTTTAAATGTATTTATTTTTACGCTGTTCACTGTGTGAGTCAAATAATGCTATATTGTAATAGTTTCAGACTTTTACAGATGCAGCGATACCAATTTTTTTATTATTTTTTTATTTTTACATTGTGCTTGGTGAAAAATGGGAAATGGTTTTATTTCTAAATTTTAAATTTTTTTTACACTCCTGAAAATTAATAAAACTTTTTTTTTTTTTACACATTTTATTCGTTCCCCTAGGGGACTTGAACCAGCGATTACTAGATCGCTGGTACTATACACTGCAATACATGGATAAATTACGTAAACAGCGTAACTTGTTGAGCTACGCTGTTTCCGTATAGCACATAGTAGTGAATGGCAGTCACAGAAGCAGCATAGCATGCTACGCTGTTTCCGCAACTACTATTCAGTTCTATGGAAGTTACGGAAACTGCGTAGCTCAGCGAGTCACGCTGTTTACGTAACTCGACCATGTAACCAGGAAATGGCCGGAAGACAGCGAAGACGGGAAAGATAGAATGGCGTTCAGGGGCCCTGTTGTAGAGATAGATGACATTTATGACATATCCTGTGGATATGTCATAAATGTCCTTCATGGGAAAACCACTATAAATGGCGTGGTCGCTATTGACCGCGGCATTTAACTAGTTAAATGGACAGGAACAGCGCCATCGCTGATCCTGGCCGTTAGAGCAGCGTGTCAGAAGCTCCATATATCATCCCCTCCCCGCTCCATGATGTGCCGGAACATCACGGGTCGGGAAGGGGTTAAGTAAGGAGTGATCAGGGGGCCCGGTGCTGCCGGATCCCTTGACAGCCGACTATAAGACGCAGGGACTTTTTAGCTAGATTTATTCTTGCTAAAAACTGCGTCTTATAGTCTGAAAAATACGGTACTTTTTTCCTTGTAAAAGTAGTAAAACATAAAGAAACTATATGAATTTGGTATCATCGAAATCATATTGACTCGGATAATAAAGTTAACATGTTGTTTTTATTGCATGTGAAGGCCGTAAAAAAAAAACAAAAAAACAATGGAGGAATAGCCGTGGTTTTTTTTTCCATTCCGCCCCACAACATTTTTAGTTCAGTTTCCTAGTACATTATATGGTACAATAAATGTCGCCATGAAAAACTACAACTCGTCCCGCAAAAAACAAACCCTCATATGGCTATATCAACAGAAAAATTAAAAAGTTATGGCTTTTGAGGTGATGGGGAAAGAAAATCCAAAAATGGGTGGAAGGGGCTAATGATGGTTTTCTTTTTGTTCTAGTTTATATTTATACGTATGTGACTGCATCCATATTTACGTACGTTCTGTATGGAAATGTTATTTAAATACAGATGCAGTAAGCGCAGCTTTATCATGCTAATTAGTTAAACACACAGCATTTTATCACTTAAAACAGAGCCAGACAGAGATGATAAGGAAATTATAGGTCTTACCACTGCATGATAAACTAGGAAGTCACAGTAAAGTGAACAATATGTGTCAATGGAAACATAGCGTGTTTTAAGTAAGAGCACGGAAGCAGGAAATCAGCACAGCAAAGTGAGAATTAAACATCGCAAGTCCTGTCACTCACTCTATAGAAAGTTAGACATTCCAATGACAGACATTAGGAAGGAAAAGAGCGACTCATCTCCTATACCTAAACATCATGTTTCCCCAACACAATCCAGTCAAGTGACATAATATAAACCCCAACGCTAAGTTTATGCCTCAAATAACATCTTCAAAAGAACACTGCGCTATAAACAGACAAAGCAATTAGCTGGGTGTCTGATGACGAGAACATTTAGAAGAAGCTGCCATTACAACTATTGTGCTTTTTGCAGGAAATTCATTATATGTTTTATTAATGAAATGTATAATAAATATGGTTATCGGCAAAAGGTACAGTTCTAAATGTAAAGTGAACTATTTAATCTCCCATAATAAATGTGTGATGTTTTGATGATAGTATGATAACATTTACAACCTGTTGGATTTATCTATTTTCTTGCAAACATATAACGTGATATGCATTTATGAACCAAATCATTTGAACCAAAGACGTAGCTTGAAACTCCTTGGTGCCAATGCTAAATCTGTAACAGTTTCCCTTCCCTATCAACCATATGTCAATTATAAGACTGGTTCCCTTTCCCCAGCATTTTGTTGGTTTTTGGAAATTTGTGCCCATTCAGCTAAAGAGCATTTGTGAGGTCAGGTACTGATGGTTCGGTTCACAAATGGCATTTAAATTCATCCCAAAGGTGTTTGATGGTTTGGGCTCAGGGCTTTGTGCAGGCCACTCGAGTTTATCTACACCAAACCTGTAAAATTATGTCTTTATGGACTTCATTTTGTGCACAGGGGAACAGTCATGCTAGAAAAGGAAACACAAAGTTGGAAGATTACAATGGTCTAAAATGTAATATTATATAATCTTTTGGAAATAAGGGGCCTAACCAAAACCCTGAAAAATAGCTTCGGACCAATATCCCTCCACCAGGCACTATGCATTCTAGTAGGTTGCATCCTCCTGGCATCCGCCAAACCCAGATTCATCGACCAGATTGCCAGATAGCGAAATGTGTTTCATCAAACTCCACTGGCAGCGTGCTTTACACCAATCCAGCTGATGTTTGGCACTGTGCATGGTGATAAACACGTGATCATCTCCTTGATCATGGAAATCCATGCCATTAAGCTCCTGATGCTCAATTTATGTACTGATGTCACTTCCAGAGGCAGTTTTAAACTCTGTGGTGAGTGATGTAACAGACGATGGCCGATTTTTATGCACATGCGGCTCCGCTCTGTGAATTTATGTGGTCAACCGCTTTGTAGCTGAGCTATTGTTAAGGCCCTTTTACACGGGCCAAGTATTAGGAAAACGAGCGTTCACAGAATGTTCGGTCCGGATCATTGCCCTGTGTAAATAGGCTGATTGTATCGTTTATGCTGCAAGAAATATTACTGTTGTCAGCAGCAGCACATCTCGTCTTTTAAACAGGGAGACGTGTTGCCATCATGATAGAAATGTA
Organism: Rhinoderma darwinii; assembly: GCF_050947455.1. Lineage (NCBI taxonomy): Eukaryota > Metazoa > Chordata > Amphibia > Anura > Rhinodermatidae > Rhinoderma > Rhinoderma darwinii. The sequence goes on from NC_134697.1 coordinate 64,780,550, forward strand.
TGAAGATGAGCAATCCTAGTAATAATTGCTCATTCCCAAACATAGCTCCTTGATGAGCGCTCGTTTACACAGGAGGACCCATACTCCTAGATTTTTTTTTTAAATAAAAAAAATGCTTTGCTTATCCCAAGAATAAGCCAAACTGTAATGGCAGGAAGGAGGTGAAGGGAACAAGTGAGCCCTAATCTACCCACCGCCCTGTCCCTGCCTACTTGCAACGACCTGCCCTAGGCAACGGGGTACAACTTGGCGGCGGTCCCTACGCTGTCTAAGTGCAAGGGAGTACAAACAGGGAACACGCAAGGGAAGGGGCAGTAGCCCACGGAACGCCGCGAGGAAACGGAGCGGTGAATGAGTCAGTCAGGATCAGGATGGAGTATACCAACGAGAGCACGGAGCAGGAAGCAAGCCAGGGGCAAAGCGAAGCAGGATAAGCGGAACTGAAGCAAGGCAGAAGCACGGCAGAAGCAGGCTGGAGCAAGGCAGCAGTGGGGCCAGGAATCCAAGAAGAGTAACAAGCACTGAGGAAGAGAACACGGCAGGTATAAATGGACAGGGGGCGGAGCTAACTCCGACTGACCAGGCCGCGATAGGCTCTCCCACTCCTGAGCCTGCCACCCTGGTTGGTGGGAGCCGGTGTCAGTCTAAGAGGTCTGGCCTCAGGTGTCGACTGATTAATCCCGGGAGTATACACAGACGTAGTACCTGGCAGATCCTTTACACAAACACTGCACAAAAGCCAAAAACACCCCCCACCCATTATAAATCATTGTGATGGTAGCATCATGTTGTCTTGCAAAGGCAAAATATGAAATGAACGCAACAAAATATAGGTAAATTCTGCAGGAAAACCTGCTGAAGTCTGAAAAAGAACTGCAACTTGGGAAAAGATTTATTTGCCACCAGGTGTAAGGCTGGAATCACACGAGCATGTTCGGTCTGTAAAGGACGGACCGAACACACTGCAGGGAGCCGGGTTCCTAGCATCATAGTTATGTACGATGCTAGGAGTCCCTGCCTCTCCGTGGAACTACTGTCCCGAACTGAAAACATGATTACAGTAGGGACAATTGTCCCGCAGCGAGGCAGGGACTCCTAGCGTCATACATAACTATGATGCTAAGAGCCCGACTCCCTGCAGTGTGTTCGGTTCGGGACTTGTGGCCGAAATACATTTCGTCCTTTACGGACTGAACATGCTTGTGTGAATTGAGCCTAAGACTTTATGATTTATGAGGAAAACATTATATAAATTAGGCATTAACTGGTGCCAAGCCTTCATCAGCAATGGGTAGAACTGGATAGTGCCATAATAATTTTGGAAGTCCCCATTTCCACATCAAAGGGTAAAGAGTCCAGACTTGTGTTAGTAGGTTGCTAAGAGACTAGTTAGACAAAGTGCTAGAAACTTCTATAACCAGTCAAGTGGCTATAAACACCAGAGAGTATACTGTCAGTATAGAGAGTCACAGCCAGCAGGATAGACATCGCCAGAACATAAGACAGCTGAGGGGTACGACAAGAAGGAGATTGAACTGAAAAGGAGGACTTCTGCTGTGAGAATGTAACAGTTGGTTCACATCTGCATCAGGGCTTCGTTCAGGGGTTCCGTTGGAGCTTTCCGTCAACTGCGCTATTCATTCCGTCAAAATGACAGGACAGTTGCACAACGGAGACAAACGGAAACCATTTGCACTGGATCCATCACCATTGAAATCAATGGTGATGCAAACGGAAACCTATGGTTGACGTTTGTTTCAGTCTGAGTTCCGTTCATGGGTTCCCCTGACGAAAAGCTCAGACGGAACGCATGAACGGAGCCCTGACACAGATGTGAATGAAGCCTTAGGGAGTATTTTGGTGGCTTTGAATAAGAATATTTAATGAGTGGTAATTGATTAATGCTGAATAGTAGCTGGGATTTAAGTGCTATTTTTATAATAATAATAATATTTATTTATATAGTGCCAACATATTACGCAGCACTTTACAATCTAGAGGGAACATAAACAGACAATATCAGACATTACATAGTGACAAAGCTAATTTACATTCAGACAGGAGGATTGAGGACCCTGCTCGCAAGAGCTTACAATCTATCAATATATGTGTGTATATATATATATATATATATATATATATATATATATATATATATGCAAGGTTGTGTATGTTTTGTGGATTTTTGTCTTATTTATTGTATGCTAATATTTTATTAATATTAGTCATAAAATACTACACATGTGAAAAACCAAGAATGGGAAACCGCCTATCTATGTAGTGCAAAGTCTATGCCCTAGAACTAACAACCAAAACTACCAGAGAAAGTAGGGCAAAAAAAATTGACATGAACCACCAAAATTGTATCAAAACAGTAACAACATTTTATATTGACACCAAAAAGGAGAATACAGATAAGTTAAAAACATAGTATACAAGAATTCAAACAGTGATCCATAATAAGATACACCGTAAAGTTCGCAAGAGCCCAAAACAACATCAGACCTGCCGGACACATGAAGGGCCCTAATATAGATCCCAGTTCAATACATGTTGTAATTTCGAAAATAGGATAAGATCATAAATAAATGTGACATACAATGCAAAAAGGGAAACATCCTTAGAATAAGACAATAGATACAAGCCAAGCAGAGTGGCACACACTTAAAAAACAAAGACCAGCCCCACGCGTATTGCCAGGAGCAATCTAGCTTCCTCAGGGATATAGAATGGACTGATATGGTGTCCTTCATATATACATATAGTCAGGTGTGTTGAATGCAATAATTACCATTTGAATTAGGCACACATGCGGCAGTGTCCCAGGCAAAGTAGATGTAAGCCCCAAGGATAAAGGTGGATAATAATATACACCTGCACATTGTGCAGGAAAATGGCGCATTCCCAAAGGAATTAGTCAAACATGTGGGGAATGCGACTGCGCCGAAAAATTGGTGCACACGCAGAGAAAAAATGGAGGTTGGAGAATAAACCACGCATTCGCCCAAAATTGGTACATGCCCAGAAATACATCTGTAACGTCCAAAGCATAAGCCAAAGGATGTCAAAGCAGAGCTAGCGCCGGAAACCGATGCATGCGCAGAGGGTTAAGAGACAGGTGAACCCATCAAATGGACAGATAGATAGTAATAGTTTGCTTGCAGTAAACATGGGACCTGAATATCAAAGCAGCGCCAGCAACCGGCACATGCGCAGTAGGTCAAGAGATGGGTAAGCCCATCACATAGACCGTTAGATAGTTATAGCTTGCCCACAGTACACATGGGACAGAGAAATATATATGCGCAGAAAAGAAAGGGACTAATAATCCCGTCACAAAGGCATAACGAGTGTATATGTAAAAAACACACATACCTCTTAACTCCATGCAGCACCAAACAAAGCTGCCTACATAGAGCGTGAGGCATCTCCACAATCGACCCACTTCTTATAATAGGGGAAAGAAAAGGGGAAAATATACCCAAAATTATTCTGTACAGCAAAAAAAATATATATATATATATAAATAAAATATTTGTGCACAAATATATACCAGTCAAACAGAGAATTATAAATTCATATAACAATAGTGAATCAATAACTTGTTTTTAAAAATAAATAAATTATATATCCCGTCAAATTAACTATATACCCATAAAGAAACCCATAAAAATAACCCTTAAAGAGACTCTGTCACCACATTATAAGTGCCCTGTCTCCTACATAAGGAGATGGACGCTGTAATGTAGGTGACAGTAATGCTTTTTATTTTTAAAAAAACGATCTTGTTTCACAACGTTAGGAACGATTTTGGTTTATGCTAATGAGCTTTCTTAATGCCCAAGTGGGCGTTGTACAGAGGAGTGCATGATGCTGACCAATCGGCATCATGCACTCCTCTCCATTCATTTACACTGCACTAGCGATATAGATATATCGCTATGTGCAGCCTCATACACAAGCCCTAACATTACTAGTGTCCTGATAATGAATACACATGAAATCCAGCCTGGACGTCATGTGTACTCAGAATCCTGACACTTCTGACTCTTTTTTGTGAGATTCCAGCAACGGATACGAAATCTCGTGAGATCACGGAGCTAAACGAGATTTGGTTTCACTTGCCGGAATCTCACAAAAAAAGATTCAGAAGTGTCAGGATTCTGAGTACACATGACGTCCAGGTTGGATTTCATGTATATTCATTATCAGGACACTAGTAATGTTAGGGTTTGTGTATGAGGCTGCACATAGCGATATATCTATATCGCTAGTGCAGTGTAAATGAATGGAGAGGAGTGCATGATGCAGATTGGTCAGCGTCATGCACTCCTCTGTACAGCGCCCACTTGGACGAAAGTAAAAGTACGCCCACTTGGGCATTAAGAAAGCTCATTAGCATAAACTTAAATCGCTCCTAACTTTGTGAAAAAAGATCGTTTTTTTAAATAAAAAGCATTACTGTGACCTACATTACAGCGCCCATCTCCTTATATAGGAGACAGGGCACTTATAATGTGGTGACAGAGTCTCTTTAAATCAAAGGTTTATTATCTAGTAGTGTATAACATGTCCATATAAATAAATAGCCCACAATAGAGTGTATCAAAACCTAATATACATTTTTGTTCAATAGCCCCATAAATGTCAAGGACACCGCCACATTCAGTGGAATAATCAAAGCAATATATATTTGAAAGGAAATAAAATAATTAAATTACAGTTGTGTAAATATGACCTAAACACAAGAACCATTGTACAAGACAAGAATAATAAACTACTGCATTTGACACGTAGAGTAGGGTCATCTAAAGTTTTCACTTCTCTTCTATTTCATAGCCTTGATATTGATGTACCAAGGAAAATATCTAGGGGTATATTTATCATTTTGAGCCCACAGTTTTTTTACTACATTTATTTGAATTAGTATGTAAAGATGAAAATCTACTTTTTTATTATTCATTTTAAAAAGGAATAAAGGAGAAAAAACACCCCAACATATGTAAAGCAGTTTCTCCCGATTATAGCAATACCCCATATGTGGTAATAAACTACTGTTTGGACCCACAGCAGGGCTCAGAAGAGAAGAAGAACCATTTGGATTTTGGATTTCTGATTTTGCGGTAATAGTTTTCAGTGCCGTGTCGCGTTTGCAATGCACTGGAGGGACCAAAATAGTGGAAACCCCCCAAAAGTGACCCCATTTTGAAAACTACACCCCTCAAGAAATTTGGGGTAAAGTTAGCATTTTGACCCCACAGTTGTTTTGCTGAATTCATTGGAATTAGTCTGTAAAGGTAAAAATCAACTTTTTTTTCTGAAAAAACGTAGCCATTTTTAATTTTTACAAGAAATAAAGGAGAAAAAGCACGCCAACATTTGTAAAACAATTTCTCCAGATTACGGAAATACGCGATATGTGGTAAAAAAAAACTGCTGTTTAAACCCACAGCGGGGCTTAGAAGAGAAGGAGCGCTATTTGGCTTTTGGAGCTCAAATTTTGCTGAAATGGTTTTCGGGTGCCTTGTCGCATTTGCAAAGCCCCTGAGAGGCCAAAACAGTTGAAACCCCACAAAAGTGACCCCATTTGCGAAAATACACCACTTAAGGAATCTATCTAGGGGTATAGTGAGCATTTTGACACCACAGGTCTTTTGCAGAATTTATTAGAATTAGGCCGTGAAAATGAATATCAACATTATTTCCACTAAAATGTTGAATTTTTTCAATTTCACAAAGGATAATGGAGAAAATGCCGCCCAACATTTGTAAAGCAATTTCTCCCAAGTACGACTATACCCCACATGTGGCATAAATGTTTTTTCATTAGAAAGTAATTAACCCTTTCCGGACTGAACCATTTTTTTATTTTTATTTTTCGTTTTTCCCTCCCCGCTTTCCAAGAGCCATAACTTTTTTATTTTTCCGTCAATAGAGTGGTGTGAGGGTTTATTTTTGCGGGGCAAGTTGCACTTTTTATTACAGTTTTTGGTAGAGCCAAGGCGACAAAAGTTTTTAGCGATTTTGCCGTATTACATTATTTATTTTTCACGGCGTTCACCGTGGGAGTTAAACAATGGTATATTGTAATAGTTCTGACTTTTACGGACACAGCAAAACCAATTTTGTGTTTTTTTTTAATTTTTTTACATTACTTTAGAGAAAAAAATGTGAAACGTTTTTTTGGGGGACTTTAAATATATATATATACTGTATTTTTTTCACTAATAATAACTATTTAATTTGTTTTTACACATTTTATTAGTCCCCCTAGGGGACTTGAACCAGCTATATCTTGTTATTTTTACAGGCTCCTGTAAAAGCACGACCGCTGTTCCTGTCTGTTAGTCCTGTACGTGAGTGCGCTCCATACATCCCCCCTACACCACGACATGCTATGTCGTGGTGCACGAAGGGGTTAATCTGCAGCGGATGGTGCAGAGTGAAAATTTTAATTTTCCACTGATATGCCATTTTAGTGCACAATATGTTGTGGCCAGTTTGTGCCACTGAAGTAAAATACCTCATAAAATATTAACCGAGTTCACCCGTGTATGTCGATGCCATATCGGTGGACGTAAACTTATGTTTGGGCATGCTGTAGGGCTCAGAAGGGAGGGAGTGGCATTTGGCTTTTGGAGCGCAGATTTTGCTTGGTAGTAGTTCTGTTTGGGGTTTTGCTGGTATTTCAGTTTATAATGTAGGGGCATATGTAAGTTGTGCGGAGTACATCAGGGCATAATAAGAGGGTATAATAATGGGGTAAATAAATAAGAATCCGCAGATGTGTGACCAGTGTCGCACTGATAAATGGTGCCCAATCTTATCTGCTTTTGGAACACTGCACATTTTGCATCGCCATATTCTGAGCACCAGAACTTCTTTATTTTTTGTTCACCGGAGCTGTCTGAGGGCTTATTTTTTGCGGGACAATCTGTAGTTTTCATTGGTATCATTTTGGGGTACGTGCAATTTTTTTGATCAGTTTTTATTCCATTTTTTGGCAAGCAAAGTAACCAAGAACCATCAATTCTGACAATGTTTTTTATTCTTTTTTTTTATGCCGTTCACCCTGGGCTATAAATGACCATTTTTACTTTATTCTGCGGGTCAATATGATTATGGCGATAACATTTGTATATCTTTTTTTGGGGGGTTTTGCAGTGTTTGCGCAATAAAATCACTTATTTATAAAATAATTTATTTTTTGTGTCTCCAAATTCTGAGAGCAATAACTTTTTTATTTTTCAGTCAAAAAATCTGTTTTTTGCGGGACGGGTTGTAGTTTTTATTGGTACCATTTTGAGGTACATGCGACTTTTTGATCACTTTTTGTAGTATATTTTGGGAGGAGTGGTGAACAAAAAATAGTGATTCTAGCATTGTTTTTTTTACTTTTTTTTTTGCGACGTTCACCATGCGGGAAAAATGATATTATAGTTTTATAGTTGGGGTCGTTACGAATGCGGTGATACCAAATATGTGTACTTTTTTTTAATGTGTTCATTGTTTTCCTATAATAAAAGTCTTATTACAGGAAAAAAAGCATTTTTTGTTTATGTAACGTAACTTTTATTTTTACACTTTTTTTAAAACGTTTTTATTATTTTATTTTTACTTTTTTTACTTGTCCCACTAGGGGACACTTAGACTTGCAGCTCTGATCGCTGCTGGAACACATTACACTACACACGTAATGTAATGCATTCCAACTGTCATTGTGACGTGACAGTCACTCTGACAGGTAGCCTATGAGGATCATTCTCATTGTCTGGCCTCTGGTTGCCGTGACAAGGATCGCCAGCTGCCGATCTGCTCTAAACCTCTTCAATGCGGCGATCGCAATCGACCGCTGCATCAAAGGGGTTAATTGCCGATTTCAGCGGCGACGGGCCGTTGATCGGCAATGGGGAGAGCAAGGCAGACACCCTGCACAGTTAACCGCCGCTGTGGTGTAGCGCCGCGCGGCGGTTAACTGTTAAAGCGTGGATGTAACTCCACGCCCAGGTGCGCAAAGTTACTGCTCACCTGGACGTGCATGTATGCCAAGGTGCGGGATGGGAATAATATTAACCGTGAAGTAAATATAAAAAAAATATATAAAAATATAGTATACTTAAATATATAAATAATATATACTGTATATTAACTTATGTATGGTAGAAACCAGTAAACAGATGTTCTTCACTGATTCCCCACGGAGAAACCATATTTAATTTAATAATCCACCTGCATTCCAAATGAAGAAGAGGTAATGAAACCCCCCCCCCTCCTTATTCCAGGCTGTAGCTTTTCAAGATCTACCACCCTCATCCCTTGATACTTACTTTGATGATGCTTGAATAAATGCATTGCTACTGAAGTTAGACCCTTGTCTTTGGCCACATCGCTGATGGCCAGAGATATATTTGAGAGATGTTTCTGTATACATTTCCACAATTCCTGCGCCGTCTGTCCAATGTAAACTTTTTGGCAAGGACAAATTAAAGCATACACACAATTCCTACTGCAACAGTTAATGTAGTGTCTCATTCAAATGTTTTCCCCACTCACTCTGTGAATCAAAGAATTGTTTATTAGGCTGGGTTCACACTAACTATTTTCCTAAGGGTATGTGCACACGTAGTGAACAAAAACGTCTGAAAATCCAGAGCTGTTTTCAAGGGAAACAGACCCTGCTTTTCAGACGTTTTTTGACCAACTCGCATTTTTCGCGGCGTTTTTCGCGCCGTTTTCGCTGCGTTTTTTACGTCCGTTTTTGGAGCTGTTTTCATTGGAGTCTATGAGAAAACAGCTCCAAAAACGTCCAAAGAAGTGTCCTGCACTTCTTTTGACGAGGCTGTATTTTTACGCGTCGTCGTTTGACAGCTGTCAAACGACGACGCGTAAATAACAGGTCGTCTGCACAGTACGTCGGCAAACCCATTCAAATGAATGGGCAGATGTTTGCCGACGTATTGTAGCCCTATTTTCAGACGTAAAACGAGACATAATACGCCTCGTTTACGTCTGAAAATAGGTCGTGTGAACACAGCCTTAGAATTCATAAACTGACAAACATTGCATTGGCCTCAAGGATATGTACCTACGATTTTATTACCGTGTCCAAGAGAAGTTGTCGGACGTTGATTACAATGTTTATCTCTTTACAAGTTTATCTTTTAAATTTTATGCCCGCCTAGCAACTAGTTGGTGTTTCAGGGATAAATACCCTAGTAGTTTTGTCTCAGTCTATAAAATATGCCAATTCAAAATCTGGTATAATTTGGTCCACTGGTTGTTGTACTTCGTCACATATCAAACTTTATTGTCAGTTGTTCGTATTCATGGATCAAACAGATTCTCGCTTTCACATTCAAAGTCCGGAGAGAACACTCTTTTTGGATACTACACATGTGCACTGTTTGTTTCTTGCCGCACCTCTTCTAAAATCGAATTTGATTATTATAGATAGTACTCTTTAACAAGAGTACTATCTAGGTCAAATCTAGACCTCAACCTAAGGCCACTACATCACGGCAGTGTTTTGGTTAATATTTTGCATCAGTATTTGTAAGCCAAAGCCAGTAGTGAAACCTACACAGAGAAAAAGTGTAATGGAAAGATTTGTACCTCTTCCGTGTTTTACATCCACTCCTGGTTTTGGCTTACAAATACTGGCCAAAATACTGCCGCGTAATGAGAATTTGTACCTGGACATAAAAAATGAGTGTACCCACACACGTCATGGATTTTTCTGCATCAAATTTGCGTTGTGTTATGTGCGCATATTACTCCTCCTACATTGAAAAAAAGTGAAATCTGAATTCTGCAGTGAACATCTGGAACAGAATAAATATGCTGCGGCTAATTGGATTATGCTGGGAGTCCTACCCAGGGCCGGCCTTAGGGGTGTGTGACCTGTGCCATTGCACAGGGCGCATCACTCCATCAGGTGGAAGGGGGCTCTGCACTGGCTCCCGTCCCCTGCTTGTGTTTCAGAAGCGCCCAGGCCCGGCGACTCAGCAGCTACCTTCCCGCCCGGGCGCTTCTTTTCTCAGTGGCGTTGCTACCATTATAGCAGCCATTGTGGCTGGTAGTGGTGACACCGGGAATGAGGGCACCAGTGCCACCCGCCGGGACGGGGCCCCCCATGGTCTGTGGTGCCCCTAGCAGCCTCTGTGGCTGCTACAGCGGTAGCAATGCCACATTCAATAGGATCTGCATTCTTAGGATGCAGATCCTATTGAACACTATAGCAGAGCAGGGAGGGATTTCCCTGCTCTGCTATCTACTAGCCAGTGGTTCCTAACCCCAGGGGTGCCGCGACACTCCTCTGAACCACTGCCACGGCCGTGCTTTCTCTCCTCCTTCTCCTCACAACGCGAAGTCATTGTGAGGAGGAGGAGATTTTTGTACATTTCTTGTACATAGCGCCACTGTAGCTCCCAGGGGTGCCGCGACACTCCTCTGAACCACCGCCATGGCCGTGCTTTCTCTCCTCCTTCTCCTCACAGCGCAAAGTGATTGTGAGGAGGAGGAGGAGATTTTTGTACATTTCTTGTAAATAGCGCCACTGTAGCTCCCAGAATATATGGACAGTGACAACAGGAGTAACTCCTGAAGCGGAATCCTTCTCTACAGGGGTTGCCTGCACGGTGGCTGGTGATTCGGCTCCAGGAGCAGCCCCTGACATCACTGTCTATAAATGGACAGAGACATCAGGGGCTTCTCCCAGAGTGGAATCCTTTGTCCCAGCGTCGGCAATGCTGTGGACAGGGATTCCGCTTGAGGAGTTGCCCCTGATGTCACTATCCTTAAATTGACAAAGACATCAAGCGCTCCATCCAGGAGCGTAATGCCCGGCCACAGGGGGTTTCTGCTCCTTCAGGGAGCTACAGTGGCGCTAAGTACAGGAGGGGGGGTGCACTTTGCACATGAGAGAGGTGGGGGGCTGTGTGACACTGTCTACCATGGGAGAGGTGAGGGATTATGACACTGTCTACAAGGGGGAGGTGGGGGTTTATGACATTCTCTACAGGGACAAGAAGGTAGAAAAAACTGTAGCACACTCGTTATCTAGGTATCAAAAAAAGGTGTCTTTATTTCACCTTAAAAAGCGACGTTTCGACCCCAGTGAGGGTCTTTGTCAAGGCTTGAAAAAGACACTCACTGGGGTCGAAACGTCACTTTTTAAGGTGAAAAAAAGACACCTCTTTTTGATGCCTGGATAACGAGTGTGCTGCAGTTTTTTCTACCTTCTTGTGTGTGCTTTGGAGTTGGAGAGGCTACAACTTGACACTGCCTGCACCTATTGAGAAACATTTTCCCCTATTTGAAATCTCCCTGTGAATGCTCTCTGGGACTGATGTACTGCTGATCCCTTTCTATTGTCTACAGGGAGGCTGTATGGCATAATCTACAGGAGGCACTATCTGCAAGGAGGGGCTGTGTGTGTCAGTCAGTGGAGGGGGCATTAGACTGTGTGGGGGTCACTAAGTAGACATTATACTGTGTAGGCGCACTACAGGGGCAATATACTGAGTGTGACACTTATAGGGAATATTACTGTGTGGGCACAATTAGAGGACAAAAATACTATGTCCCTGAAGGGGTTATAATATATTATATTATTAATTATTATTATACTATATGGGGGGCACTAAAGGGGCATTATACTGTGTGGGGGCACTATACTTTTTTATGGAGCATTTTTTTATGGTGGGGTGGGGCTCCGAAAGATAATTTCACACAGGGCACCATCTATCCTAAGGCCGGCCCTGGTCCTACCAATTATAAGCATGAAAAGCATTACCTATTTTCGTTGACCCATGCCAGTCTTGTGCAGGTGATGTATCTGGTATTGCATATCAGCTTCATTCACTTGAATGAGGCTTAGCTTAAATACTAGACACAGCTTCTGAATCAGAGCGGTGCTGCATTTGAAAAAAAGCAAAGCATATGTGGCGGTCAGTGATCAGTGGGTTTCCATGCTGATCACACATTGATCTAGGAATATCCCCAAATATTAAAGGGATTGTCTAGTAAACCAATTTTCATATGTCCTATTAGATAATTAATCTATTAGCCAGTGTGGAGAGCGGCTTTTTTTTACTCTGGATGACCTGTCCTGCATTACATATACAAACCATTGATTTGAATATGCACTGTGTAATGCTTAATTTACCCAGTTGTGGCGCTGCAGGGAAATAAAACACTTACTGCCAGGTTTCGCCAAAAATTATAGCTGTTCGCAGGGGTCCAAACAGTGGGACACTGTGATCATCTTATTGTCAAGGGCTCTTTATAACAAGTGGGGATTGTCCATAGTGGAGTATGCCAATAACTCTTACAAAACATTTTAAAAGGAAAAAACAAACAATAAAAATCCAAAGCACACTTGCTGAAAGAAAGATTAGACATCATGCACAAAGCTACTAACACCATGCAACATAAATAGTACTGACAAATGTAGTTGTATTGACAAGCACAGAAACTGCACAGTAAAATGAGTGTCTGCTTTGGTCAATTCAGTCTCAGCTTGAAAATGAGATAGTGATAACAAATTATACAACTATAATTAGTCAACATAATACATTTAATTCTGTTGTGTTGTAAAAAAAATTTCAGTGGCACATAAAATAAAAAACTCATTAAGTACATAACTGTCACTTAATTACTGCAAATATTCAATAACAGTTTTCCCGTATTCAAAAATAATCAGTTTACATTTCTAATTGATTTTGTGCCACACATTGACAAATACAGAATTAGGCCGCTGAAATGTGCTTCTGGGTCATTTTGCATTTTTGTAATTTTAAATCCACAAAATGGAAATAAAGAATGCTGCTGGCATGTGAAGTTTCAAATTTCCCACTAATTAGAACAAAATCTTTGATTTTCCCCAGGTTTTAATTTCACCATTCAGACTTTCTGTCCATCTCTCCTACTTACTGGTAAAGGAAACCATAAAAATAGGATTTTTGCCTTTGTTCTAAGAAACCTAATTTAAGGTAAAATCCTATTTTTTTTTCTCATTCCTAGTAGTTTTATACAGTATTTGCTTTCAGGTGGCCATAATACAGGCACATTTTAGCATACGTATTATGGCTGTAATACCCGGACTTCCCACAGTTCTACTGAACAGGATTTCAATTCTATGGAGATCTAAGTCCAGTTCAGTAAAACCAAAAGGGGTCTGGGTATTGTAGCCGTAGCTTTTCCACAATAATAGATGCATATACAGAAACTTGACCCTAATTAAAGAGGCATCATAACATCACAATGTAACACTCCAACGCATGTAATCCGTTAGATTTAATATCCCACTAGATACTGTAGTAATTAACCCATTCCCGCTGCGGCAAGTTTTAACCTTCCTGACAGAGCCTTATTTTTCAAATCTGACGTGTCACTCTATGTGGTAATAACTTTGGACTGCTTTCACTTATTCAAGCGATTCTGAGATTCTTTTTTTATGACACATTGGACTTTATGTTAGTGGTAAAATTTGGTCGACACATTCAGTATTTATCTGTGAAAAACACCAAAACGTAGCCAAAAAATAAATTTTTATATATTAAAATGCATCTGCTTGTAAGACAAATAGTTATACCACACAAAATAGTTGCTAATTACCATTTTCCATATGTCTACTTTAGATTGGCATCATTTTTTGAACGTCCTTTTATTTTTCTAGGACATTACAAGACTTAGAACTTTAGCACAAATTTCTCACATTTTCTCTAAAATTTCAAAAGGCTATTTTTTTCAGGGACCACTTCAGTTCTGAAGTGGCTTATAATGGCTTTGAAGTGTCCATACTTCACAAATCCCATAAATCACCCCATTTTGAAAACTGCACCCCTCAAAGTATTTAAAACAGCATTTAGAAAGTTTCTTAACCCTCTAGGGTTTTACAGGAATTAAAGAAATGTAGAGGTGAAATTTACAAACATAATGACTTTGTCATTAGATTTTGGACACGCACCTTTCGGATTAACCTTTTTTTCCTCTCCAAATTATGCTGAAAAATAGATAATTATTTCATGCAGTATTCTATTAGACAACACAAACATATGGTCGATCATGACAAATAAGTGTGTTCTGCGGACAACCCACACACTAGCCGAATGATTCTCATTCGCTCCAGAAAAACAAATTTTAAGAGCACGGCATGGTACTGTAAAGCTATTCTATAAAATATAGCTCTTTTATTGGAGTATGTATCATTGAAATTTTTTTTTCCAGAGTCAGTGTAACTATAGAGGGTATTTTATACAATATTCCATTATATGGTATATAAGATCCAAGGATGGAATACCCGCCACTGGTTGCTGAGAATGCCAAAGCCACACTCCATATACCGTTCCGCACAAGTGAGCCAGTAAGTAAAAATGATCTGATCATCCAAACCACTCATGGGGAATGGACGCATCAGGTGAGAGGAAAGTCCAAAGCCTTCATCAGCGAAAATGACAAATGGCGCAAGAGGTGCAGAAGATCTTGGCACATGCACATGTCTTTGTTCTGGAAGGGCGAGCTGGTTGGACTAAAGCCGTTCACCCATTCCGGAAGCCCTGAAGATGCCTGCATCAGCAGAGCTCCCATAGGCCCCTATATTAACAATTATGAACCGGTAGTCGCTGTCAGCCAAGACCAACAGCACCATCGAGAAATACTGCTTATAATTGAAGTATAGGGATCAAGAGTAAGTTAGCTTCCTCACACGAATGTGTTTTCCATCTAGCGCTCCAACACAGTTAGGAAACTCTGCACAGTCATAAAAGCTCTCTGCAATCTGAAGCCAGTCTTCTGCCTTGGGCTGTGGCCTCACTGTCATTCTCAGTTGCTGCCCGATCAATTTGCAGGTCAGCCGGATGATCTGCGAAATTTGTGGATGAACCACAGCAGAAACTCCACTGTTGCATGCTGTTGTACTGGATGTTGAGTCCAGGATGCAAGTCTGACAACAGACGTCCAAGACTGAGATGGACAGATGGCAGTAGCTGTGAAACTTGTCTGGGTGCTGTCGTAAGTCAGTGTAGAGGGTGTGGAAATGACCCATCCTAGGCCTTTGGAAGGCAATAGGGTGAACCCAATACCACCTCCTCTTCGGTTCTTCTTCCAGCATTGATGCTTGCTGTCTGAATCACCGAGAGTAGAGTCAGCTCAGGAGAACATAATCCACAGGATTGCAGGACATCTTTGTAGTGAAGTAATCGCCAGAAACCAGAGCTAGATCAGCAGAGGAATCAGACAGAGCTCTCAATAAAGCAAAGGAAAAATGCAAGTGAAAATGGTACCAGAGAGATCACGTGACCAAAGGAGGATGGGACATACTATTGACACCATTTCCTGCCTTCCGTTTTTAGGCATTGAAGTGACACCCCCCCCCCCCTTTCTGCAGCCTGTCAATGCTGCTCTGCAACTAGGGACAGACAATGCTTGAAAACAGGCAGTGGACAAGAGATTATAGGAAGGGAGACACCTAGGGGCAGTTTGTTCACACAAAATTTGAATGAATAAAACAACTAAATTTTAACAGTAAATTATAAAGTTGCTAGATATCAGGTATACTATTAGATATATATTGTTTGAAATGTTAGTGACCATTTAACTGCCTGCGTTCCAACAACCTCCCCCTCACCCAGCAGGAACAACAAATCTACTCTCTGCAGCGGTGCTAGCCGGATTGCCGGATGTGCATCCTAGCTTGCTCAATCACACTAGATGGAAACCAAATTAAAACACCTTATAATCCTTCACCTGTTGCAAGTTATAGAGGTTATTACCTTGCTATTTACCACGCTATACCTGATCTTTGCTTTTACCTTTTTTTTACCTGGATTGACTGACTACTCTAATTTTTTGTGACCACTCTACCTCTTCTTGATTGCTACCTACTAATTTTACTGACCACGGTAATTTCTAAAATCCTTGCTGTTTGTGCCCCCTGTACTGTGTGTATCTTTTGTCCCCCTCCTTTCTGGCTAGTTTGTGACTACATTTTTGCATAATACCTTGATGGCGTAAGTCTCTGTTTAATTTTACGAGACCACTTATCATTAGAGAAAACCACCTTTTCACCTTACATTATGCAGAGAATTAACTAGCAGACAACCAAGATGCACTGAAGTCTTGGGGCAAAGAGAGTATCAAGACTCTGTACAAAGTTGCAGGGAAAAAGCTACGATAGGTTAAGACAGGGCAAGGCCAAGACAAGGGGTAGGTGGACTAGGAAGCTGCTTTGGGCACCATTAAAATGGGGGCACTTTTATGGATTAGAAAAATGCTGATAATGTTGTACATGTATGTGTATATATATATATATATATACATATACATATACACCGTATATTTCGGACTATAAGATGCAGTTTTTAGCAAGAATAAAATTTTCTAAATAGTCCCTGCGTCTTATAGTCGGCAGTCAAGGGATACGGCAGCGCCGGGCCCCCTGAATGCTTCTTACTTAACCCCTTCCCGACACATGATGTGCCGGCACATCATGCAGCGAGGAGGGGATGATGTTTGGAGCGGAGTGGGCTCACGCACTGAGCCCGCTCCATACACTACAGGTGTCAGCTGTGTTTTACAGCTGACACGCCGCTCTAATGGCCAGGAACAGCATGGCGGTGTTCCTGTCCGTTTAAAAAGTTAAATGCCGTGGTCAATAGAGACTGCGAAATTTATAGGGGTCTTCCCATATAAGACATTTATGACATATCCACAGGATATGAAGCAAAATGAAAGGTTTTGAAGCAGCACAAATCCCGAGTCTGGCGCGGTGCACGCTGTCAAGCCAGGCAAACCCACTCCGGCATGTTGTCGAATTCCAAGTAAAATAGTCGAACAACAGCACACGTCTCCAGATGATCAAAGTGGTTTTATTGTCAAAACATCCACGACAAACAGGCAACGTTTCGACCCATAGTGAGTATGGGATCTTTGTCAAGCCTAACATTACATCTAAAAACATCATACTAAATAGGTGAATTCAAATAATCACATGGTACATTGCAGCCAGTGAGAATCGTGATCCCGGTCTCCCAGGTGAATCATACATTAGTCTTGATGACAACCAACAACTTGTTACATAATAATACAAAAAGTATATAAATCCGACATACAATACATCTTCAATCCATAGTAAGTTTTTAAGACATCAATTGTTAATCTTGGAGTAGAAAACGAAGAAGGGAAGTTCACCACACTCCAGGTTCCAGCTCCGATCCCAGGACGCCACCGCGCATGCTCCGCAATCAGTGCATCGCAACGGCATAATAAAAACATAAGTATTACAAACACATCTCTTTCACGCAGGTGCCTATAGAGGGTATAATGTCCTTAATCTCACATTATGTGGTTCAGAAGTAACAGTCCACACAATGTGATAGCAATCACATGGGAAAAAGCTATAGGATGTAATCTCGTGTTGTCAAGGACGCCATCACTACGTGACGACAAGTCACCTGTGTCCAGGCGTCCACTACAAAGGAGAAATGGAAAAGGTAAATTTAACCTGTACCTAACCGATTATACGGGTCAAAAAGTGGTAAGATCTTGAAGTCATCAGTTGTGTTAAATCGCCTATATGAATTAGATCACCAAAAAGTGGTCAGAAAATAATTACAGGGAATGCTCGTAACATACATTCGATGGAATACATCGAATATTTATACCGCATAATACACTAGACTTCTAGTAGATTATCGATCATCACTTATAATGTCCCCATTGAGACCTCTATGTTCTCCATAATGAATGCACAAACAATCGCAATAAACAAGAGAAGAGAAAAAATATATAGTCCTCGTCCTGGTCGTATCCCCGCTGGTGTGTGGTGAACGAACCTTTTACTTGATATCCACAGGATATGTCATAAATGTCAGATAGATGCGGGTCCCAGAACGGGGCCCCCTAAACTCCATTCTATCTTACCCGGCTTTGCTGTCTCCCGGCCCTTTCCTGATTAGGTGGTCGGGAGTTACGGAAACAGCTGAGTGCTTGCTAAGCTACGCTGTTTTCGGAACTCCCATAGAAGTGAATGGAAGTTATGGAAACAGCGTAGCACCGCAAGCTATTCTGTTTCCGTAACTCGGTAGCTATAACAACAGTGTACATGGTCGAGTTACGGAAACAGCGTAACTCGCTGAGCTACGTTGTTTCCGTAACTCCCATAGAACTGAATAGTAGTTACGGAAACATCTTAGCATGATCCGCTGCTTCTGTAACTGCCATTCGCTACTATGGGATTTAAGGAAAGAGCGTAGCTCAGCGAGTTATGCTGTTTCCGTAACTCATCCATGTATAGCATTTTTTGACTCGCATGGTGAACAGCGTAAACAATTTTCTTTAAAACACCAGAATTGTTGTTTTTTGGTTACTATAGTACTAAAAATAATAAAATAAAAAATGATAAAAAAATCATATGTTCCAAAAAATGGTGCTAATAAAAACTACAGCTCGTCCCGCACAAAATAAGTCCTTACACCGCTCAAACGCTGAAAAAATAGAAAAGTTGTGGCTCTCAGAATGCGGTGACACACACATATATATATATATATATACATATATATATATTGACAAAGATCCCATAGAGACGGATCGAAACGTTGCCTGCCTGGGGTGAATAAACACACCACTTTTTTTCACCAATTTCCTTGGAGTGCTGCCTCTTCATTTTTTGGGGGATTTTATATACTATATATATATATATATATATATATATATATATATATATATATATACATTTTATTTTTAGACATATATGTATATATACATATATAGCAAAAGAAGATATGCGGCACTCCAATGAAGAAAATGGTGGTTTATTCAATTCCAATACAAAAGCGACGTTTCAATCCTACAATAGGATCTTTATCAAGCTTGTTAAAGATCCTATTGTAGGATTGAAACGTCGCTTTTGTATTGGAATTGAATAAACCACCATTTTCTTCATTGGAGTGCCGCATATCTTCTTTTGCTATATCTGACATTTCGTCCGAGGATCGGGACGTTTTTGCTGGGCACCCGTTCATTGATTTCCATGTGAGTGCTGCTGCTTTCTCTTTGTGTATATATACATATATACATACACACACACATGTGTATATATATATATATATATATATATATATATACAGTTAGGTCCAGAATTATTTGGACAGTGACACAAGTTTTGTCATTTTAGCTTCTTACCAAAACATATTGAATAGACAGTTATATAATCAATATGGGCTTAAAGTGCAGACTCTCCGCTTTAATTTGAGGGTATTCACATTCTAATTTGAGGAAGGGTTTAGAAATTACAGCTCTTTAATATGTAGCTGCCTCTTTTTCAAGGGACCAAAGGTAATTGTACAATTATCTCAAAAGCTATTTAATGGGCTACATGGGCTATTCCCTCGTTAATCCATCATCACTTAAGCAGGTAAAAGGTCTGGAGTTGATTCCAGGTGTGGTATTTATATTTTGAAGCTGTTCCTGTGAACCCACAACATGAGGTCAAAGGAGCTCTCAATGCAAGTGAAACAGACCATCTTTAGGCTGAAAAAAATGAAGAAATCCATCAGAGAGAGCAGCAAATGTTAGGAGTGGCCAAATCAACAGCTTGGTACATTCTTGAAAAAAAAGAGCGCACTTGTGATCTCGTGAACTCCAAAAGGCCTGGACGTCCATGGAAGACAACAGTGGTGAATGATTGCAGAATCCTTTCCATAGTGAATAAAAACCCCTTCACAACATCTACCCAAGTGAAGAACACTCTCCTGGAAGTAGGTGTATCAGTACCATAAAGAGAAGACTTCATGAGAGCAAATACAGAGGGTTCACCACAAGGTGCAAACCATTAATCAGCCTCAAAAATAGAAAGGCCAGATTAGACTGCCAAACAACATGTAAAGAAGCCAGTCCAGTTCTGTTACAGCATGAAACTAAGATCAACCTGTACCAGAATGATGGGAGGAAGAAAGTATGGAGAAGGATTGGAACGGCTCATGATCCAAAGCACACCACATCCTCTGTAAAACATTGTGTAGGCAGTGTGATGGCATGGGCATGCATGGCTGCCAAAGGACCTGGGTCTCTAGTGTTTATTGATGATGTGACTGAAGACAGAAGCAGTGAAGTGTTCAGGGATTTACTTACTGCTCAGATTCAACCAAATGCAAGGTTGATTGGACGTCGCTTCACAGTACAGATGGACAATGACCCAAAACATACTGCGAAAGCAACCCAGGAGTTTTTTAAGGCAAAGAAGAGGAATATTCTGTAATGGCCAAGTCAATCACCAGATCTCAACCCGATCGAGCATTCATTTCACTTGCTTAAGAGAAAACTTAAGGCAGAAAGACCCACAAACAAGCAACAACTGAAGACGCTGCAGTAAAGGCCGGGCAAAGCATCACAAAGGAGGAAACCCAGCGTTTGGTGATGTCCATGGGTTCCAGACGTCCGACAATCATTGCCTGCAAAGGATTCTCCACAAAGTATTAAAAAAAAACATTTTATTTATGGTAATGTTAATTTGTCCAATTACTTTTGAGCCCCTGAAATGAGGAGGCGGTGTAGAAAAATGGTGCAATTCCTAAACGTTTTACAGGATATTTTTGTTTAACCCCTTGAGTTAAACCTGAAAGTCTAAACTTCAATCGCATCCCAGTTGTGTCATTTCAAATCCAATGTGGTGGCATGCAGAGCCCAAATCATGAAGATTGGGTCACTGTCCAAATAATTCTGAACCTAACTGTGTATATATATACATACACACACACGCACACGCACACGCACACGCACACACACACACACACACACACACACACACTATATAGACTAGTAGATACGCTATTCGGGGACTCCGGTCCTGGGGAAGCTCTTGATAGGGAGTCCTCCCTATACAATTAACAAAGTCGATGTGACATTATACTATAGAGCTATAGCCACTTTTTGTGCTGCTATATGGTACCGTATTACAAAGATAGCAATGCTTCTAACAGCAATTATATTATATATGGCACTGTCTCATTATGTCGAAGATGGCCACATGATCTATTATATTCCATTACACAGTTGTGCTGCACAGTCCTAAGAATTATCATCATGTTAGCAATCCTGCAGCTATTTCGAGACCATTATATGTACTGTTCAGAATATTCGTTTACATTATATTTTGTGATAGAAATATATGACATTCTCCATGTCTGAAAATGGCTCATTTGGAGGTGATTGTGGAAAACAATTGTGCTTTGAATCAACACGGTTTTATAATCATAAGGTTCTAGACTATAGGAATTGGCATATATGTTTATTCTCTTATTTGGGTTTGCATGCAGTTGTCAGAGTAAACTAAGCCCACTATCACTGATTTGCTATTCTGAAGCTCATGGTTGAACTGGCAAAATTGTAACTGTCAATTTTCTGCTTGGTTGGTGTGGAACAAGGTCATTTGTGCTTGGGGGGGAACATTACATGTTTTAATAAAATAAAAGAGTTACCAAAGAAGAATAAAAAAACAAAAAAGTGAGAAAGTTAACTTGTGGAATTTAACAGATCCAACAATGAATATCTTTATTGTAATAATGAAGACTTTCACGGATGACTTGCTTTATTTTCTTCTACTTCTTTTCTGTAGATATTGATGAGATCAGCAAAATTAAAGTAATTGGACCCTCTGGGTAATCAAATATGCAGATGTGACCCAAACAATTGACTCCGATTGTGTCACAGTTTATAGCAATGTGTGATAGATCCCCCCCCCCTTCTCGATGATTCATTAGCACTTTACACTACTCATGTCCATGTCACAACTTGGCCTGGTGGCCGTTCTCTCAGGTCTTACATTTATGTCACATCTTATCAATATCTAATTCAATTATTTCCACTATGTTTCTCGTTAGTGCATCGTACCAGCAAACCAAACAATAATGTCTTTGAATGTGTGGGATTTCAGAAATAATTTGCGTTCAAGTGTAGAAATAACACAGCATTCGGTTTATTTGCTGTTTCAAAGTTATAATTTTACATTATATTTTCGCTACGAGTTAAGTGTACCAGCATTATTTACTGCTAAATGGCAACTGTTCATTTGTACTTGCTTATATTTCAATTTTTATTGTCAAAGGTTTTCTTTAAAACATTAAAAAAAAAAAAAATAGACTGGTAGAAAAAGAAATATCAATAAAAAGATGACATCTTATAAATGCCACTTATACTTAGACGTAAAACTAATTACACCACATTAGTAAAACCTAATGTACATATTAAAGGGGTTTTTGACTTTGGACAATCCATACTTGTTAAAAGGATCCCATGACAATAACCAGATCACAAAGTGTCACCCTGATGGGACCCCCAGAAATCAGCTGTAATCTATGAGGAAACCTGGCAGTAAGTGTTCTATTTCCCTGCAGCGCCACCACAGGGAAAACTAAGCATTACATAGTGCCCAAATTATTGTATTATCTGTGTAATGCAGGACTGATGCTTTAGAGCGAGAGATGCTCTTTGTCGTCACTCTCCAATATGGCCAAAAGTTGCAGCAGTACTATCTATATAAAGGTGAAAGTAAGAAGACTAAAAACAATGTGAAATTGAAGGGCAGCGGCAGTCTGAACCAGAATAACATGAATTATCATTCTATAATAGACAGATTGCCAACTGCATGTCGAAAGCACATGATTCTGATCTAGTACCAATAAAGACAGAAAACATATTTAATATGTCTAATTATTCAAATGATTTCAAATGATTCTTTCAAAGCAGTTGGGTATCATAAACGTATCAAGTCTTATTAGAAGAGTTCATTATTGGTAATGCTGGACAATAATCTTAAGAGTTATAGCATATGTCATATTGAAAGTGTTCATTATAATGTAGTCATGACATTTATGAAGTGACAGCATTAATATATGAGCACTTTTTTAATGCAGAGCAGAGAAAGGAATCCATATATTTATTGCCTTTAACCCCTTCGCGCCGCAGCCATTTTTCAGATTTTCAATAAAAAAAATTCCTCCCCATCTTCCGAAATGTTAAATACTTTTGTGTCAAAAAAGACAAAAGTATAATAGGTATGATACCTTTATTGGCTAACCATAAAAGTTCTATATGCGGCTTTCAGAGCGCAGAGGCCCCTTCTTCAGGCAGTTTACAAATGAATGACTTAGAAAAAAGCACAACATTTAGATGTTACACAAAGACAATTAGTACATGAAGTGATATATCATTAAGATAAGCCGGGGCAATAAAACTGAGGTTATAGGGGTGATGACTTAGGAGTTAAGGCATCTGGAGTCAGTCTGATGGGGGACGTGACGTGTGTCCATGTAGTGGCTCATAAATCCTGGTGTTAGATTGAGGCCTTGTGTCAATGACTGGAATTTTATCATCATCTTGAATTCCCAAATTTTTCTTTCTCTGTTGTTTTTAAAATGACCCTTCAGAATGAGTACCTTTAAATCTGCCAAACTGTGATCAGGTCCAGAGAAATGTTTTCCCACGGGTGTATCCACCTCCTGTTTTATTGTATGTCTGTGAAGATTCATCCTGGTTTGTAGTTTTTGTATTGTTTCTCCAATGTAGATTCCTTTATTGATGCACCTTGTACACAGGATCATGTACACTACATTGGAGGATGTACAGGAGAACGTGCCAGTGATTTTATAGTCCTGCTGCGTGTTTGGTATCTGGATGGTGTTTGATGACCAGATGTTGGTACAGGTCTTGCATTTTCTACTGTTGCAAGGAAAAGTGCCAGTCTCTGATGGTGGGGTAGAAAATGAAAAAAGCAGCGATTCCTCCATAGTTTTTTGAGCTTAGTTTTTACAGAATTCATCGTGCAATTAAAACAACATAATAGCTTTATTCTACGGGTCAATACAATTAAGGCAATACCAAATTTATATAGTTTTTTTCTATATTTTACTACTTTTACAGTGAAAAAAATAATTGTGAAAAATAACATTTATTTTGTGTTTCACCAAATTCTTAAAGCCATAACTTTTTTATTTTTCCATCGAATAAGCGGCATGAGGGCATATTTTTTGTGGGACAAGCTGTAGTTTGTAATGGTACTATTTTGTGGGAGATGAGGTGACCAAAGCACAATGATTTTGGTGGTTTCAACTTTTTTTCTATTTATGGCATAGACCATGCGTGTTAAATAATGATATACTGTAATAGTATATTATATTAGGCCCCCAGGCTGCCAAAGCTATATATATATATATATATATATATATATATATATATATATATATACACACACACACACACACACACACACACTTTTTTTGGGATACTTACTGCTGGGGCCCTGTATCTAAGTCTATCATGTGTGTTACTGTCTGCTGGGCCATGTATCTAAGCTTGCCATCTGAGACAATGTGGGTATGTGGGGCTACCTACAAGGGGATGTATGGTAGGGGGACTGTGTATGGAACCATACAGGGGGGTTGTGACACTTTATACAGGGGGCATTGTGTGGAGAACGCTCTACAGGTGTCTTTGATTAGAGCCCCAAGACATAACTTTGCTCCGGGCCCCAGAAATGCAAAATTTACCCCTGAGGGTTAGTACAAGGATACTTACTGCTGGGGCCCTGAATCATGTGTTGCATTTTTGCATCAGTGTGCCTTGAGTGTGGCATGTGTTTTTCACGCACTTGCAAGCACTTTTTTTTTTAAGTGTATTTGATGCGTGGAACACGGACAGTACACAGATGTCGTCCATGTGCTGTCCGTGGTTTTCACGCGCCCATTGACTGCAATTGGCAGCTAGGTGTGCGAAGATGCACCAATATAGGACATGCAGTTACTTTCACGCAAAGGACACTCGCTGTGTGAAAACTCATGCATGTGATATTAATGGGGCCGTGTTATATCAATGGGGCCGTGTGCTGTGCGTTGTTTCAACGCACAGCACAAGGACGAGAATCACGCTTGTCTGAATGAGCCCTAATTCTGTCATGTGTGATACTGACTGTTGGAGCCATGTATCTAAGCCTATCATGTATGAAACTGCATGCTGAGACAATGCATCCAATTATATCCAGCGGTGTAGCTATAGGAGTCTTAGTTTTATTGATATGCTATCTCCGATATGTATGTAAAAATGTATTCATTTTTTGGGGGGGGTAATTATATGTCTCGGGCTTGTACCCCCTGATCTTTTAAGACCCTAGCAACGCCCCTGCCGGGGACATTACTATGTCACAGGCTTCCCCGAGCTCAGCGCTCAAAGTAGCGCTGTGTGCGGGAAGTTTTTCGGCCAGGATCAGTTTTTACCAGCCGTTTCAAGGATTGATTGCTGAAAAAAGGCCGTTAAAAATGGATCCATTGACTTCTATGGTAGCCGTGGGGCCGTGAAAACAGCCAAAAATAGGACATCCTATTTTTGACGGCTAGTATTCACGGGCCGTTAAAATAACAGCCTTGTGAATGCACGCATAGAACTGCATTGTTCTTAAAACGTCCGTTTTTCACTGTCGTGTGAATGTAGCCTGTCTTTATAGGAAAGTTTTGGAGTAGTGATTGTAATGGGAAAAGTTTTGGGAGATCCAAATTTGAAAGAAAATCTTGTACCGCTTCTTTCTGTACTTTTGGACAGTAGGTGTTATATTTTAGATTATATACGGTCGATTTTTTAAAAATTGTCTGTCAGTCTGCTATTTTTGAGTGATTGAATTTATTTCTAAACAAAGTGTTATCGCCTGTTTGTTAATACAGTATTTTCCATAAATTTTCTTCAAAAATTTCAAGTGGCAATGAGTAATATTATGAGTATTAATATATGAGAATTTGGTCTATTACATTGATAATTTTTTTTATATTCTCTACTGCATAAAATACTGGGAAACAGATTGTGTCTTGCTATATTTTATTAAGAAATGCTTCTAGATTATAATAACTCCATACACACAAAGTCCAATGGAGCATGTCACAATTTTTTTTCTGATAAATTAGGAATCACACAGAAAAAAAAAAACTTTGTATACCTCCATATGAAATAACAGGCATACTGAGGTACCATAAGAGGGCTCATGCATCTCTATGGAAGCCCTAATAATATAGCCATGTGCACAAACCCTAACCCTATTTCTTCTGGTAGGTCTTCAGGTTTGCTCTTCAACAGGTAAGTAACCTTAAACTGATCCGAGTGTCAATTATACAAAACATATAAATTAAGGAACATTTATGTCGTCATCTATGAATCACGAATCTACATTTATTACTTCAGAATTGTATAATCTCAAGAACAAACATTAGAATGAGTCTTTTTGATGAGAGAACATTGTCAAGTATATAGAAACCCCTAATAGCCCTGTAATCAACATCAGTTCTTGAAGTTAATCACAAAAACTTTATCGTGAATTTCAAAAATCAGACTTAAAGAATAAGTGTCAGGAGGGAATGGAATTATGGCAACACCTAAGAGATCACACAGGGAACTGGAATGTGAATTACTTACAAAGAGCCTTGTGATGCCTTGTAGATTAAAAGACTTAACTATCCCAGTCTTTGACAAAGTAACAGACAAGTTAGAGCTGAGGGTGCAGGACAATATTAGACATAATGAAATCTGCAGATCAAATAGTCAAATATTCCAAGAAAGACAGCAGAGATGACAAATTGAAGTCTCTCTATTGATGAAAATTTGAATGGAAATAATATTGAACCAGCACAAATACTATTAAAATTGTCTTAAAATATATTTGAGTACTTTCTATTTGGTATAATAATAAAGAAAAGTTTATACCTTATACATTAAACTCAATGCAGTTTCTTTCACTGAAGCCTACCCTAAACAAAGGCCCATACAAAACCATAAGCTTTTCACTCCATAAAGGCTGCAGAATGGCATTGTGACATCATCTTTATCCTGGTGACAATGAAAACCTTATGAATTTTAACCTCCATTAGTTTTCATGTTTGTACAGTTCATGTTTAGGTACATATAGAGAAAAAAAAAAAATAACAGCTCCCTGCTAAATCTAAAGTGTAACTAAACGTTCGACAAACTTCTGACATATCATAGTGACATGTCAGAAGTTTTGATTGGTGGGAGTCCGAGCACTGAGACCCCCATTAATAGCTAAAACGAAGCGGCAGAAGTGCTTGTGTGAGCACTCAGACACTTCGTTTCTATTCGGCTGTTTCTGGAAAGCCGATGTATCGGAGTTCGGGCTCATAGACTTTCTATTGAGCCTGTACTCCAATACATTGATTTCCGGGAAAAACGAACAGAAACAAAGTGGCTGAGCGCTCACACCAGCACTTCTGCCACTTCGTTTTAGCTATTAATGGGGGTCTCAGTGCTCAGATTCCCACCAATCAAAACTTCTGACATGTTACAATGACATCAATCTACATCCCCCTGAGGAAGCACTATGTGGCGAAACGCGCGTCGGGGTCTATGTTGCGCAGCGGACACCTCTCATTTCATACCACTTCATCCCATCTATGGGTAAGTCTGCATCTTAGTCATTTTTGTTTGATTCAACTACCATCCAGTACTATATATATTGCACCCTTCTTTCACTCACACCAGTTATTTATGGAGACATTGCTCTCCCTTCCTTACCTTTGAACTAATGGTGTATTATTGGTATACTTAATTTTGAATCTGATACTCATTCTAACATGTATGCAGCTACCCTTAGTTAATTGGTAGTTATAACACTCGGTGCGGTCTCCGCTTTTTTACTAGAGTTCTCTTGGTGCTATTTTAGTATGTACATTGTTTGTATAATAAAGATTTAACTTTTTATATTATATACATTGGCGTTAAAGGCTCTTATTTGTCTCTTTGTGGTATATGTTACTATGACATGTCAGAAGTTTGTCAAACGTTTAGTTACACTTTAAAGGCATTTGTCTACTTTAGAAGAAACATTTTAATTTACCCTTTTTGGGAATTCTGAGTTAATAGAGGGGAGTCCTCTGTTCAGGATCGTGATCGCTTGGCTATAGTGGAGAGCAGTTACAAAGAGTGTCTCTTGCTCTTGTGGACCTGTCTTGTCTGGCATTGCACAGACAACTTATTGACTTGAATTGGTATTATGTAATTCTTAATTTCCCATGTGATGGTGTAGCAGGGAAATGTCAGCGTGCTGTCACTTATTAGTTGATGTTAAGTCATTATTAAGTATTTAGAACTTATACTTGCAGCGTGGGGCCAGCGTGTCAAATATCAGTTTAACCCCTTTACAACTGCCATATGGCTATATACGTTCTAATTGCCGATGCCCCGTGCAGTTAGCACGTGTATAGATGTCAGCAGCCTGGAAGGGGTTTAATGAGTGCAGTGCTTCTTCAGTGTGAACAGCACTGCAATCTCATGTGTACCGGGGCTTTGAGAGCCCCAGAATACACCCCCCCCACTGTAGATAGTGCCACCCACAACCCCCGCAAAACCCTCTGTAAATAACACCATATAAGCTCCCTCCAGCATCGGAATCCCTGGCCAGCGCTCTGGCTGAGGATTCCCCTCCTAGAGAGAGCCCCCTCCGTCTTCCCATCCCCGCTGTAGATACTGCCACACCCCTGCAGATAGCAAACCTACCCCCACCCCGCTGTAGATAGCATCGTACCCCCGACTGTAAATAGCACCACATAAACTGAGTCTAGGAGCGGAATCCCCGGTGTCAGATTTACAGTCGGGGATGCGATGCTATCTACAGCGGGGCGGGGTGGGGTGGGTTCGCTATCTGTAGGGGGGGTGGCACGATCTACATCGGGGATGGAAAGACAGCTCTAGGAGGGGAATCCCCGGCCGACACTCTGGCCGGGGATTCTGCTACTGGAGAAGCCCCGGGTGTCACTAACCATATATGGACAGTGAGGTCAGGGGCTACTCCTGGAGCGGAATCCCCACTCTGGCAGGGGATTCCGCTCTTAGAGTTAATCCCTGACGTCACTGTCCACATATGGACAGAGACATCAGAGGGCTTCCTATAGGAGCAGAATCTTCAGCCAGAGGGATTCCGCTCCTACAGGGGGCTACAGTGGTGCTATTTACAGGAAGGGGGTGCCATTTAATGGGGGGGTGGCACTATATAGAGGGGGGTGCTATATAAAGGGGGTGTGGCACTATCTACATGGATACTGTGGCATTATATTGGCACTCTACAGGGGACACTGTGCAGCTATTTACATTGTGTGTGTCACTAAGTGGGCATTATATACACGGAGAACTGTGGCACTATGTGGGCATTATGGCACTGTTTACAGTGGGCACTATCTATGTGAGCACTGGCACTATTTATGTGGGCAATGTGGCACTATCTACAGTGGTATCGAGTCACTATCTACATGGGCACTTTGGTGTTTTCAGGGGGTTGGGACAAAAAGCCCTAACGAATAAGATTCATCCATTTTTTTTAACGTCCATGAAAAATGGATGGCAAATGCCGGTTAAAAATGGTCAGACGGCCGGGAAATGGATTTAAATTTTGAGACACATTGATGCAAAACAGCCATGAAAAATAGTTGATTCGTTGACTGCCATTTTTTTCTCGGTCGTGTGGATATAGACCTCTTCACTCACTCTCCCCTCACAGTGATCCAGGGTAATGGAGAGAGAAGAGGACTAATTGTTACAGAGCTCTACAGTGTATGTATGTTAAAAAGTGATGATACAAGTGTTTTTTCTTTAATTTTTAGTGATTTGTCTGCTCATAATAAAAATTAAAAACACTGAATTAATTAAACTAATCTAGAAAATGGAAGCCTCATAAGTCTTGTCAAAACAAAGTAAAAATTGTTGTGATATTCAAATACCAAAGATATTATCGTTTAAAGAAGTGCATATAAAAAATGGAAAATTTGACCAGGACACAGGGGCACCAATGACCCTTGTTCATGAAAGGGTTAACCATATACATTTATTCATTCACCCCCACTCTCCAGCCTCTGATTGTACTTTTCTCCAAGTAATGTGCATAAGAAGAAAAAGCAAGGGCCGTAAACTGGATGCAAGGATAGGGGTAGTCCAACATGACATGGGGTACAGGAAGGGACGGGTCTGTAAAGAGCGGGAGGATGGCAGGGGGTTGTGACCTCAAGGGGGCGAGGTTAAGTTGTCATATTGGGGGGAGCGGGCATCGTCGCACCATTACCATGCAAACATGGAGGCCTTCATTGCACAGCTGCGGGTGGCAGTGGCCGAGCGAGGTATGGCGTGGCTCGAAGAGGAGCTCGGTTGGTCAGGTCCAGTCGACATGTCACAGGAGCTGTTTCCGCTGACAGGGCCTGCTAGGTTGCCACCTGCAACGGCGACTGTCTCTGGTGCAGTACAGCGATCCGGTGGGAGCTGGTGTCGTCATCACCGCATCGGCGGTCATGACGGGCGCATCCTCCTTAGCACCTTAGCCCGGAAGTGCTTCCCAGGGTCAGGCGCAGGTTAAGGAGGCCCACGCGGATGCTCCAGGCCGGACCCCCGCCTCTGATGCCCGGGGGGGCGTAGTGCTCGGTCCAGGAGGAATCCTAGGTGCTGGCCTGACTCTGCGGAGAGGGGAGGACAGGCTCCCATGCCTATGGGTCCGCCTCCCGTCTCCCGCTCTTCACCTCGTGGTGCTGCGGCGGGCCAGCCTGGCGATGTGCCAGTTGGGTGGCCCGCCAGTCGTCTGACAGAAGGCCCTGGTGCGGTGTGTAGGCCGCAATCGGCGGTGTTGCAGAGGCAAGGAGAGGCTGCGGTGACTGGCCTGGAGAGGATGGCGGGAAGGCCCCGTTCAGCGGGGGAAGTACCTGAGGTCCCTGCAGGTTGCCGCGGCTGTCGTGCATGCGGCGTTGATCTGGGACCGGATGCTGCCGATGATATGGATGGACTTGTCGTGGAGGATCGTCAGGTGCAATCTTCCGCCCGGCTGGTGGGGACACAGCACCTACGCAGCCCGGTGTGTTGGTCTCATCTTTTTGTACTTTCCGGCTCTCTTTAGGTCCCCCGGGTTGGAGGGGATTCCCAGGGGGTGTTTGCTTTAGGGGTGGGTTCTAGTGGGGGTTCCCTGCATGTAGCGGGGCGGGGGAAGTTCAATAATTGCAAGGCTGTGTTAGAGCGCTTCTGGCGTGTTGCGAAGTCGGTTTGGCGCATGTCGTGGATAGTGCTAGGCCCCCGGGGGTGGTGAGTGGGGTCACTGTCTCGGTGCAGACTGACAAGGATAAGGACGTGGATAGAGTACGGTTGGATGATAAGGCGAAGGGTGAAGTTTATGTCTGTTTTGAGGGCCCTTTGGGAGCTTATTTAAAACAAAAGGTCCGGGAGAAGATATGGAAGGATGAATATGTCGAGATATTCTCTCTTCTTCCCCTGGAAAAATTAAATTTAGATAAAGGCAAACGGAGTGAGAGCAAAAAAGAAGAAGAGGAAAAACGTTGGTATCGCCTAATACCTCAAACTTCCATTAATTGGCTACAAGCATTTGACATTTTGGCGAGCGTCATCGGGGAGAAGGCGCCGGAAAATTGTTCCGCCCTTTTTGGTTACATGGACGCTATTGGGGAGGAGAAGCGGCCGTATGGTGGTCAAACGTGAACAGTTTAGGCAGCGGAAGGCGGTTCGTCCGAGTATTAATATTAGATGGGATAATAAGGACATTGGTCTCTGGCTACGGGTGATGGCCCCGGCTAAGTTCGAGAAGTCCTTTCCAGGAAGCGCTGGAACCGCCGGCCCCTCTGTTTTATCTGGGCAGTCTGGTTGGACAACTGGGGGGCAACTGGGATTGTGCTGGCAGTTTAACGACGGTTTGGGGCGGGCTGCAAGTTTAAGCATACCTGTTCCTCCTGCGGCGGATCTTCTCACGGGGCAGCCAAATGTTTTAAAAAAAGGCAAGGGCAGGTGGGGGAGTCATGGGTCTGATACCAGTGAAGTGGGCAGAGATGGAGCCTTACCTAAATAGGTTCCCAGATAGGGCGAGAGGAGACCTGTTGTTAAAAGGTTTTCAGTTTGGTTTTGTGATCCCTTCTCCTCCTCATGCGGTCCGTTTTTCAATACTAATTTGCGCTCGGCGATGCAATACCCCGAGGTGGTATCAGATAAGCTGCATTAAGAAGTGAGGTTGGGGCATATGGCGGGCCCGTTTGTTAATATCTCTGTTTAGTGGTCTCCCCTCTCGGGGTGGTGTCAAAGGGGGAGCCAAATATATTTCGGCTCATTCATCACCTGTCCCACCCTCGTGGGTTGTCGGTTAACGATGGTATTGACCCGGAACTCTGTTCAGTAGTTTATACTTCATTTGATGCGGCGTTCGAGTGGGTGCGGAGTTACGGCACTTGCGCGCTTTAGGCAAAAACTGATATAGAGTCTGCTTTCCGCCTCCTCCCTGTCCACCCCGACAGCCAGAGGTTGTTGTGTTGTTACTGGGACGTGACATTTTATGCTGTCTTTGTTTTCCGGCGTGCACTGGACACTGATGACTGGACATATGGAATGAGAGCTATCTGGGGGTATTAATTGAGCAATGAAAGGTGGTATTAGTTGTGTCCTGTATGGAGGAACACATTAAGCACTGAATGGTGGGATTAACTGAATATTGATTAGTAGTAATAATTGGACTATGTATGGAGTAACTAACTGCTCACTGTATGGCAGTAAGAGAAACTGGTGGAATTAATTGAGCTTTGAATGGGAGTACAGTATTTATTGGGCACTATACAGAAGTACTAAATGGCATGATTAATTAAAAACTGAAAGGCAGGATTAAATGTGCACTATATTGAGGTATCAAGCACCGAATGACAATATTAAGTATTGTAGTCTGGTATAAATTGGGCATTGTATGGCAGTGTTTATTGTCGGAGAACTTCATATAAATTATTGATGTTTCCATTGAGACTATGCACCTTAACCTATGCACCTTAACCAATTTACCTAAAAATTTGAAAATATTGTTGCTTTGGGGGTAGAGGGTTAAGAAACATGGAGAGACACTGTTTTAGATAATTAGGCAACCTAAATTTATGATAGAGAGAACCTTAATAGCAGAACCTTTATAGAATACTCCCACTGAAAGTTTATGGTAAATAAATCCATAAGGTCAGTTCTCCTTCTTAACTGCTGAACTCTAGATTTTTAAATCCTTTTAATAAGAAACACATTAATATCACGAATGCTGTGTAGAAAATAAACTTCATTGAT
The DNA here is from genome assembly GCF_050947455.1 of Rhinoderma darwinii. Classification (NCBI taxonomy): domain Eukaryota; kingdom Metazoa; phylum Chordata; class Amphibia; order Anura; family Rhinodermatidae; genus Rhinoderma; species Rhinoderma darwinii. The sequence continues at coordinate 64,813,661 of NC_134697.1, forward strand.
CATTTTAAGATATTAGCTATGAAGAGCTACATCTTCACCATATGAATCACAATGAGTAAACCAATTTGGATTCAACATATTGTAATGCTCTTGAGTTGACCTTTATATTGTTTTCCAAGTTCCTTCTAGGATGACTGGACAAAATCCTGCACCTATGACATGCCATCCTGACATGTGAATCCAGATGAGTAACGACTCATTGTGTTGCCTACCCAGGGCATAAATGAAGATGAAAAGATAAATCCCTCAAGAATTAAAGATGAATGGTTTGGGTTTTGGATTCTGATCTCACACAAATAATCGTGTAATACCTTATGAATCATGAAATATTATTATTTTTTTGTAATTGTAATTTGAGAATTGTAAATTATTTAGTTAATTGGATGAAATGACCGGTATTCTTTAAGTTAAGAAGGATTTCTGTCATGCCTGCTAACTTATTTCAAGCAGAATTAGATCAATTTATCAATGCAATTACTTCAGTTGATTAGCCTATATTGTATTGAAAATCCTATTTTATTTTCATTGGTATCAGAAAAATGGGGAAAGAGTTGGGGAATGTGGCAGATGTTACACTGGCTTGTTTTTTGCAGGACAAGTTGTAGTTTTTCAGAGCACCATTTATTCTTCCATATAGTGTACTGGGAAACTGAAAAAAAAAAAATTATTTGTGGGGTGGAATGGGTACAAAACAGCGATTCTTCTTTTGTTTTTTAGGTTTTGTATTTACAACATGTGCTAAAAACAACATATTAACTTTATTCTACTCGTCTATATGATTACGGAGATACCAAATTTATATATTTTTTTCATGTTAAAACAACTTTTATAAAGAAGAAACTTTATTTGGTAAAAAAAAGTTTTTTGTGGCCACAATCTGAGAGCTATAACTTTTTTATATTTCTGTCAATTTAGTTGTGTGATGGCTTATTTTTTGCGAGGCGAGCTGTAGTTGTTTTTTTTTTTGTATCATTTTGTAGTACTAAAGTAACCCAAAACATCAATTTGGGTGTTTTTATGACATTTTTTTTACAGCGTTCACAAAAGAGGATTAAATAATGTTTTGGACTTTTACGGACACAGCAATACCAGTTATGTTCAATTTTATTTCTAAATAATTTACTGTAGGAAAAAATAGGAAAAGTTTTTATTTTTTAACTTTGTTTAACTGTATTCTACTTTTTTAGAGAAGGCTACTTGAACCAGCGGTCATTGGATGATATACTGCAATACTAATATATTGCAATATATCGCTATACTAACAGTCTCGTATGAAGCCCTGCTAGAGGCCCGTTGCAGTGGGGTGTCAGCTGTAACACACAGCCGACACCAGTTCTGTATGGAGCGTGCTTCATACTTCCACTTGGTGGCTGTCACGCACAGTTACGTGACATGTCGCGAAGGGGTTAAAGTAAGTAGATGCAGATATATAGACCATCTAGATCTCTTCCTGCTCCATGGCCTTTGCACTGGGTTGGCCATCCAACAATCTACAGTAAAATGCAAGTGAATTGGGATTTTAAAAGACCTTACTGACAGTGTGAAAACATTTGCAAGGATTTCATGGCATTCTATATAAACTCCATATACTACAATTTTTGTCTGTTTTATCTAGAAGCAATGTATTGACTTCATTGGATGAAGACCCTTGAGCTTGAACTGGTTTCCAGATGATCTACTGGTATTTACAGTTCCAAGCCAACATCAAGAATAAAAATACTTATTTAAGAATTTTAAGGTGTTGTTAAAATTAAATTTTTTCATTAAAAGCAGATCTGTCAGGACACTATTCTGCCCTGTTTAAGTACAGCATATTATAAGGACAGATCTGCTCTACTATTAGCCCAAACAGCACAAAAAATATTGTGTCATTTGGCTAATAGCACCTAACAAAGAAAGCAGTCAGCTGTATACATGGGGGTTGAGATCTCCCTGCTATTCCAACCAGTGACTACCATGGCCACCATGTATACATGCAGATACAGGTCGGTCGTCAGTCACTAGGGAGGCAGCAGAGCACTTCCCTCATCAATACTGTGGACTCTCAACAATGAGTGCGCTGTATTATTTATTAGGTGCTATTAGCAAAGATGGCACAATCTGTTTTTGTGCCAATTGGACTTATAGTACAGTGAACCTTTCCTCATAGTACGCTGCTGTTAAGCAGGAGAGCATAGTATAGTGGCAGATCTAATTATTAATTGTTCTTTTTTTTTTTAAATAAATCTATGGAGATTCAGTGCAATATAATAAAGTGTGATATTGCATATTGCTTTCCATATATATTTAGAAAAATATAAAAAAAAATGTTGAAAAAAGAAATGCAAAATATGTTAGTCAAAATGTAATCTATAAACTTTACTGTGTATCTACAGGGGTATGACACATTGAATTCTGCAACCTGCACAGATCTCGGTATCCTGGCGCACAATACAAGATATTACATTCTTCAATGGCTTCTGAGCATTGAAGTGATAAGGCAGCAGATAATCTGGTCTGGGAAGAGTTGCAATCCTTTAGGGATAACAAGCCCAAACGAGATCGTCACATCAAATTATTTCCAGAGGCTTACTAAATGTTAATGTCTCATGATTTTAAGTTCCGTTCCAGACTACTAGAAAGACGCAAAGGTAGATGGTTATCCATGCTGTTTATTCATGTTGAGCTGTTTCCAGCCTTGCACAGCTCAGCGGCCAAAGAAAATTGACCCTGTGTATGATTAGAGATGAAGAAATTCATTATTTTGATAAGGCAAAAGGACGTCGTCTACATTCCCTTGAGACAATCCCCAGAGAAAGGTCCCCATGATTGAGCTAATCTTCTTATGAACATGGTTGCTCACTTATTTATGTATTATTTTATCTGTCTCATGTCAATGCGTCGAGCTAAGCCGTGCACTTCCCATGGGAAACTTTTTATCATACTTAAATGCAGCTTCATATTTTCCTCAATGACAAGCAGGTCAATTCTGTTATAATCTCATCAATTTTTGCTCCGGTGATTATCACTGTCTTCAAGAGACCATTTTTCTTCTAATGTAATACAAAGCATGGATTAGCTTTCCTTCAATGAGGTACAAGATTTCCACCAAATCTGTGCATGTGCTATTAACTACCAGTCATGTAACAGTAAAATGTCCCAAAATATGCAGGTGATATATGTTTACATATTTAAAACTCTATATGATTTGATTGTTAATATTTTTGCTACATACTATATTATTTTTAACCCCTTCCTGCCGCAGCCATTTTTCAGATTTTCATTTTCGTTTTTTCCTCCCCACCTTCCAAAAGCCATAACTTTTTTTTTTTCCGTCGCTATAGTCCTATGAGGGCTTGATTTTTGCGGGACGAGTTGTAGTTTTTCGTAGCATTTTTTTGCCATATAATGTACTAGGAAACAGGAAAAAAATATTTGTGGGGTAGAAAATAAAAAAAAACAGCGATTCCTCCATTGTTTTTTTGCGCTTAGTTTTTACAGAATTAACTGTGCAATTAAAACAACATGTTAACTTTATTCTGTGGGTCAATACGATTACGGCAATACCAAATATATATTGTTTTTCCTATATTACTACTTTTACAAGTAAAAACCTTATTGTCAAAAATAAAATTAATTTTGTGTCGCCAAATTCCGAGAGCCATAACTTTTTTATTTTTCTGTCGATTAAGTGGTACATGCGACGTTTTGATCACTTTTTATTTTATTTTTTTGTGGGAGATTAGGTAACCAAAAAATAGAGATTCTGGCGTTTACATATTTTTTTTTTACGGCGTTCACTGTGCGGGTTAAATAATGATATATTGTAATAGTTCAGACTTTTACAGATGGGACGATAACAAATATGTTTTTTTAATTTTTACTATGCTCTAGAGGGAAAATGGGAAAAGGGTGTTTTTTTTAACTTTTAATATATATATTTTTTTACATAAAAAAACCCGTTATTTTTATAATTTTAACTTTTTTTATTAGTCCCCCTAGGGGACTTCAACCAGCGATCATTAGATCGCTTGCATGATATACTGCAATACTAATGTATTGCAGTATATCGTGATTCTGACAGGCATCTATTAAGCCCTGACAGAGCCAGGGCTTCATAGGTGCACAAAGATGGCGGACCTGGGGGCCTTCATTAGGCCCCCAGGCAGCCATAGCAACCATTGCCACCCCACGATTGCATTACAGGGGTCGTGATGAGCTGTTAGAGGCGGTCGCCCCCTCTTTCTAACGATTTAAACACCGCAGTCGCTATTGACTTGCTGCATTTAACAAGTTAAACGAGCGGGATACAGCTGACACCCGCATCTTATGGAGCGGCTTCACTCCGTGAGCCTGTTCCATATTTCCCCTACACGGATGTGGCGTATGGATACGTCAAATGTCAGGAAGGGGTTAATAATAAATTTAACCCCTTCCCGACATTTGACGTATCCATACGCCAAAGTCGGGTAGGGGAAGTATGGAGCGGGCTCACGGAGTGAACTCGCTCCATGCGATGCTTGTGTAGGCTGTATGTTATACCTGACACTTCAGAGTAGCTAGCGGCATCGCGCTCGAGCGTCATCCCACTAGTTTAACTTGTTAAATGCTGCGGTCAAGACCGACCGCAGAATTTAAATCGTCAGGAAGAGGGGGCGACCCCCTTTAACAGCTCATCGCGCCCACCCGCAATGCAATCGCGGGGGGGGGGGGGCGATGGTTTCTATGGCTGCCTGGGGGCCTAATGAAGACCCCCAGGTCCGCCATCTTTGTACACCTATTAAGTCCAGGGCTTGATAGGTGCCTGTCAGAATCACGATATACTGCAATACATTAGTATTGCAGTATATTGTGCAAGCGATCTAGCGATCACTGGTTGAAGTCCCCTAGGGGGACTAATAAAAAAAGTAAAAATTAGTTAAATAAAGTTTTTTTTGTGTAAAAAATTGTTTCAAAATTACAGGTTCAAAAAACCCCCCTTTTCCCATTTCCCCCCTAGAGCATAGTAAAAAATTAAATAAATAAACATAATTGGTATCGCCGCGTCCGTAAAAGTCTAAACTATTACAATATATCATTGTTTAACCTGCACGGTGAACGCCGTAAAAAAATATATATATATATAGACGCCAGAATGTCTATTTTTTGGTCACCTAATCTCCTACAAAAAATGAAATAAAAAGAGATCAAACCGTCGCATTTACACCAAAATGGTATTATTAAAAACTACAGCTTATCCCGCAAAAAATAAGCCCTTATACCACTTAATCGACGGAAAAATAAAAAAACTTATGGCTCTCGGAATTTGGCGACGCAAAATAAATTTTCTTTTTTACACTTAGGTGTAGTAAAAGTAGTAAAATATAGAAAAAACAATATATATTTGGTATTGCCGTAATCGTATTGACCCACAGAATAAAGTTAACATGTTGTTTTATTTGCACAGTGAATTCCATAAAAACGGTGCGCAAAAAACCATGGAGGAATCGCTGTTTTTTTAATTTTCTACTCCACAAATAATTTTTTTCCCGTTTCCTAGTACATTATGCGGAAAAATAAATGGTGCTACAAAAAACTACAACTCGTCCCTCAAAAATCAAGCCTTCATAGTACTATATCGATGGACAAATAAAGACGTTATAGCTTCTGGAATGTGGGGAGGAAAAAACGAAAATGAAAATCTGAAAGTTGTTTACGACGGGAAGGGGTTAAACTAATTATGAATTTATTAGCATTAATGAAAAAATAGATTCAGGTTGCAGAGAATTGGTAGGACAAAATAGAACAATATTTTGCACCGCTCTTTCAAATCTTTAAAGGTCTTTTACTCATGCAGATGATCTTCTGGACGAACGTTCAGTTCCGATCATTGCCCATTGTAAACATGTCCAGCCAATAGTTGACAAACAATGCAACGCTTGTCATTGATCCAATGTTTATGCAGTATACTGAAAATCATTTGTCGGTAGCACATCTCCCCGTGTAGAAAGGGAATGTGCTGCCGACAATCATATAAACTGTACGGGGACGAACCACCGTATGACCAATCATTCATACCCATACAGTTTGCATACTCAGGATGATTGCCACATGTAAGTAGATTTGTAAGGGTATGTGCACACACACTAATTACGTCCGTAATTGACTGACGTATTTCGGCCGCAAGTCCCGGACTGAACACAGTGCAGGGAGCCGGGCTCCTAGCATCATACTTATGTACGATGCTAGGACTCCCTGCCTCGCTGCAGGACAACTGTCCTGTAGTGCAATCATGTTTACAGTACGGGACAGTTGTCCTGCAGCGAGGCAGGGACTCCTAGCATCGTACATAAGTATGATGCTAGGAGCCCGGCTCCCTGCACTGTGTTCGGTCCGGGACTTGCGGCCGAAATACGTCCGTCAATTACGGACGTAATTAGTGTGTGTGCACATACCCTAACAAGCCCCGATTGGCGCTCGTTACAGGCAGGAAATATGCTAATGTAAAAGCACCGTTAAAGTCCTTTTACATGGGCAGTTTTCTTGGTCATAACGAGCACCAATCGACAATAATAACATGTTAATCGAAGCTCATATGATCCATTTACATGGACCAATTATTGTGAGTTAAGGGACGAATGCGTGCAGTTTGCATCTTTTCGGCAGCACATCCCCTGTTCACACAGGGAGATTTGCTGACTCCAAACAATAATTTTTTAGGCATCATAAAAGATCCATTTGATCGTTTGTTGGCTGATCGCTGCCTAGTTTACAGAGGCCAATGTTTGGGAACGAGTGTTTGAAAGTGTCCGATCATCAGCCTTTATGAAAGGGCTTTTAGTTCTCATGAGGAGGACCGTAAATACCTGAGCATAAGTAAAAGTTTGTTTAATGAGTCATCTGTTATATATATACATATATCTATATATCTATATATATATATATATATATATATATATATATATATATACATATACTTTTTATATATATATATATATATATATACAGTGAAGGAAATAAGTATTTGATCCCTTGCTGATTTTGTAAGTTTGCCCACTGTCAAAGACATGAACAGTCTAGAATTTTTAGGCTAGGTTAATTTTACCAGTGAGAGATAGATTATATATAAAAAAAAAAAAAAAAGAAAATCACATAGTCAAAATTATATATATTTATTTGCATTGTGCACAGAGAAATAAGTATTTGATCCCTTTGGCAAACAAGACTTAATACTTGTGGAGGGAAGAAGGTTGTCACTCAGGATTTGACGGTACATGGCTCCATCCATTCTCCCATTGATGCGGTGAGGTAGTCCTGTGCCCTTAGCAGAGAAACACCCCCTAAAGATAATGTTTCCACCTCCATGCTTGACAGTGGGGACGGTGTTCTTTGGGTCATAGGCAGCATTTCTCTTCCTCCAAACACGGCGAGTTGAGTTAATGCCAAAGAGCTCCATTTTAGTCTCATCTGACCACAGCACCTTCTCCCAATCACTCTCAGAATCATCCAGATGTTCATTTGCAAACTTCAGACGGGCCTGTACATGTGCCTTCCTGAGCAGGGGGACCTTGCGGGCACTGCAGGATTTGAATCCATTACGGCGTAATGTGTTACCAATGCTTTTCTTGGTGACTGTGGTCCCAGCTGCCTTGAGATCATTAACAAGTTCCTCCCGTGTAGTTTTCGGCTGAGCTCTCATCTTCCTCAGGATGAAGGATACCCCACGAGTTGAGATTTTGCATGGAGCCCCAGATCAATGTCGATTGACAGTCATTTTGTATGTCTTCCATTTTCTTACTATTGCACCAACAGTTGTCTCCTTCTCACCCAGCGTCTTACTTATGGTTTTGTAGCCCATTCCAGCCTTGTGCAGGTCTATGATCTTGTCCCTGACATCCTTAGAAAGCTCTTTGGTCTTGCCCATGTTGTAGAGGTTAGAGTCAGACTGATTAATTGAGTCTGTGGACAGGAGTCTTTTATACAGGTGACCATTTAAGACAGCTGTCTTTAATGCAGGCACCAAGTTGATTTGGAGCGTGTAACTGGTCTGGAGGAGGCTGAACTCTTAATGGTTGGTAGGGGATCAAATACTTATTTCTCTGTGCACAATGCAAATAAATATATATCATTGTGATTTTCTTTTTTTTTTTATATATAATCTATCTCTCACTGGTAAAATTAACCTAGCCTAAAAATTCTAGACTGTTCATGTCTTTGACAGTGGGCAAACTTACAAAATCAGCAAGGGATCAAATACTTATTTCCTTCACTGTATATATATATATATATATATATATATATATATATATATATATATATATATATATATATATATATATATATATATATATGTAGAGATAAGCAGCACTCTGCGACAGATTCCAACACGGTAGTGGGTGCAAGCAGGTAATCCAGATCCGTGGATTATAAAACATAAACGAAAGAAATCTCACAGCACTCCGATGGTTCCAAAAAGTATGTGATTTATTCAGTCAACAGCTGCAATGTTTCCGCCCTGCTATAGGACCTTTTTCAAGCAAAAGGTCCTATAGAAGGATGGAAACGTTGCAGCTGTTGGCTGAATAAATCACATACTTTTTGGAACCATCGGAGTGCTGTGAGATTCCTTTCGTTTATATATATATATATATATATATATATATATATATATATATATATATATGTCTATTTTTAAATGTTAATATAACCATTCTTTAAGACTCTGTTCACACTTAATGAAAGCCACGGTGCTGTGACTGATCCATCATCTGATGGATTAAAATGTCACTGAGGGGCCTCATTCAATTTAATGGGCTCCGTCTGGGTTCTATTGGGGTTTCGGTACTTTCTTAGCAAAAACAGGTCTGCAAACTGCTCTTCTCTTGTCGTAAAAAAAGACAACGCTTTTGATGAAAGTTCCCAATGCAAGTGTTAACAAAGCCCTAACAAATAGGACAACAACATGATTAAAGGGGGTGTTCACCTTCTTGTATAATTTCCCATCACAATTAAATGTGAACAGAGATCTCAATATGACCCATGCCGGCTCTGCTTTCCTGTGAAAACCAAGTAAATTTTGAAATCCTGGAGAATTTGTTTTAAAGGAACACTCCAGGCAAAACTAATGAATTCTGTTAAGACTAGTGAATGACATAGGGATTCAAAGAACAATAAAGTCAAGGTCCTGCAATAGTCATGACACTGTATTTATTTTGCTACAGTTTTCTTTTACAAGGAATGCATGCTAACAGATCACAGTAATTGTCTGAGTAGATTTATTAATTTGGCTAATCTGATTGGTATTTATTACATAGACACTGCTTTGTTTCAGAAGAGACACTTCACTAAATGCATATTTTAAGCAAATATTATTGATGCAATCAGAGTTTATGTATAGGTAGGTATAGATCAGCAGCACAGGATACATTTTTCAAGAGGGTGCACGTCTCCTAGGTCACAGTCCGAAGTGACCCCTCAGTCAAGACAAAAAAGAAATGGAGACAGCACTACCCAATTTTCAAAGTGAAGATCCTTTTATTCCACGGTGCAATGTTTCAGCTCAATACGAGCCTTTCTCAAGAGTTTATGTATAAATATGACATTTGGGGCTATTTTAAACTTCCATTTTTTATCAGTTTTTTGTAGACAAATAGAAAACAAAATGATGCAGAGGTGTAAATTACAAAAAAAATAAATGAGACCCCTTGTTGGCACCAAATCATACCTGCGCACAACCAAACAGCTAGAGCTTTTTGCCCCTACCCCTTATTTGCTAACAGGTCAGTGCTGAGCAAGAAACTTCTTTCGGTCCTCACCAATGGTGTCTGAGATGGTGCACCAGTTCTCCATGGGCTTCATAGTTGCTGCCTCCATATTATGTATGCCGTTGGTTAGGAACTCTTCTTCCCCATAAACTGCTACATCGAAAGCAGCAGATTATCAATCCCTATTGGCGCCATAAAATAAAATCTATAATGATTGTGACTTGTTTTCACTTTTACGAATAAATATTGAACCATAAGCAATGTCCTGATAAAGAATTTAGCTTGTAGTACCCATGGAAATTGAATCCCACACCTGACAGATTTCTGCTGTATTAATATAGATTGCCTCACTCCGCCTCTGAGAACAGACTGTTATCTGTTATACTGATAACAATAATTTGTAGTTACCCTATGAGACTGAAATAAAGACTGCAGCTTCGAGATTGAATCTAAGTAGGACTACTGCTGTGTATGAACCATTTTCACAGCAGCGTATGAACATATGACAGCAGCAAAGAAAAGTCATGCCTGTGGAAAATGTTGTAAATTAAACTGACAATTTTGATGAAATCATGTTTGGCTCACTCTGAACGTGTGTGTAAAGGTCTTTATTTTAAATTAGCCGCTGAGTGAACCTTTAAAATGATTTCTTAATTCAAAAATGACCTCAAAAGTAATCAAATAGTATCTGGATTTAATAACATAGAAATGGGATTATTTACAGTTTCTTGACAATTTCCTTGAGAAAGAAACCTTATTTATGGACAACAACATTGACTAATTTGTTATATCTGCATTTTACGAAAAAAGGTATTACAGCTGAAAACTGTTGTGTTTTGTACTATGGACATTTCTGGGCATGTGCAACAAAAAGAAAGATCATGCAACTGCTTTGTGGCCCATTGAGTGATTAGTCCCATCATTCCCTTGGGTAGAATAAACCTGCTTAGGACTTTGCCTCTTCAAAAGGTTCCATAAGAGGGGGTGTAAGTACGTTTTCTCTACTTAAATAGAAGGAATGGCCCAAGATAGGGTACAAATGGGGCTATCATCCAGCACCAGGTTGTTGGCCAAATTAGATTTTTCCATGGGGTCATCTTTCTTCTATGCACACCCTTAAAGATAATGTTCACATATTTAAATGTACTGTTTAAGGAAAATATTTGAGCAATCTTGCATGTATTTATTTGAAATGCATATCCCACTTTACTGGGTAATTCACTCAGGTAATGACATTTTTCTTCATACGGTGAACCATTATTGTAGGTCTGGTAAATGAAGGAGACGGCATCACTTGTACAAATTCTCTTGTTACTGCTCACCTCTTGTTCTATAAATTGGTCGTCGTTGTGAATAGCCTATGCAGACATCTGTTATTTTGCTTTCACTGTTCCATTGTATTCTCTATAGAAACCATTCCACCATATATACCATTGCACTTTACTTTCCAAGGCATTTCTTTTTATTTCCATATTGAATAGAACATTTCTGTCAGTGCTTTAGAATTGCAAAACAATTGGATGTCAACCATACATGTTAATACAAAGGATTTTACATTACATTTATTATTCAACCTTTTACTCATAACTTTTATGAGTATGACCAGATTTAAGGAAATCTGAATCTTTATTACTCTTTCGTCATTGTTTTGATTTTTCATGTTGCATATAAAATAACATGCAGACTATATATTGACAACTATAAACTCTGGTGTCCATATTTTTCCTTGGAGGCAGGGAGAATTAGGCTGGATTCACACTAGCATGATCGGTCCGTAAAGGACGGAACGTATTTCGGCCGCAAGTCCCGGACCAAACACACTACATGGAGCCGGGCTCCTAGCATCATAGATATGTACGACGCTAGGAGTCCCTGCCTCTCCGTGGAACTACTGTCGCAAACTGAAAACATGATTACAGTACAGGACAGTTGTCCCACAGCGAGGCGGGACTCCTAGCGTCGTACATAACTATGATGCTAGGAGCCCGGCTCCCTGCAGTGTGTTCAGTCTTGAACTTGCGGCCGAAATACGTTCCGTCCTTATTGACTGAACATGCTCGTGTGAATCCTTAATGTCAGGGCTGTAAGGACTTGCAAGATATTTCGGACTTTATAGATACTGTGAGATATTTTGCTTACTTACATGTATTATTCATATTTAGCTATAGTTTGAGGCTGTGTACACCTTTGAAAGAGATTTTTTTTTTTTATAAAAAAAGGTCAGTCAGTGTGATTGGTGCAACTCTATTAGTTTTTCTAAAAAAAAAATGTTTACTTTTTTTATATACAGCTGCTTTATATTCGCTATACAGAGCAGCTGTATCATTCGCTAAATCCTGTTTCAGTCAGGTCCGCGGGACTGACGGGTTCAGTGAAAGCGGGTCCTGCGTGTCTCTGACATGCAGGAATCCACCTGTTATCCATCACATCTAAGTTCATAACTTAGATCTTGATAGATTACAGGAAGATCCTGTGTGTCAGAGACATGCAGGACCTGCTAACACTAAACCTGTCAGGTCCGCGGGACTGAAGGATTCAGGTCTCAGCGAAAAATACAGCTGCTCTGTATAGAGAATACAAAGCAGCTGTATACAAAAAAGTAAAAATAATTTTAAAGAAAAACTAATTATAAAGTTTCATCAAACACAATAAGTGACCTTTTTATATATAAAAAAATCCCATTCAAAAGGTGTACATAGCCTTTAATTGCATGCCATAGTGTATATCTCCCTTTATCTTAGCATGTTTTTGTTATTTTATATAAAATATTAAAAACTCTGAATAATTATTATTTATATGTAAATCTAAGAAAATTAAGCACATTACATAACATTGTCAAAATGTAATCCAGCACTATACACTTTGGGCTGCCTTCATGCAATTTTGCTGTCAACAGTAATCTTCTGTAAAAAAAATGGATGAAAGTTCATGCTTGTGACTCAAAGCCTAACCTATGCAGAACAGCTGTCCCCTGAACACCTACTTAGTAGTTTACAAGCATGAAGACTGTGATGCAACTTTGCAAGATAGATTATGTGCAAACATTGCATGAATTTCCATTTCTGCAATAAAGGTTTGTATTGGTTTTTCGTTCCTTTTTTTTAGTAACCAACAAAAAAACAAATATAAAGATAAGAAGGTCATCATGACCAAAATAGATCTACAAATATTTCACCGTATGATTTAGAAAGCTATTACATACATGAAAGTTCTATTAAAATTGGCAGAAAAGTAGATAAAGCGGAGCTAGCAGAAGCACTTCTTACCTGTGTCAGTGTTTCTTCTTCCAAAGGTGGTCAACTGCATTTAAGATATATCTCAAGAGCAAACATTTGTATTTTGTAAGGGTATGTTGCTGAGACGGAGAAGGAAGAGCTTTGCTTCGTGAGGCAAGGTCCAGCCAGTCACTTCTGATATGATGAAACAAACCTCTTGCCAAAAGGGGGGAGTGAGAAGTTAACATTTGAAGAACACATGTAGAAGTGTGCCATCTTCCTCTCAACACCCCAAACACAAGGGGGAGGCTGTAGGAAATATATTACTTAGTACTATAGGGAACCTATACCAAGGACTCAGCAAATAATAGCTTGTGTTTTGGTACCTAGAGGAAATTGAGTACTTATGGACTAAGGTGAGAACTCTGGATTTCTCCAAGTCTGTCCAGGTGGTGTGGAGATCTTTTTCCACTTAGAGATGTATGGGGGAAAGCATCCCTCTGGGGAGAGCGAGCCAGCAATGGATATTTAGAAGTGAGTACTGCATTGGACGTAAAGCTGTTCACAATATTTAGAATAGAGTGGGTGTGTGGGTAGGTCTGGTGGTTTAGCACCTGAGACCCATTGTGTCTTCCAGGAACTGTTTTACCTAAAATCATTCTACCCTAATCTACTCTCCAAAACTGTCGCACACTTTCCCTAGGAGGAAAGCAGGGTTGCCTATAATGGGAAACAAGGGAGATAGTGATTGGGAAAGACCAAGTTTGGTGAAGAATCAGGAGGGGAGCCACAATGTTGGGCCTAATTTGATATGGGAGCTTAGGGCAGTGCTGAGTGGGATGTTTAGCCATTGTAAGTTAAATAGTAGTTCAGTTGATAAGGCTTATTCTACAGATATTCAGCGTTTATGTACGTAGTGCCTGCTCTATTCCACTATTCTTGTGAGGTGTGCTGCGTTATAGTAATTCTATGAGTCAGGCAAAGCTATGCCTCCCAATTCTTTACCCATGGAAAAATGGACCGGGCACGATAGAATGAGCCAAGACCACAGACACTGTAGGAAGTGGAAGAAAAAGAGAGGGATGTGGATGAGCAAGGCCTGGAAAAGGTAGAAGATGCAATACAAAACGTTCATTGTCATGATACTGCATCTGCAGAACCACAAAAAGAAACCACTTTGTCATGAATTCAAGTCCAATTTAATAGTATTCAGTATTGGAAGAAAATTTAGCGTGAATGCCTGAAAAAGATCTATCAGGAGTCTGACACCTAGATATTTGATAGCAGTTGAGACCCATTAAAAAGGGAAGTTGGAGTTAAGTCTGGTTAAAGTGGGAAAGGACAATGCAATGGAAAGGGCTTCTGACTTTTGGAGGTTGACTTTAAAGTTAGATCTATAGTGATATAATTCCTTTATAAAGTTAGGAAGGGAAATATGCGGGTTGGTGGAAAGAATAAAAGATCATCTGCGTAGGCCAGTAGTTTGTGTTGTTGGGAGCCTAACAACGGTTCTGTGATATCTGGATTACTGCAAACAGTATGCAGGAAGGGTTTCAGAGAAAGAGCAAAGAGGAGAGTGGGTAGCCCTGTTGGTGCCAACCGGTGTTTTGAAAGGGTCAGGGTAAAACCCCTTCACTTTACCCAAAGCAGTGGGTTTGTACTATAGAGACACCTAGCTCAATGAGTTTCAGAGATTGGGCGAGGCATTTCCAGCCTACTCTATCGGCGGACTTTTCAGCATCAGTGGACAGAAGTCCAATGTGCTTGTGGTGTTATCCCTCACCTCACGTGTCGGTAGAAAGCCAGCCTGGTCTGCGGCATTCGATTTTGTAAATGTGGATGACTCTGGAGCCCTTCTTATTGTACAGGGTGCTCATGGGCTAATTTGGCACTTTAACTCAGGTGCGCATGCTGGCCCTTTAAGAGCTGGCACGAGCGTGCGCGCGCACCCTACGGGACCCAGCCGAGTGAAGCGGAAGTGAGCGCTGGCGTCTCCTGAGGAGGAGATGCGGGCCAGCACTCACTGATCCATGGCTGTGGCGGTCAGGAGGTGGGTATTACAGCCCTGGCCCTAGCCTCCTCCTCAGGAGACACCAGCGCTCGCGTCCACTCACCTCTGCCGGATCCTGTACTCTTAAAGGGACAGCGAGCGCACCAGACCTCATGAACTTTGACCCGTGAGTACCCTGGACTATAAGAGGGGTCCAGCCCCCTAGTTCTATGCCTGATCGTTGTTGTGTTTCCTTAGTCTGTCTATGCAAATGGTCCCCTAGTGTTTCCTGCTCCCAGTGTTTCCTGTTCCTGTACCTGTATCCCGATCTAGTGCCGTGCTTGCTAGTGTCGTGTTGTGCTGGATACCACGCTTATCTGCTTCCCCACGCCTGACGTCCAACTGCTACCTAGTTCCTGCCAAACTACTGTCCGTGCTACCACAGGTACCCTATATCCTATAGACTCAGACCTGCGCCCTGTTGGCCATACATACAGCGGACACCCACTGCTGATGACGCAGGTTCAGCTTCTGAGGCGGAAGCTGAGTCGGCGCCATCTTGCCGAAGCCTTTTAGGCCCCACCGGCGAGCGGGGCATAGGAGGCTTCCATTGCTGGCAGACAGGGAGGTAAGTATTAGGCCTCCAATCGCCATTGCAGCCACCGGCAACCCAGCAATCACATTGCTGGTATTCCGGTGGCTAAAAACTCGTCACATGCTGCGATCTCTATTGAACGCAGCATCTGATGGGTTCATCGGCCGGATCGGATGCAAGCTCCGATCCTGGCCGATACCTCAGGGTGCCAGTTGTGACATACTTACTATCACCGCGACGTAATGTTACTGCGCTTTGCGAGTAGCCCTGACCGACAGCGCCGTATATATACGGCGGATGTCGGGAAGGGGTTAAAACCTGCTTGTATCAATGAGCCTTGGGCATGCATGACCCTGTCTCCGATTCACCGGTTGTCCTTCTTTGAACCAGTTTTGATAGGTACTAACCACGGCATACGGCATACTGTTTTGGAGATGCTTTGACCTAGTCATCTAGCCATCCCAGTTGGGTCCTTGTCAAAGTCGCTCAGATTCTTAAGCGTGCCCATTTTTAAAGCTTCCAAATCATAAACGTCAAGAACTGACTGTTCACTTGCTTCCTAATATATACCACCCTACAAAGGTGCTATTTTGTGGAATAATCATTGCTATTCACTTAGTCAGTGGGTTTTAATGTTATGGAAGATCAGTGCCCTGTATATGACTCCTGTTTTTTAATTCTTGCATTTTCAAGACTTTCAAGATTTTTTTTATGTATATATGTTAAGATCAACAAAATTTACCAGAAAAGCCAATATCTTCTTGTGGGGGTTAACTGTAAAGAACAGGGGATTCCATAGACTACACACTCCAGGTTTGCCTGCGACAACTCAATAACGGCCCGAGTTATTCATTGTACCTGCCGGCTGCCAAAATACTTGCTGAGCACAATTCCTTCAACAATTCTGCATGGTTCCACTGAGTTCTGTTCCTGCTACCCTGTGGTACTCTAATTTATTATCTTTTACACATTATCCGAGTTTTTGACAACGCTATCCAGGGACCAGCATCTAGGTAAACTTTGGGCTTATAGTCTAATTTGGGGCATTAAAGATATTTATTGTATGTGGATTTTTTTACTGTGTATTTCTGTAATCATACACACACATAGCGAATGGTATCACCTAAATACCTAATGCAAGTTTTAAAAAAAAAAAATCAAAACAAAAATGTATTTATATTACTTTTGATTTTTAGCACAGATATATAATTTTAACAAATTTTGCATATATTGTATTTTCATTATTTACAGTATAATATAACTCACTGGGCCAGATGTACTATGATGTTTCATATGCCAGTTTTAGACAGAAGGCCAGATGATTAAGATGCAAGTAATTTTTTAAGAGTCCTGTGGTGCATGTAGGGTGTGCACCAAGCCCATTTATGTTTATATGTTAAGAACCTAATGTTATGTGATGTTAAGTAATGCAACTGTATTTGTATTAGGAGAAAAGGTTATTTTCCATAGAGCACTATATATTTTGTACAGACGGGACTCTGTGAAGGCAGATTAGTGTCAGAGATCAGTTGTTGCGTGCGGCTCCTTTAACAAAAAAATTTGAGGAGCCTAGTCTTTAAAAAAAGTAATAAAGTTTTTTCTTATAGTAACAGTAGGTGTGTAATGGAGGAGAGAGACAGAGTGATGTGTGTGGGATAAGGAGGAGAGGGTGAAAGAAGTCAGTACAAAGTAGGTGGATTTTCCGAGTGGGGTGTGAGCCGCTGTTGGATAGCCAGGCAAGGCAAGAGCTGCCAGATTGGATAGCCGGGGAGGGCGACAGCTGCCAGATTGGATAGCCGGGCAGGGCGAGAGCTGCCAGGTTGGATTTGCTGAGCAGGGTGTGAGCCGCTAGATTGGATAACCGGGCAGGGTGAGAGCTGCCAGTTGAGATTGCCAGGTAGGATCTCAAGCTATCAAGTGACTAATCCACCGAAAAAACTTTGTAAGTCTTTGAATGGCATATCGCTGGCTCATCACTTCATATGAGAACAAAGATTCCCTGCACCAGAAGTTTAACTTGAGACTGAACCATTAGTCAACACGATGTCCCGTTCTCATCAGTTCAATCAGAAACTGCCAAGTATAAAGCCTATTTATTAGTGAAACCGTCAAGCTTATGTACCAAATATTGTAACCATGAAGATTGTGCCTCTGTTGGATCAAAGTTCTATTCAGCATCTTATACCTGTGTCATCTGAAGTTCTTGCTGTGCAATTTTCTCTGCGGGACAGTAACCACACTAAATCCCCTCCCACCTGTTACAGGCATTCTTTACACCAGTCCAGCCAACGTTTCTCAATGCTCATGGCGATCGCAGGCTTGTGTGCAGCTGCTCAATCATGAAAACCCATTTCAGACCACACATGGAATATTGTGTACAATTTTGGACACCTGTGCCTAAGAAATACATAGGTGAACTTAAGCGGTTGCAGTGGAATGCGACCAAGGTAATTAATGAAATGGATGGATTGCAGTACCAAGAAAAAGAGATGTATCTAATGATTTTTTTATGCTTAATCCTGTAACCAAGACGAAAAGGCATCCACTGCATCTAGAGGAAAGTAAGTCTCATCGTCATCATAGACTGGGGTTCTGTACTGTAAGAGCAATATGACAATGTAACTTTTTGTCACATGCTGGTGATGACTAATTCATTGAACAAGTTCAAGAGGGGCTTAGATTCCATTCTTGAAAGATATAATGTCAAAAGTTATATGTGCTATATTTTCAGAGATGGGTCATTGATCCAAGGATTTAGTCTAAATTGCCATATTTAAAATTGAGAATGATTTTTTTCCCCTGATATGAGGTTTTTGCATTAATCTGGATCAACACTGCAGGATTATTGGTTGAACTTTTGGGCCTGTGTCTTTTTTCAGCCTTTATTATGTAACTATAAGGGTATGTGCACACGCATAGTCAAAAACATCTCAAAATACGGAGCTGTTTTCAGGGGAAAAGCGCTCCTGATTTTCAGATGCTTATTGAGCAACTCGCGTTTTTCACTGCGTTTTTCGCGGCTGTTTTTTACGGCCGTTTTTGAAGCTGTTTTCATTGGAGTCTATGAGAAAACGGCTCCAAAAACGTCTCAAGAAGTGTCCTGCACTTCTTTTGATGAGCCTGTAAAGGATCTGCCAGGCACAGCTTCTGTGTATATGCCCATAGGTAATCAGTCTGCACCTGCTTCTATGTCTATGAGACTGACTCCATCTTCCACCACTCAGGATGGCAGGCTAAGGAGTGGAAGAGCCTATCACAGCCTGGCCAGACGGAGCTAGCTCCCGCCCTCTGTCTATTTATACCTGCCTTTCCTGTTCCTCCTTGCTTGTGATTCTTCTGGTGTGGTTTCCTGGCCCTGCTTCAGCTTCTGAACTATTTGACCCTACTTCATACTGACCCTGGCTTACGGACTACTCTCCTGCTCTGCGTTTGGTACCTCGTACATTCCTGGTTTGACTCGGCTTGTTCACTACGCTCCTGCTCAGCGTTTGGTACCTCGTACACTCCTGGTTTGACTCGGCTCGTTCACCTTTCTTGTTGCTCACGGTGTTGCCGTGGGCAACTGCCCCATTTCCCTAGCTTTGTGTACCCTTGTCTGTTTGTCTGTCGTGCACTTACTGAGCGTAGGGACCGTCGCCCAGTTGTACCCCGTCGCCTAGGACGGGTCGTTGCAAGTAGGCAGGGACTGAGTGGCGGGTAGATTAGGGCTCACTTGTCTGTTTCCCTACCCCCTTCATTACAGAGCCGTCATTTTACGCGCCGTATTTTGACAGTGAAGCATAAAATGACAGCTCGTCTGCACAGAACATCGTAAGACCCATTGCAAGTAATGGGCAGATGTTTGCCGACGTATTGGAGCCGTCTTTTCAGGCGTAATTCGAGGCGTAAAACGCCTCCATTAAGTCTGAAAAGAGGTCGTGTGAACATACCCTAAAGCTACCAATGCTTGTGCTAATGTCACTTCCAAAGTGAGTTATGCAACACCTCTCTGTGGCTGAGCTATTGCTAACTCCTTGACGCTTCCACTTCACAAATAGGAGGTAGAGTTTTACGGGGCATATCTAGCAGATCAGAACTTTCACAAACTGTCTTGGTACAGTTGGAAATTTTCTGAGAGTCGATATGATCACAGCAATACTAAATTTATTTCGTTTCTTTTATGTTTTACCACTTTTACAAAATAAAAACCATTTCTTAAAATAAAAAAAATGGTGTCGCTATGTAACAGGTGGGAGAGGGTTTAGTGTGGTTACTGTCCCGCAGAGGATATTGCACAGCAAGAACTTCAGACTACACAGGTATAAGATGCTGAACAGAACTTTACTCCAACAGAGGCACAATCTTCATGGTTACAATATTTGGTATATAAGTTTGACAGTTTCACTAATAAATAGGCTTTATACTTGTCAGTTTCTGATTTAACAGGTTCAGGTCCGGGCTATTTTGAGCATTCAGGACCAGACACCGTTTAGCCATTTTTAGCACGCGTTAGTTAAACGTCTATAACTTTTTTATTTGTTGGTCTAACATCGTGATTTTTTGCGATGTTTTTTTCCAATGCAGGTTTATTTATTTTTTTTTATCATTTTTATTCACATCCATTGTGCTATTTTAGAATTTTTAGGCTTAAAGTTTAAAAATAATAGTAAAAAATATGGTTATTTGTAATCGTCATTGTCTACAGTAAATTTTTATATATTACATGTCTATTTTAGGGTAATTGGGTCAAACTTTTTTTGGGTGAGTATTTTATGTGTATTTATAAAAAAAAATTTGCACTTTATTTTACTTTGACTTTTTTATTATGGTCTGTCCCTCAAAGGTCAGAAAAGATCTTTGGGGGACATTATTTTTTTATTTTTTCATCTTTTACACCATGTTTCTCTACTGTAACTAGGACTGTACAGTCCTCTTATAGTGACTATTGTCACTAATAAGGCTGTGCTGGGTCTAGTAAGACCCAGAATCAGCCTGTCAATAACGGCACCCGGCGATCATGTGACCAATCACATGATCATTGGGACCAATAGCTACCACTGCCTTTATTGATATACATAGCGCTCATTGAGCGCTGTGTAGAAGAGATCAGAGAAGATAGAAGCAGTGAAAGCTGCTTTTATCTTCTCTTCAGGGTCTCCGGGAGTCAGTGACTGCCGGAGACCCAACATTCAGCTGCCCGATCGCTCGGGCAGCAAGCTAAATCCAGCGCCGTAAATAGTCTATAGCAAGGGTTTTAAGAACCCCGACCGCCGGACTTAAATACACAGCTGGCGGTCGGGAACCAGTTAACTGGTGAGAACGGGACATCGTGTTGGCTAATGGTTCAGTCACAAGTCACAAACTTTTGGTGCAGGGGATCTTTGCAGGACATGCCTTAGTTTTTATTGGTACCATTTTGAGGTGCATACATCTATTTAATCACTTTTTATTAAAAAAAAAATTGAGGTAATACAAAAAAAACAGCAATTCCATTGATTGATTGTTTTTACAGATTTCACCGTACGAGTTAATATATATTATAATAGTTTGAACTTTTATGGACATGGCGATATCAACAATGTTTATTTTTTTATTTTTTGTCCCGGCTTCAACTGTATCTGCATCCTGAGGATGCAGATACAGTTGAATTCAATGGTGGAGAAAGGAGCCATCAGCTCCCTGCTACACCATTCACTACATAAATGCTGGCCGTGACAGCAAGACAGGCACGATGTAGTGACGTCTACGTGGCTGTTTGTGCCGAGCAACACAGTGCACATACTGAAGGAGCAGAGGGATCTCCTCTCTTGTTGTGGGGAACAGGGTTATATACTTTATGTATTTTTATTTAATTTTTTTTAAAGGCACTCTGAAGGCATACTAGGTGTAGGGGCCAGCTATGGGGAGCATTATACTGTGTGGGGGGCAACTGGGTGTGGCATCTATAAGGGCATTATCCTCGCTGGGGGAGATATAGGAGCAATGCACTGTGTGAGGGCAGCTTTAGGGGTGCTCATGCGGTGCTGCAACTATACAGTAGGTCGCCGTGAAGTGGCAAGTGGGCTTATACAATTTTCCTGCCCATATCGCTGCAGAAACGCTGCGTTTTTTGTGCAGCGGTTTAACCTGTGGATTTAGTGTTAAACATGGATTATAGTAAAGTATACAGTACGTGCACCTGCGGATTTACAGCGGTTTTTACTGTGTTTTCTCTGCGTAAAAGCTGTAAAAACCTGTTGCACAATTTCTGCTTCTCATTTAAGTCTATGGGCCAAAACAAGCAGCATCTCCGCACAGAACCCGTTGCATAAATTGACATGCTGCGGATTCTAAAGTCGCAGAATACTTTCCACATGACTTTTCTGCGTTTTTTCCCCGCAGCGTGGGCATATACCTTTGCAAATTAACATGAACTAAGTAAACTATTTGTTCAGGCAAAGTGTGGCAGTTCTGAGCATATTCAGTTAACTATAGGCTGAGTACCAACAGCTGAAGTGCCTATCCTTTTAAGATGTTGCTATGAAGACCCTAGAAGTGGTGATGAGACATGTAGAGGAATGCTGGTCGCACAGGTAGGCAGAGTGTTTATAGTTATTTCACCTGGGATCCTGTTCTATGGCTCAGCCTGTTTTTTTATTTTTTTATTAAGTGTTTATTTTATTTTACAGTGAAATGTGAAATAGAGAAACATTTACATGTATTGTGTTATATTTCTGGAATAAAATGTGTACATTATTATTCTTTTTGTTATATGAAATATTTAAAAAATAACCATTATAATTGAGACATTACTTGTGCAGTGTCTTTGAATTGATTGCACAAAAAGGGAAATCTATCAATGTCCACAAAAATCGTGACTTGGGATGATATAAATGAAAAAAAAAAAAAATCCTAAACTGTGCATTTTGGAGATGAAATGTCAAGTTTTGTGCGTTCAATGGCAGATTAGAGAGGGACAGAGAAAGAAAGGACACACTCTTGAACACACTGGAGACCTCTCTGTACAGAAAATCAATGAAGGTTTATCAGTTTGTAACAGAAATTGACCAATTAAACACTTCTCTGACTCCTACAGTCATTGGATTTTTATTTTAACCTCAAGATCTTTTCTAGATGTCTGTTCCCTACGTCTGCTTAAATGAGCTTTGTCATGTATATAAGTCACTTAAGAGCGAATGGCTCTCATTCATCATGAATGATCTGCACAGTAAATATAGAAGGAACACTTGGAAAGGTTACCTTATGGGAGGAAATATACCCTAATTATAAGCAGAGTTTATTTTCACTTAATCAATGTTCAAAAAAAAAAGTGGGACTACCTTCACTGCATAGTGAACTGCTATTAATAATGCCTTTGTCAATCTTTATCAATTTACCTACGAAAACAAATTTATAAATTTACAAGCCCAGAGTAAAAACATCTCAGCAGCACAAAACTGTTTTGATCGACATTGCAAAGTTCAGCCATAATACCCCTGTGTTGTTGTGTACAGCTGGAAGGTGGTCCTTAGAATAGTTTCCACTGGTGGGCCCAAGGAACTTCAGTCCATGTGCACGTCCCCTTTTCATAAAACCAAAAAGTTTAGAAAAAAACGTATTAGAAAAGGTGCAAAGTAAAGGGGGCGATTATCGTGCAGACGAGCGTTCATATAATCCTCGTTGCCGATAAATGCCCTGTGTAAAAAGGGCAGCGATCAGCAGATGAACGAGCAAACGCTCGATCATCTGCTGATCATTTTGTTTTTAAAAAAGTAAAATATTATCGTTGTCGGCAGCGCATCTCCCTGTGTAAACAGGGAGATGCGCTGCCGACATGATAATAATTTATGGGGACGAGCGATCGGAGTAACGACCGCTCATCCCCTTCCATAGCTCCGTGTGGCAGGAGCAAATGAGCGCCGATCAACGATGTCTCGTTGATTGGCGCTCGCTGCACCGACCTATTGTCGGCCGCTGTAAAAGGCCATTAAGGAACAGAAGTTAAAAATACAATGCCTTTTTTTTATGCCCTATTAGGACATATGGACATTATAGAGGGCTTGCTCATGGTGATCAGATGAACCGGTAGTACTTTCAAAACGCGGTTGTTGACATGCGACTACCGCTTTAAGGAATTGAGAGTCTGACATTTAAATTATAGGCAGAATGAACAGACATTGTGTTGCTAAATACTTGTTCTCATTTGGTTTAAGCAAATCAGTAATTAATACCTTCCTGTCACAGCGCTGCCTTTTCACGTCCTAATGGAAAGTCCGTTGTTGCTTGTATGAGAAGCAGTTCAGGGGCTCCGTATGTACAGTCCCAATGGCACAGACCTGCTGGACACTGACAGGTATTAATGCTTTGGAATATACTAAGTATTCCAAAGCATTATGTAAGAAATCATTGGATCTCAGCTTCCAGTCCTCTATTTGTGGGACAAATAAAAACTAACTTTAATAAGATTTAATAAAATAAATATGTCGCTCCCAAATATTTTTTTCCATTCAAATAATAAAGCCCCCCTTTACTGTAACTATGTGAACGGAAACATGCAAAAGTAATGGGTTTCAGATAGTGGGCTCATGGGCTAATTCTGTAATCCTCCGGCCGGGAGGAGCGGAAGTGAGCGCTGGCGTCTCCTGAGGAGGAGATGGGGACCAGTGCTCACAGTTCCATGGCTCCGGAGGTGAGTAAGCCTAATGACCCGCGGCCATGGGCATGACAGTAACCCCCCTCATACGCCCCCTCCTCTTGGGGCCAGAACGAGAGACAAACTTCTTCAGCAGAGTAGGGGCATTAAGGTTCTCTTCTGGCGCCCAGGACCTCTCTTCAGGACCAAACCCCTTCCAATCCACCAAATAAAATGTTCTTCCACCCACTCTCTTGGTGTCCAGGATCTTCTTAACCTCAAAAGCCTCGAATGAACCACTGGGAGACACTGCAGGAGTGGAAGTCTTGGAGTAGCGGTTCAAGATCACCGGCTTCAGCAGGGAGACATGGAAGGAGTTGGGGATCTTGAGGGTAGGAGGGTAGGAGGCAGCCGAAGCTTGTAGGAAACAGGGTTGATTTGTTGCAAAATCTCGAAGGGTCCAAGGAACATGGGAGCAAACTTGTACGATGGCACCCTCAGCCAGATATTCCTAGAGGACAGCCAGACCTTAGTGCCTGGAAGGAACTGGGGAGGCTCTCGTCTTCTTGTGTCTGCCTTTCTCTTCATGCGGTCGACCGCCAGCAGAATAGAAGATCGAGTCTGCTACCAGATCTGTAGAAAGTCCCTGAATGTAGAGTAAGCTGCAGGCACCAGGGACATAGTGGAAACAGGAAGAGGTATTCGAGGGTGTTGGCCATAGACAATGAAGAATGGACTCTAAGCGGTGGACTCACTAGTGTGGTTGTTGTAGGAGAACTCAGCCCAAGGAAGCAGCTGCACCCAGTCATCATGCTGCCTGGAGATAAAGTGTCATAGATAGTTCTCCGTAATCTGCTTAATTCTCTAGATTTGACCATTGGACTGAGGATGGTAGGCAGAGGGAAAGTCCAACTTCACACCAAGGAGTACGCAGAGGGCTCTCCAGAACTTTGAGGTGAACTTAACTCCCCGATCTGACACAATATGTAGAGGCAAGCCGTGCAGACGGAAGATGTGTTGGACGAAGAGCTTGGCCAGTCGGGAAGCGGACGGTGGGCTGATCAGTGGAACGAAATGAGCCATCTTGGAGAATCGGTCCACCACCATCCAGACCGCACTGCAACCAGCAGAGAGAGGGAGATCCGTGACAAAGTCCATAGCAATATGTTGCCAAGGGGCATCGGGCACAGGCAGCGGTTGGAGCAGGCCCGTCTGTTTGGAGTGGGCAACTTTATTTGCTGCGCACACTGTGCAGGAGGAGACAAAGTCTGTGATGTCTTTGGGCAGCGTAGCCCTCCAGAACTGACAAGTAATGAGGTCTCGGGTCTTACGGACACCCGTGTGATCGGCCAATTCGGAACGGTGCCCCCAGCGGAGGATTCTTCTTCTATCAGACAGACGCACAAAACTCCTCCCCAGGGGAATGTCTCTAACTTACAGAGGGTTGACAGGGATGATGCAGGACGGGTTAATGATACTTTGTGGAGACTCCATAGTGTCCTCTGTCTCGAATGACCTGGACAAGGCATTAGCCCTCACATTCTTGTCGGCCGAACGGTAGTGGAGCTCAGACTGGAACCGGGCAAACAGCGACCAACTGGCCTGACGGGGATTCAGTCATTGGGCCGTCTGGAGATAAGTGAGATTCTTGTGGTCAGTAAATATCGAGATGGGATGAACTGCACCCTCTAATAGATGTCTCCACTTCTCCAGAGCCAATTTGATGGCCAGTTACTCCCGATCCCCAATCGAGTAGTTGCATTCTGCGGAAGAGAAGAGCTTAGAGTAATAGCCACATACCATTGACTTGCCCTTGGAACCTCTCTGGAACAGGAGTGCATAAGCACCGACAGAGGAGGCGTCCGCCTACAACGAGAACTGTCGAGAAACATCTGGATGATGGAGGATACAGGCTGACGTGAAGGCACTCTTCAGGCTATTAAATGCGGCTTCTGCTTCTGGAGTCCACACCTTGGCGTTCATGACTTTCTTGGTGAGGGTAGAGATAGGAGATGTCAGTGAGGAGAAGTTCGGAAAGAACTGTCTGTAGAAATTGGCGAATTCCAGGATGCGCTGTATGGCCCTCAAGCCTTGAGGGCGTGGCCATTTCAGGACGGACTTTAACTTTTTCAGGATCCATCTTGAGGCCTTGATTCGAGATGATGCAGCCCAGGAAGGGTAGAGCATCTCTCTCAAACACGCACTTCTCCAACTTGGCATACAGGCGATTCTCCCTTAACCGCAGCAAAACTTGATGGACATGTCTCCAATGAGTTATTGGATCTAGAGAAAAAATAAAGATGTCATCCAGATAGACCACAACACAAACATAGAGGATGTCATTAACAAACTCCTCAAATACCGCGGGAGCATTACACGGGCCGAAGGGCATTACTAGATATTCATAGTGTCCGTCACGTGTGTTAAATGTAGTCTTCCATTGGTCACCCCAGCGAATTCGGATTAGGTTGTAAGCCCCACGCAGGTCTAGCTTTGAAAAGATTTTGGCACCACGTATGCGATCAAACAGTTCAGAGATCAATGGCAATGGATACCTATTTTTTACGGTGATCTGGTTGAGACCCCGGTAGTCGATGCAAGGATGCAGAGAACCATCCTTTTTCCTGACGAAGAAGTACCCGGCTCCTGCCAGGGAGGAAGACTTCCGTATGAAGCCCCTCTCCAAGCTCTCATTAACATAGGCGGACATGGACAGAGTCTATTTCAACGAGAGAGTATATACCCTACCACGGGGAAGGGATGCGCAAGGAACTAGGTCGATAGGACAGCCATACGCCAGGTATGGGGGCAGCGTCTCCGCCTCTTTCTTGCTGAAGACCTCCCAAAATGCAGAATAATGACCGGGCAATCCTGCCAAGGACCGAGGGAGAGGAGGCTGTACCACGCAACGGTTGAGACACTCGGATTCACACTGGAGAACCTCTCCAGAATTCCAGTCCAGGACCGGAGCATGCCATCTGAGCCAGGGCAGACCCCGCAGCACAGGATTGACGACTTTTGCCAGGACAAAGAATGAGAGGAGCTCGGAGTGGAGGGCTCCAACTTGGAGCCTCAGCGGTTTGGTCACAGCTATAATTGGGTCTGGCAGCGGTAGTCCAGTCACAGATGCAACTATCAACGGCCTCTCCAGAGGGGTTGTAGGCAATTGGAGAAGATCCACCAGGTTTCTAAGAATTAAATTAGTAGCGGATCCAGAGTCCAGATATGCAGAGACCCGATGCGTTTTCTCGCCGGACACTATGGTCACGGGAATTGATCATTTAGATGAAAGTCCTTCTTTACCCAAGGTTGTCTCTCCCACCAACCCTAGGCTCTGGTGCTTTTGGGGACACAGACGCACAAGATAGCCTCCGAGGCCTCAATATAGACAGAGTCCCGAGGTGCATCTGTGTTGTCTCTCCTGGGTAGACATCTTAAACTGGTCCGTCCTCACAGACTCCTTAGGAGGATCAGCACCAGAGGACAGCAGGGGTTGCCGCAAAGTAGGAACTGGACCAGGGAGTCCTCCCTCCCGACGAGCTTCTTGGAACCGTTCTTGGATCCTTATATCAATCCGGATGGCCAGAAGAAGCCAGCGTAGACTGTAGATCCTGGGTGGCAAGCTCGTCCTTAATCTTAGGAGACAGTCCCTGCCAGAATGTAGCCACCTGGGCCTCATTGTTCCACAACAGTTCTCCCGCCAGGGTGCGGAAGTGGATGGCGTACTCACTCACGGAGGTCTCTCCCTGGCATAGGTTCAGCAAGGAGTTGGCTGCGGACGAGACTCTTCCAGGCTCCTCAAACACCATGCAAAATGTCTGCAGGAACCCCCGGAAGTCACGGGTCTCTGGTTCTTGTCTCTCCCAGATAAGGTTCGCCCATGCAAGGGCCCTGCCAGTGAGGAGAGAGACGATGAAAGCGACCCTTGCGCCATCAGACGAAAATGCCCTTGCATACAGGCTAAAGTGGATCTGGCACTGGTTCAAAAATCCACGGGAGGTCCTTGCGTCTCCATCATAGCGGTCAGGAAGTGGCAAAGATAATTGGGGATCAGCACTGCCAGGAGGTTTAGTTGGAAGATCAGTACTGCCAGGAGGTGTAGTAAGAGGATCGGCAGCTTGCACCTCCAGCCGACGTGCAATAATGTTCAAGGTCTGGAGGAGTTGGTCCTGTTGAGACCGGAGGTCTAGCTTATCCGCTCGCATCTCTTGTGACGTCATCATGGTCTTGAATTGACCAGCGGGGTCCATGGCCTGAGCCTACTGTCACATTGGGTATGTGGACCCACTGGACCGTACTGCCTTGACACTATGGCAGCTGGCCAACAGGACACAGGTCACAGTCTAAAGTTTGTATAGTGTACCTGTGGTAGCTATGACAGTAGCAAGACAGGCTCAACTGGGACTAGGCAGCAGGCCGGCATCAGGCGTGATGTAGCAGGACAGGCATGGTATACAGCAATGCACGACTTCAGCTCAACATAGTACTTGACCAGGATAGCACGGGATACGGGTTACATGTAGCAGGAATGGGAAACACAGGGAACTGGAAAACACTTAGGAGACCATTTGCTTAGACAGACTAGGGTAACGACAACAAGGCTCAGGCAAGGAAGGAAGGCACTGGACCCCTCTTATAGTTCAGGGCTCATGGGCTAATTCTGTACTTAATTTCAGGTGCACCCTACGGGAACCGGCCGGGGAAAGCGGAAGTGGGCGCAGGCGTCTCCTGAGGAGAAGATGGGGACCAGCGCTCACAGTTACATGGCTGCGGACGTCAGAAGGTGAGTGAGCCTGACGGCCCTCGGCCATGGGCATGACAGTGTGCGTGTGTGTGTGTTAGAATATTTAGATTGTAAACGCCATTCGAGACAGGGACTGATGTCAGTGATGGCAATCTTTGTACAGCGCTGTTGAATATGTTGGCTGTATGTAAGCAACAGAAAATAAATAAAACTTGTTGTATTAAATTGGTTTTACACAAAAATACTTTGCCACTGTGATTTATGTTTTACCTAAGTTACGGCATCAGACATGTACAATTTGCAATGTGCAAATATATTTTAAATGTCATATACTGCTGTATATCAATGCAAGTAGAAAATTAACACCCCATTAATTGAAATACAGCTATGAAAATGCTACTTTAAATCTCAAAGCAGGCATAGCAATTAATATTTGTTGTCATTATTTATGAAGGCTATAAGCTAGTTATTCTCTACAAATACTAATTATCATGCATTAGATGATTACTAGTCGGAAGGATCTTTGACAAATGGGCTATGTATGCCATTATTCTTAACAGCTCAGAGGTGCCATAGAAACCGGATTAGTAATTAATGGCTGAATATTACAATATTAATAAGCCATGTCCAAATAATTTTCAATTGGAATATTATGATTGATGCTACATGTCTAAAGAAAGCTATTACTTTTACGGTTAACTAAATGACTGTGCACAAATTCAGGTGAGAAAACCCCACAGCCCTATAAAAGTACATGTTTAGGCTGGATTCCCACGTAGTATAAACACTACGAAATTCTGTGCGGAAAATTTGCAGCATTTAAAGTAGCAGCAAAGTGGATTAGATTTTAACAAATCTCATGCACACGCTGCAGAAAAATTCTGCTGCGAAAACGTTCACATATTGACCGTGCATTTTTTTATATCCGCACGTCAGTTTATGCTGCCAGTTTCCCCATCGAATTCAATGGAGAGGTATAACCCACAACAAATAGGAAATGTTGCGACTTTTGTGGTGGCAGCGTCATGATTCCACCGCAAAAAACACAAATGAGAAGAAAACTTTTTAAAAATAATAAAAAATAATAACAAATTTAATACCCCCCCCCCCCCTTTGGCATTGTCATAGTGACAAATTCCTCTGTTCTCCATCCGGGATGGTCTCCCGGGATGACATTCACAGGACTGCATCGCTATGACAACGCCAGGGGGTAAGTATTAACCTTTTTTTTCACCACTGTTTCCGCAGCAGAGATTCTGCCCGAAAACCTTAGATTTTAGGCTGGAATTCCCTGCAGGTTCTCGTCTGGATATGCTGCTTAATTTTACTCAGCGTATCCAACTTGTGGGAACCCAGCCCTAAGTATCCAAACCCACACTAAAATAAGGTGGTCACTTTTCCAACTCCGATAGAAAGCTCACAATCTTTATTGCAGTGTTTCCCAACCAGTGTCTCTCTATTCACATGTATCCTGCAGATACTAGCGGCACTAATAGAACTTCATGCACAGATCAAAACCATATCACTGACTAGGGTAAAACATATCAAATAGTCAAATGGTCCATGTTGAAACCAATGGCAGAATATGAGGAGGTTGGAGCATATGGAATATTGGTTATACCATATGTAACAAGGAAAAGGTTGGGAGCATAGTGAGTTAGGCTAAGCTCACATCACATTTCTGCTCTATAAAATATATAGTTAACCAAAACGAAAATGTTTACTGCAAAAAAAATAACATGTATGACAATTAT
Source organism: Rhinoderma darwinii (assembly GCF_050947455.1). Lineage (NCBI taxonomy): Eukaryota > Metazoa > Chordata > Amphibia > Anura > Rhinodermatidae > Rhinoderma > Rhinoderma darwinii. Next base: position 64,844,271 of record NC_134697.1, read on the forward strand.
ATTGTTTTGTTTATCTATTCAACTGAGTATTCAATTGGTATACAGTTGCATAATTATAAAGTTAAGAGATTTATTGTTTGTTTTTAAAGGGGAAGTGAGCTTATTTGCATATTTTTGTTTGTACATCAGAAGTCTATGGGTATGTTACAGTACATCTCTGTATGTCTTTTTTTTAATATACGTTTTTAAATACTAAATCTCATGCAAGACCAAAACATTGTAAAATGTGTATGCTATGATAGGGGTATACAGATTAGAGCGAGGTCTCAAACTCGGCCGGGTAAATGGGCCGCACATAGAAAAATTTGCATTACTTTCAAATTTGATATATACAAAATTATTGTTAATTAATTAGCTATTTGAACTACTATAACAATACTACAGTACTATAATAATAATAATAATAATACTACATTACAATAATACTACTACATTACTATAACAATACTACATTACTATAACAATACTACATTACTATAATAATAATAATAATACATTACTATAATACTACATTACTATAATAATAATACATTGCTATAACAATACTACATTACTATAATAATAATAATACATTACTATAATACTTCATTACTATAATAATACTACATTACTATAATACTACATCACTATAATACTACTACATTACTATAACAATACTACATTACTATAACAATACTACATTACTATAATAATACTACATTACTACAATTATACATTACTATAATAATACTACATTACTATAACAATTCTACATTACTGTAATAATTCTACATTACTATAATACTACATTACTATAACAATACTACATTATTATAATAATACTACATTACTATAACAACACTACATTACTATAATAATACTACATTACTATAATAATACTACATTACTATAATACTACATTGCTATAATAATACCGCTAGGTTTAAACTTACCGGAAATTTGTGAGTTTACTCCACGTGCTTACTTTAACAATCCAGTTTTCCTGTTTAAGTGTTGCTAATTGCAGTCCGGCGGCTCAGTTGGCAGCGTTTGGCAGACACAACAATGTCAAGATTGGGCAGCCCCTTCTTAGATAATGCCACAGTGCCCTCTGTAGATAATACCACACCCCCCGTTGATAATGCCACCCTGCCCTGTGTAGGGAACCTTAAAGTCTATGTACACCTTTGACTATTTATTTTTATTTATTTTTAAATAAAATTCTGCATATGTGTGATTGCTGCAACTTCCTAAATACACTTTATTAAAAAAATATTTTTACTTTTTGAGATGCAGGTGCTTTGTATAGTGTATACAGAGCAACTGTATCTTGCGCTGAATCCTTTATTCGTCAGGTCCGCGGGACTTACATTGTCAGTGACAGTGGGTTCTGCTTGTCTCTGACATGCAGGATCGAGCTGTTACCGATCACATCTAAGTTTATCACTTGGAACGAAAAGAGAAAAAGACACGGCGCCACCTTGTGTAGATCAATTGGTAAAGGTGAGACAAGAGGGCAAGTAATATGCTCACCTAGATGCGAAGTTTTTGGGGCATGTAAAATAGAACCACAGTGCTGCTGCCAGATCCGAGTCGGTACCCGAAGGGACCGCTTTGGTAGAGAGAGAAGCAGGAGAAAAAATTGGATCTTTCCAGGGGCGCTGCTGCGTGGTAGAAATGATAGGAATGAAATCCAGATGTATTGAGAATAAGATCAATTTATTCCGTTGAGTGACATGGCCTGAGGAAGACGCTTGTTCAGCGTTGAAACGCGTAGCCACTCAACGGAATAAATTGATCTTATTCTCAATACATCTGGATTTCATTCCTATCATTTCTACCACGCAGCAGCGCCCCTGGAAAGTTCCAATTTTTTCTCCTGCTTCTCTCTCTAAGTTTATCACTTGGATGTGATCGATTACAGGTGGATACTGTGTGTCAGAGACAAGCAGAACCCACTGTCACTGAAACTGTCAGTCCCGCGGACCTGATGGATTCAGGTCTTAGCAAACGATACAGCTGCTCTGTATACAGAATACAAAGCAGCTGTATCTCAAAAAGTTTAAATACGCTTTAATAAAGTGTATTTAGGAAGTTGCAGCAATCACACTAATGCAGAATTTTATTAAATAAAAAAAAATAAAAATAAAAAACAACAATGTCAAAGGGGTATGTAGCCTTTAAGGAAATAAGGAGATCTTTGTATTACACACTAACATTTGAAGACTGTTTTAAAAAAAAAAAAATGTGTATTATTCTCTGTGGAAGCAGAAACAGCTAAATACGCTTGACCAAACACATTTACTGTTGCTCTGCAGTGGATGTGTGGATAGACAGAACATTGATATATTATGTGTTAGAGAAGGACTAGAAAGGAATGGAGACACTAATGGGCCTTATATAATTACATCCTTATATCTAAGGCCAGCTTTAGACTAAGGCTGCACGTAAACCTAGCGATTTGAGCCATGCGGCTGGGAGCTAAGCAGCATAAACTGTATGCGGTTTACCGCAAATTTCTGCGGTTTTCGTCCGCATGGCAAGTATATGTGAAGCACAAGGTTTTTATATGCTTAATTTGTACTTGTCCTACGGCCAACAATTGCATTGCAAACTTGTGGCACTTAAAATCACTTATTGATGCATGATTAATCTGAGATGCGCACAACAGCTATGTGATGGACACAGCCGCCTATGGGTGTGTTCACAAGAAGAAGATTTGTTGCAGAAATTTTTGAATGGGGCTGTTTCTAAAGCATGTGCATGGATTACTAGAATGCTCATACAGAAAATGTGGACAGTTGCAGAAATTTCATGTGACAAACTTGCCGTGTGTGTACATACCCTAAGTCAACCTTGTCCTTTGGAAGTTTCATGCCACTGATGAAGGGAAATATTCAACATGTCCTTGGGGGGCAAGTGTGGACAAATTTTTATTTTTTTTTGCAGTAGAAATTAGCTCTTAAATACACAATTCACATATCTAGACAATTGGAAGAATTTTGTAATATGGTATCCTGCCGGAACTTTCATGTACCACAAAATTATCTGGAGATCCTAGAGTTTTTTCAAGCTTGAAAATGCCTACGACTACACTATTGCTTCTGGCAAAACGATGGGTCTGGTGCATATCCGAGACAAACGGAAACCATGGGCACCGGATCCGTCACCATTGAAATCAATGGTAATGGAAATGGAAACCTCTGTGTCATGAACAAATACACAGTAAACAGTAAGGTCCCTGTTCTTCCCAAAACCTTTGTCCCTACCTACTTGTACGACCGACCTAAACGACGGCGCACAACTGGGCGGCATTCGCCAAACTTGTACAAGTGAAACTGACAAACAGATAAGACAGAGACAGTACGGAATAACAAAGGGTCACCTGGGAAGTACACGGAGGGAGAGGCAGGGCAATTGCGCCGCGGACAAGTCCGGGCGCAAAAGGCGGAGTCAGGCAGGCAGGGTCAAACCGGGAGAGTGCAGAAAAAAAAAGTCAGAAGGCAAAGAAAAGTCAGGAGTCCAGCCGAGGTCAGGTCACAAGAAGTCAAAAAGCAAGTCGCTCAGGGGAGTCTGAAACAAGGGAAAGCACCAGGCTAGGAAATTCTAATTACAGATAAAGGCCTACTATCCCAGGCTGAACTAAATAAGGAGAGGGCGGGAGCTCAGGAACATCAGCCAGGCTTTGATTGGCCTGACGCTCCTGAGTTCCTATTGGCTGCAGACTGCCTCACTCTGCCAGGCCGGGCGACGCCCAAGCGAGTAACTCTCGATGTCCTGGAGACCGAGGGAGCCGCAGGCAGAGAGTACGTGACACTCTGGTTTCCGTTTGTGTCAGTTTGTATCTGTTCAGGGTCCCGTTCTGACGGAGAGCTTTGACGGAACGTCAGAACGGGACCCCAACGCAAATGTGAATGAGGCCTAAGATGTCTATCAAATACGTCAAATTTATACTGCACTGTGATTAATTCGGTGTAGTTTCTGCCTGTTTGGTCTATTTATATCATGTCTAACTTTAATACAGTAATAATATGCCCCATTGCCATTAATTTATGTGTTTTTAGGAGAAATAATGGAAGCATTTATCAGTTGGTGAATCTGTGAAAGATGCAATCTCAAAGTCTCCCCAGTATGCTTAAAGGGGTTGTCTGGGCATGGGACAGTGACATATTTTCTACTGATCTATATGTAATTTGAGTCATGATCTCAGTCCCAGTTGTATGACCTGGAGATGCTGACCCAGCTTGTTCTCAGGTCTAAATGTGTAAGATATTGATGATAGTTTGTATAGGGCAGTAGATGATAATATGGGAAGAGGAAAATTGTTCTCTGGCAAAATAAAGTTCTCAAGTTCCTGTACTATTTATTGATGATACAGTTGTGTCTTTTCTTAACTTCTTAAAACCTAACTTATCCCGACTCATAGATGATTGGCGCGAAATGATAAACAAACAAGTAATAAAAACTTATATTTTTGACAGATGCCTCCAAAGAACGCCATCCGTCAGTCATTCGCCACCCATAGACTACTGTGTTAAAAAACATATACATTTAACGTATATGGTTTTTACTGAACGGCTGTTACTGATGCCTCTGACGGAGGCTATCTGTCGACCATAGCCTGCCATGTTAAAAAAAATAATGTTTAATGTATAGTTTTTTTACTGAATGGCATGAGATCGTGCTGAATTGATATGACCAATTGTATAAAAATGCAATTCAAGAAAAGTTGAGTGGACACATCTGCTACTATCTTACCTAAAATGGTGATCAGATTATGAATTTTTCTAGATACAATAGGCCAGGATCAAATGGATTTAATCATTCTTAGCATTTGCATAAAGTAATTGTCAGCCCTATTTGTTCAATTATAGCAAAACTACACATAGTTGCTCAATGAATCCTACATGATGTTTTTTCCACAGAACCCATGTCATTAATATTGTTATATAATACAAAAAAGCTTTATTTCTGCTTAAAATACTGTCAACCTGGTCTTATCACATTGTAATCATTCCCTAACACTCATATCTCCAGAGCACTTCGTTCATGAAGCTAATGAATGTGCAAGGCTACACGGTGAGACTATGGATTGAGAAGAGTGGACAGTAGATAAGCTGCAATGAGTCATTTTCTCTAAACATTCGGAGACCAATTATGTTGAAGAAATTGATAGAGACAGATATTACTCAGCAGGTGCAGTCTTATCTCCAAGCAACACCAGAGCCACTGCTACATTAAATTCGTACAACTATTTTATTAGAATTTTATAAGGTTAACATAAGGATTTCATTGTTTATTTCCACCCTAACACGTTCCTAGTAATTACGTATGCCTACACTGCTTTGAAAACCTAGTAATTATTTATTAACACGAAGCCGAAACAAAGCGCTAATAGATTGGCTAAGGGCTTATTTACACGAACGGGATATACGTCTGTGCAACGCGCGTGATTTTCAGCACAACTTAAATAATTCCTTTACTCCAGGAAAATCTATTTGCACACAAACTCACTGAGCCCACCTATTAGTAATCGTGCTGAATGCTCATAAAGCGCTGCGCCTGTACACAGAGAAGACTGTGCAGCTGTGCGATCAGTACAAGGAAGAAACAGACAGCTGAGCAAGATGAGTATGCAGCTTCCTTGGTGGGACATTTCTGCACCCTAAAGAGATACTGTAAGGAACACATTGGACAACATAAAATATCAACCCCCTTCCCTGCTGTAGACCACCATAGATGCTGCCATTGACACCTTCACTGCCTTAGAAGACCAGGGATGCTGCCATTAACCGCTTCACTGCTCTAGACCCCAGGGATGTTATCATAAAAACAATTAATTAGCCTAGGCCACCAGGGATGTTTGCATGAACTCCTTCACCACCTTAGACTACCAGGAAAGCTTGAAATATAATTTCCCTTATCTTAGATTACAAGAGAAACTTAAAGCCAATTATCAGGCAAACAATTGTTCATATAACGCTCGTTGCCGATAATCGCCCTGCATAAACAGGGCAGCGATCAGCAGATGAACGTGCAAATACTCGTTCATCTCCTGATCATATCATTTTAAGAAAACTAAAATATTATCGTTGTCGGTAGCACCTCTCACTGTGTAAACAGGGAGATGAGCTGCCGACATGATGTATGGGGACGAGCGATCCAAGTAACAAGCGCTTGTCCCCATACATAGCTCCTTATGACCGGAGCAAACGAGCGCCGATCAACGAGCTGTCAAAATTGGCCGGTGTAAGAGGACCTTAACTTTCAGTGCCCTAGACTACTAAGGATAGTGAGAAAATACTTTTTATTGATATATATTAAAACATGTGTGGCTTTTTGTATAATTCACATCATGCTAATATAGACCACATATATAAGCTTTATTTCTATACTCTCCCTGGATAGAAGGAGCAAAGAGAGATGTGTATGCACGATAGGCAGGGAGACAACCAAAGTCAGAAGAGAGGCTTTGTTTTACCTTATAGCTAACAATACAACTAAGAGCTCATTCAGACAAGCGTGTATCTCGTCAGTGTGATGACCGTTAAAACGTCTGTCACATGGATTCATCTATTTCAATGGGGCCAATCACACGTCTTTGAAGGATCCGTGAAAAAATAGGACATGTCCTATTTTCCTGCATGTCACGCATCCCTCCATAGACTCTAGTCTATGGGGGATCCGTAACAAAGCGTCCTGCAGAGATGAACCTCGGACACGAAAATCTGCAATTTTTCACGTCCGAGGTTAGCTACGCTCATCTGAATGTAGCCTAACTTCCTTATAATTGTTCTGTCTATCTGCAATATGTGGTACTAACAATTGTCATATAAAACTTATCATACATTATTATCCCTCAACTTGTTTATCCCTTAAATATATAGTTATCATCAGGAGAATTAGATACTGGATGCACAAAAAATATAAATAGTTATGACAAAAAAAACAACAAAATGACGAAAGCAGTAAAAACCGCTGTGGCAGAGCTCTGATGGTGAACCCAGGCACAATATGATACAAGAAGCTTATTTATGTAATTATACACCCTATCACTGAGTGCACAGAAATAAAGCAGTTAAAACTGCTATGTCAGAGTTCTGATGTTGAGCCCCAACATTAAGGCCCCATGCACACGACCATAGAATTCATCCATAATTACAGACCCATTCACTTCTATTGCGCACAAACACCTTCCCGTATATTTACGGGAAGGTGGCAATGCCGTAGAAAGGCTCCGCAAAAGTTAGGGCATGTCCTATTTTTTTATTTTTACGGACTGTGCTCCTATACTGTATATGGGAGGAAGGCCCGCAAATGCGGGTGGCTGTCCATGACCGGCCGTGCCCATAATCACGGACAGTGATTACGGGCACGGTCATGTGCATGGGTCCTAAGCCCTGCAGTAATCAGTCATCGATAGTACCAGTCATGCCTGATTAAGCAGTGAGGACTGCTGTGTAGTAGACCCTATTTTCAGCTCAAACTCATGAACAGAGCTGTGTCAACAAAACTAGCAAAGGTGAGAAGTGAAAACTGCTGTATCTGAGCCCTGATGGTGGACTCTGATACTGATGTTTGCCACATGCGGCGTTCAAATGCAGACTATTTATGCACTAAGCACCGCCCCTCTAGCTCCCCCAACTCCCCGCCCAAGCGATCCTTTGATTGGACCGTGGCAGCGAGGAGGATATTGGCTGAAACAGGGAGTGGGGGCGAGCCTGTCGATATAGTATAGGACGCTGATCTGTCCCAGAGACACAGTAGAAAAGAGAAGACCTTAGAGAAACAAAGCGATGTGAAAATAAAACACACAGCGCTGATAATGCAAACTCCATTGCTATATAGTAGAGCGCTGCTGAATACCATATATGAGTAAATAACAGTGTTTATACGTAATATACAATAATAAGTGTGATCTAAACAAAAATAATTCTTGTATAAATATGGAGATCAGAGAGTGAGTAGTAGTCTGCCATTATTTAGATTGCTAGTACCTCTTTCACCTCTATATGTTAGTACCCATCACTGGCGGAGGTGTCCACTCCACTTCTTGAAGTATGTAGAGGTCCTTCTCAATGAATTAGAATATCATCAAAAAGTTAATTTATTTCAGTAATTCAATTCAAAAAGTACAAATCTTATATTATATAGATTCATTACACACAGAGTGATCTATATCCAGCATTTTTTTCTTTTGTTGATGATTATGGCTAACAGTTAACAGTTAAGGAAAACCCAAAATGTAGTCTCTCAGATGTCACGTAGCGGGTTTGTGGACCCACTAGGTCGTACCGCCGTAGCGGGGAGGCAGATGGCCAAACAACAGGGAACCCCAGCAATACAATGTCCCGCACAAGGGTACCTGAATAGTCCAGACAGTGGCTGCAGCTCTGATACAGATGGTGATGGGTGCAGCAGGTAACGCCAAACGTGGCGGATGACACAGGTGTCGCAGGTTGCGCCAGACGTGGCGAATTCCTCCGGACGTGGCAGATGACACAGGTCATGGCAGATGACACAGGATGTGGCGGATGGCACAGAAGCCGCAGGTTGCGCCAGACGTGGCGAATTCCTCCGAACGTGGCAACTGACACAGGACGTGACACGACTCCGACACTAATAGGCACAGGAACAAGAACAGCACGGGATACAGGAACATGTAACAAGGCACGGTAACAACTGGAACGGGAAACACTAAGGGACCATTTGCAAGACATACTTGGGATAACTAACAACGCTCAGGCAAGGATCAGAAGGGCTGGGGCCTTCTTATAGACCAGGAAATCATGGGCCGTTGATGATGATTTCCTATGTTCGCGCGCTGGCACTTTAAGGCCGGGCACGAGCGTGCGCGCGCACCCTACGGGACACAGCAGAACAGAGCGGAAGTGAGCGCTGGTGTCTCCTAGGAAGGAGATGGGGACCAGCACTCACGAATCCATGGCTGCAGGCGTCGGGAAGTGAGTAAACCCGACGGCCCGTGGCCATGGACGCTACATCAGAAAATTAGAATATTAATTAAGCCCAATTTCAAAAATGATTTTTAAAACCGAAATCTAGACCTACTGAAAATTATGTACAGTATATGCACTCAAAAATTGTCCGGGGCTCCTTTTGCATGAATTACTGCATCAATGCAGCGTGGCAAGGAGTCCATCAGCCTGTGGCACTGCTAAGGTGTTATGAAAGCCCAGGTTGCTTTGATAGCGGCCTTCAGCTCATCTGCATTGTTGGGTCTGGTCTCTCATCTTCCTCCTGATAATACTCAATAGATTCGCCAACTTGACGGCCAGCAAATCCCGATCCTCGATGAAATAGTTGCGTTCTGCTGGAGAGAATAATTTTGAGAAGAAGCCACAAGACACCATCTTGCCTTTAGAGTTCTTTTGGCATAGTAGTGCTCCCGCACCTATGGAAGATGTGTTCACCTCCAGAAAGAACTGCTGAGAATGGAGGCTGAGGTGAAAGCGCTCTTGAGGTTAATAAACACTGATTCTGCTTCCGGATTGCAAACCTTGGCGTTCACCCACTTCTTGGTGAGTGCCGAGATTGGAGCAGTCAGAGATGAGAAGTTCTAGATAAATTGCCGGTAGAAGTTAGCGAATCCCAGAAAACGCTATATGGACCGCAGGCCCTGTGGAGGTGGCCATTCTAAGACGGTTTTCACCTTCTCAGGATCCATCTTGAGTCCACGGTCAGATACGATGTAGTCCAAGAAAGACAGAGAGCTCTTCTCGTACACACGCTTCTCGAGTTTACATATAGACGATTACCCCTCAACCGCAACAGAACTTGGCGAACATGCCTCAGATGAGTTATCAAATCAGGAGAGTAGATCAGGATGTCATCCAGATAGAACACCACACAGACTTACAACAAATCCTGGAAAATGTAATTTACAAACTCCTGGAATACAGCTGGAGCGTTACATAGACCAAAGGGCATCGCAAGATATTCGTAGTGGCTGTCTCGGGTGTTAAATGCGGTTTTCCACTCGTCACCTTTGCGGATACGGATCAAGTTATAAGCTCCGCATAGATCCAGCTTTGTGAAGACCTTGGCCCCACTAATTCTATCAAAAAGTTCTGAAATGAGCGGCAGGTTATCCTTATTTTTTTACCATAATTTGGTTCAGACCCGGTTACATGGACGAAGAGATCCGTCCTTTTTCACAAAGAAGAATCCGGCTCCGGCCGGGGAAGAAGACTTCCAGATAAACCCTCTCTCTCTCTCGAGGTCCTCCTTAACGTACGCGGACATGGCTAGGGTCTCTGGCAGGGAGAAAGGATAAACTCTCCCCCAAGGTGGTGCGGCATCAGGAAGTAACTCTACAGGGCAGTCATTATGTGACGAGGGGGAAGAGTCTCTGCTTCCTTCTTACTGAAGACAACCGCAAAACTAGCATAATGAGACAGTAGATCTGAGAGAGACTGAGGGAGTGGAGGCAAAACAGGACAAACTTGTGGCAGGCAACGGCTAGGGCATCTGGGTCCCCATCGGAGGAATTTTCCAGAATGCCATTCGAGAACCGGAGCATGTAGACAAAGCCAAGGCAGGCCCAGCAGAACAGGGTTAATAGCTTTAGGTAGAATGAGAAAGGTAATCTGTTCCGAGTGAAGAACTCAGATTTGTAGTGTCAGTGGTTTAGTGACAGACACAATAGGATCAGGCCATGGTAATCCATTCACAGAGGCAACAGTCAGGGGTCTCTCCAGTAGAACTGTAGATAGATGTAGACGATCCACTAAATCCTGCTGGATAAAATTTACAGCTGCTCCGGAATCTAGATAGGCAGAGGAGGAGCGTGATGTCTCTCCAGAGATAATGGTCACAGGATAACTTGGGAGAGGCTTTGACGTTTGGCGTCGTCCCACCTAGGGTTGTCTCTCCAACCAAACCTAGGTGCTGGAATTTCCTGGCTTTTGTGGACATTGGCGGACAAAATGGGCTTTAAGGCCGCAATACAGAGACAGACCTGAAGAGTCTCTGCGCTGTTTCTCCTGCTCGGACAACTTGATTCTGTCTACCTGCATAGGTTCTTAGAGTAGAGCAACAGGAGGAGACAATAGTGGTCTCTGGAATGAGAGTGCCAGTCTGTGGAAAGTCTCTCTCGATGAACCTCCTGAGCACGTTCCTGGATCGTCATGTCAACCTGGGTAGTCAACAGGATAAGAGCATCCAGGGTAGAAGGAAGATTGCGGGCTGCTAACTCGTCTTTGATGTGCGAGGACAGTCCCTGCCAAAATGTCGCCACCAATGCCTCATTGTTCCATGCTAACTCTGCTGCCAGTACGGAAGGAGATAGCATACTCTCCTACCGTGGACTCTCCTTGCTTTAGAGTCAGCAGAGTGGCCGCTGCAGAGGATGTTCGACCCGGCTCCTTGAACGCAGTACGAAAAGTCTCTAGGAATAATGCCAGGTCAGAGAATTCATGGCCCTCTCATTCCAAAATGGGGTTCACCAATGCCAGGGCCTTGCCAACGAGAAGGGAATTGATGAACGCTACCTTGGCCTCATCGGAGGGGAAGAGGTGAACATGGATGGTACATTTTTTGATGGATGGTACATTAGTTGATGAAACCTCTACAGGCTCTAGGATCACTATCATAGCGAAGGGGAAAAGGTAAATCCAGAATAGACAGGAGGAGTAACGGGCAGTGGAACGGCAGCAACCTGAAGAGGAGCAGGTGGCTGATCTAGTCGGGCGATGATGGAGTTTGCTTCCACGAGAAGTTGATGCTGGCGTGCACGCAGGTCACGCCTATCCGATTGCATCACCTAAACCGCAATCTTAGGTTGGCCAGCGGGTTCCATGGCCTGAGCGTACTGTCACTATCTAGGGGTATGTGGACCCACTAGGCCGCTCCACCGTAGCAGAGTGGCAGCTGGCCAAGTCACAGTCTATACAAAGTTCGTAGCACAAGGGTACCTGAGATAGTCCAGACAGTAGCAAGGCTTTGGCACGTCAGGCAAAGGAGTGGAAGGACGGAGCACTTTTTATAGTCCAAGATGTTCAGGAATAGATTAGGGAATTAAATCATGAGCGGGACCGAGCGCGCGCGTGCACCATAACATTGAGAGCAAGGCCAGACGATCGCAAGTACTGGCGTCTCCTACAAGGGAGACGCTGGCAGGATGCCAACAGTCTGTGGATGCGGCCGTCGCAAGGTAAGGAACGGCGGCAGTCCGTGACCACGGCCGTGACAGTATGTCCACCAGGGAGCACCATAACAAGCTGTTGTGGATAAATGTAATTATGTGAGGAGTAAACTATCGATTAAACAGAGATAGAACTCAAATAAAGGAAGCAAAAGAAATTGCATGGTTAAGCCCCAGAGGTTTAATCCCCTTCCCGCTGCAGCCACTTTTGAACTTCCTGACAGCCATATTTTTCAAATCTGACATGTCTCACTTTATGTGGTAATTACTTTTAAATGCTTTTACCTATCCAAGCGATTCTGAGATTGTTTTCTCATGACACATTGTGCTTTATGGCACTGGTAAAATTTGGTCGATACGTTCAGTATTTAATTGTGAGAAACACCAAAATTTTGTGAAAAATTGCAGCCATTAGCATTTTTCTAAATTTTAAATGTTTCTGCTTGTAAGACAGATAGTTATACCACACAAAATAGTTGCTAATTAATATCCCCCATATGTCTACTTTAGACAGACATAATTTTTTTGAACATCCTTTTATTTTTCTAGGACGTTACAAAGCTTAGAACTTTAGCAGCAATTTCTCACATTTTCAAGAAAATTTCAAGAGGCTATTTTTACAGGGACTAGTTCAGATGTGAAGTGGCTTTGAGGGGCCCATACAATACAAACCCACATAAATCACCCCATTTTAAAAACTGCACCCTCAATGTATTTAAAATAGCACTTAGAAAGTTTCTTAACCCTTTAGGCATTTCACAGGATTTAAAGCAAATTAGAGGTAAAATTTAGAAATGTCATTTTGTTTTTGCAGAAAGTAATTTTCAATCCATTTTTTTCTGTAACACAGAATGTTTTACCATAGAAACGCAACTCAATATTCATTGCCAAGATTCTTTAGTTTTAAGAAATAGCCCACATGTGACCCTACTCTGCCACTGGACTAAAGCACAGGCCTCAGAAGCAAAGGAGCACCTAGTGAATCTTGGGGCCTACTTTTTATTAGAATATATTTTAGGCACCATGTCTGGTTTGAAGACGCCCTAAAAGGGAACCAATTTGGGAGACTACACCCCTCAAGGAATTTATTTAGGGGTATAGCGAGCATTTTAATCCCACAGGTGTTTCATAGATTTTATTAGAATTGGGCCGTGAAAATTAAAAATTAAGTGATTTCCATAAAACACAGAATTTTTTCATTTCCACAGGGACTAAAAGAGAAAAAGTACCCTAACATTTGTTAAGCAATTTCTCCCAAGTAAAACAATACCCTATATGTGGTCACAAACGGCTGTTTGGACACATGGCAGGGCTCAGAAGGGAAGGAGAGCCATTTCGCTTTTGGAGCTCAAATTTAGCAGGGATGGTTTGCGGAGGCCATGTCACCTTTGCAAAGCCCCTATGGGAACAAAACAGTGGAAACCCCCATTTTTCAGCATCTACAGTTGATTAATTCATGATTATAAAAAGTCTCACCTGAACTCACACTGGTGGAAGACTTGCCTTTCTGAATATACTGACAGGCTTTGCAGGAGCCATAGCTGAATGTACCGGAAATCTAGGTGCGGCAAAGCCATGTCTTTTGTACCTCAGGGGCCACAAGATGACTAAGTACAAGTTGGTCCCTCAGATTGCGACCACGACAAAAATTAATTGCTGGTCTACTTTCAACCAAAGTATATAAGTCAGAGTCAAGACGTAAGATGCCCCAGTATGTATTGAGTATCTCAGTAATGCCCCTTGAACTATCATCAAAGGTACCTATAACACTCATAGTGACATCATCGCTTTGGCGTGTTTTTGGTGACAGTAGTTCAACTCTGTTGGCTGCTACGGCATGGTCATGTGCCTCTTTCAATACCTCAGTGGGATATCCACGTTTTTAGAATCTGCCCTCCAATGCATCTGCTTTTGTATTGAATTCTGAGAGTGAAAAACTGTTTCTACGCACCCTAAGAAACTGCCCTTTGGGTATCCCTCATTTTAAAGGGAATGGGTGATGACTTCCCAAATATAACACACTATTAGTGGCTGTAATTTTACACTGGTTGAAAGACCACCCTTATTATTGATATTAATAGAAAGATCAATGGCCCGTGTAAAAGGGCCTAATGGAGAGGCCCTTAGATAGCAATTCATTATCACTTTGTGTTAACCCGTTAGTGACCGCTAATACGCCTTTTCACGGCGGCCACTAACGGGATTTATTCTGATGCATATGCCTTTTCACGGCGCTGCATCAGAACAAAGCTGCGCCGACGGGAGCAGTTAAAACTTCCTGTTCTCAGCTACCAGAGGTAGCTGAGAACTTGGGGCACCGCTGCTCGAGCGGGCAGATCGAAATCCAACCGTTTAACCACTTAGATGTGGCACTCAATAACGAGCGCCGCATCTAAGTGATTTTGGAGAGAGGGTGGGAGCTCCATCTCTCACCCCGCTGGCACCCTGCTATGATCTCGCAATGTGCTGGTGGCATCTATGGCAGCCTGGGGCCTAATAAAGGCATGGCCTAACAGATGCCTGTCCGTTGTAAATGGACAGGCAGTAATACACTGCAATACAGAAGTATTGCAGTGTATTATGAAAGCGATCGGACGATCGCATAGTGAAGTCCCCTAGTGGGACTAGTAAAAACAGTCAAAAAAAGTTTTAAAAAGTTATTAATAAATAAATAAGTGAAAAAAATTCAAAAACACACATTTCCCTTTACAAAATGCTTTATTATGAAAAAACTTTACACATATTTGGTATCACCGCACCCATAAAGACCCCAACTATAAAGCTATTATGTTATTTAACACACTAAGGCTGAGTGAGTCCAGACGTCGCGGATTTGACACCGATTTTCAGCGCAGATTTTACACTTTACAATGCAAAAGCGTGAGATTTGCGTCAAAACCGCAACAAAATCTGCGACAAATCCGCAACATGTGAACTCAGCCTTGTGCACACGTTCAGAATTTGCCAATGGCAAATACTAATGTGTATTTTACAAAGAATATGTGGCAGAAATGTAAGGCTAACAATCAGATTTCTGCCACATATTTGCTGGATTAGCCCCACATGGGGCTAATCCGTGGCTTTTCCATGCAAAATACGCCAGAATAATGAGCATGCTCATTAAACCCACAAAAGATTTTTCTGCAGCGCAGAGAGAAATCAGCGTGGATGTTGTTCTGAACTTGTGAATGGGGTATAAAATACCTTATTCACTTGCATTGGATTTTAGCAGATTTCATGAGGATTTAGGCACGAAATTTGCATCTTAATCTTCATCAAATACTGAATGTGTGAACATAACATAATGCTTTTCTTCATTGGGTAACACAAAACGTGTGGTTGAAATATAAGGCAAATAAGGTCTTGGATCTCTTTTTTTCGTTTTAAGTACAGATATGTATACATAGAAGTTTATGTACAGGACACTGTGAATATACAGAATTGTATTTGTGATTACATGCTGACAATGCGGGCCTCATTATTGTTCTGAACTATTCGCTTAAAAATTAGTGACAAATGTTGTGAAAATGGTCGACATCAAGCTTTGTCTCTATGATGGATAATTCCAAAGTATTAAAACATAAAAGTTGCTCAATCTTTACACTGGTTAATCCATAGCACACAAAGAAGAATTATTGTAGACAGCAGAAGCTACATGAAAGGTTTTGTGTTATTGACAAAAAAAACATCATCCTGATTCCTGACCCTTTTGATTACTGGAGCAGAGACAACCATTGATTAGCTATCATTGTTTGTCTTCCTCTTTTTTCCCCTGCCCTTTTAATTGGAAAAAGTAGGAAAACAGTTTATTGATTTGTTTGTAATTGATAAGATACTAAGCTGTATGTTATTTTAATCAATGTCAATGTTGCAGAACAGAAAAAAAGGGATGGACAGGCACACTATTTATGTGAGAGTTGCACAATATATGCCCTAAAAAGCAACTATAATTACCAGAGAAAGTAGGGCAATAAAACAGATATGCACATAAAAAGGTATATCAAAATTATAAAAAAAATGTATTGGCAAAAAAAAGACAGAAAAGTTAAAAGCGTCGTATACAAAAGTACAAACAGTGATCCGCTGTAAGATACACCGTAAAGTGTGCACAAGCCCCAAACTAGATCAGACCTGCCAGACTACATGGGAAACCCCAATAAGGAACCCACTTCAATTCATATAACAATTCCTAAAATAAGATAGAAAATGTGACACACATTACAATAAGGCACATACCTAAAACATCATAAGAATCAAGCAATTGGTCTTAGCCCAGGAGGGGGGGGGGGGCACACACTAAAAAACAAAGACCAGCTCCACGCATATCGCCAGGGAAAACCTGGCTTCCTCAAGGGTATGAAATGGACTGGTATGGTGTCCTCTTTATATATACATACAGTGGATAAAAACAAGTTACACCCCCCCCCCCCGTTAAAATGCCAGACTTTTGTCATGTCAAAAAATCTGTAGATCATCAAATCATTTCAGAACTTTTTCCACCTTTAATGTGACCCATAATCTGTACAATTCCATTGAAAAACAAACTGAAATAATTTAGAGGGAAAAAATAAAAATAACAAAACTACAATAAGTGTGAACAACCTCTTACAATTGGGGATGTGGTTGTGTTCAGAATTAGCCAATCACATATAAACTCATGTTAAAAAGTAGTCAGTACACAGTTGCCATTATTTAAAGTGATTCTGAGTAACCCCATATAGAGTTCAGCTGTTCTATTAGGATTTTCCTGAAATTTTCTTTGTTGCATGTGACAGCAAAAGCCACGGTCCATATAGAGCTTAAAAGGGATCTGATTGTTGAAAGGCATCAGTCAGGAGAAGGGTACAAAAGAATTTCCAAGGCATTAGATATACCATGAAACACAGTGAAGACGGTCTTCAAGAAGTGGATTACATTTGGCACAACAGTAACATAACCAAGAACTGAACTTTCCTCAAAACTTGATAAAAAGGAAGGACGAAAATTGGTCCAGGAGGCTACCAAGAGGCCTACAGCAACATTAAAGGAGCTGCAGAACTTTCTGTCAGGTGCTGGTTGTGTAGTGCATGTGACAACAATCTCCCGTATTCTTCATATGTCTGGGCTGTGGGTCAGGGTGGCAAGATGGAAGCCTTTTTTAGAAAAAAAACATCCAAGCCCGGCTATGTTTTGCACAGACCTACATCAAGTCTGCCAAAAGCATGTGGGAAAATGTGTTATGGTCTGATGAGACCAAGATGGTACTTTTTGGCCATAATTCCAAAAGGTATGTTTGGTGCAAATCCAATACTGAACATCACCAAAAGAACACCACACCCACAGTCAAGCATGGTGGCGGCAACATTATGTTTTGGGGCTGTTTTTCTGCAGCTGGAACTGGGGCTTTAGTCAAGGTGTAGGGAACAATTAACAGTTCCAAATATCAGGCAATATTGGCACAAAACCTGCAGGCCTCTGCTAAAAAGCTGAAGATGAAGAGGAATTTTACCTTTCAGCACGACAACGACCCAAAGCATACCTCCAAATCAACAAAATAGTGGCTTTAGCAGAAGAAGATCAAAGTTTTGGAATGGCCCAGCCAGAGCCAAGACCTGAATTCCATTGAAAATCTGTGGGGTGACCGGAAGAGGGCTGTACACAGGAGATGCCCTCGCAATCTGACAGATTTGGAGCTTTTGCAAGGAAGAGTGGGCAGCAATTGCCAAGTCAAGATGTGCCATGCTGATAGACTTCTACCCAAAAAGACTGAATGCTGTCATAAAGTCAAAGGTTAATTCAACATAGCATTAGTTTAAGGGTGTGCATATTTATGCAACCACTTTATCTTTGTTCTTTAATTTTATTTTTCCACCCTAAAAGATTTTAGTTTGTGTTTCAATACAATTGTACAGATTATGGGTAACATTAATGGTGGAAAAAGTTCTGAAATTATTCATCTTGGACTGTTTTTTTGACATGACAAAAACCTGGCATTTTAGTACAATAATGATCATTTAAGCTTAATAGAACATGTGGCAGCGTCCCCGGTAGATTACTGAATCTGCGCAGTATTACATACAATAGTGTTGTAATATCCAATGATGTTATGTGGCCAGAGGGCAATAATAAGTAATAATGTATACCTGCACCATGTGGCGAAAGTTTAATGGTGTGCACGCCAGCTGGTTCAAACGCCCAATGCCATCCTTTAAATGCAGAGCGGCAGTCGGCTTTACTGCTCAGGCACCAGGGAAGTTCCCAATCCGGAGCCTGCACAGAGAGTCAAGGCACCTCTGTGTACACAATATCAAAGGAGAACTGCTCATGCGCCCACATTCCACGCATGTCCAAAGGAAGACAATGACCTTCCCTGCAATATATGCGGGGCATAGGAGATAAAGACACATATATATCAAAACAGCGTATGCATCGAAAAGCGGAACACGCACAAAAGTTAGAGGGGCTATTTGCCCCGCCATGCAGGCGCCAAATGAAATCCAAGGCCGGAAACTGTGCAGAAGGTCACATGCCACAATCAAACCCCGGGCCACAGGCAAAGAGCAGAGAGGCAATCGCACCTCCATGCAGATGCCGAGTAACGGCACCCGCGTGGAACGCGAGGCATATCCACAATAGCAGATGGATGCATAACCTATGATAAATAAAGAATACCCCTACAAAGAGGGAAAGGAATACTAAAATACCAAAAATTATTTAATGCAAACAAAAATAGTATACTGTATACACTCCTCAACATTGAAATTGCAACACCAAGAAGGGCAAACCATAGGGTTATGCAAATCAAGGAAGTAGCAAGTGCCACTATGATCTGCAAATGATCACATTTTCAAGCACTGAGCTCCAATCTGTGGCATGTGGGAGAGGCATAAAAGCCAGATTGGAAGCAAAGGTTTTTTTAGCCACGTAAAACCTCAAAATTCGGATCAAGTGACGTGGGATGATTGTGCGATGTCTCCTGTTCCTTGACGTGCCAGTTATTGCCACTTGTCACAAACTAAGAGGGATAGAATCCTTGAACTTCGAGACCTTGGTTTATCACTCTGGCATATCGCTACGCACATAGGCCGAGATGTCAGCACTGTTCAATGTTGCTTGTCTCGGAGATTGGGAGAACAACAATGAACGGGAATGATAGCAAGAAGTGTGCAAAGGTGAACCTCTGCATGGACGGATCACCTGATTGGAAGAATGGCGCGTAGTGATCCATTCCGTACTGCAAGTGAAACTGGACGTCACATCCCAAGCCTAGAACGGCAACAAGTGTCGACAAAAACCATCATAAGGCATTTGAACGACATTGGGCTAAGAGTCAGATGTCCAGCTACAGTTGTTCCATTGGCCACATACCACCGCTCTGAAAGGATATCGTGCACAGAAAGGCGGTAAATTGAAGCTGGTATATAGGTCTATCCTCTTCAGCGATGAGTCCCGCTTTTGTCTCAGACGCAATGATGGTCAGAGATTGGTCTGGGGACCACATGAGCAATGCTATAAAGAGGCCTTCACAATGGAACGTCACACCGGTCCTACTTCCCGGGATTATGGTGTGGGGTGGCAAAATGTACGGTAGCCAGACCCCTCTAGTATTCATTTCAGGTACACTAACAGCACGGTTTGGTCGTGGAACCAGTAGTACGGCCATTTCTTAAACAGGACAACGTCAGGCCACATGTTGCTTATGCTACTGTGAGCAGCCTGTGTGGCCTAAATGTGCTACCATGGCCTGCAGCGTCTCCGGAATTGTCTCTCATAGAGCAGATCTGGGACGTCATTGGTCGGCAATTGCAATGGGAGCTGCAAGCAGCCAATCTTGATTATATGCGTGCCCAAGTGCATTCAGCATGGTATAACATTCCTCAGACAACCATTAATAACATCATTAATAGCATGTTAAGGCGTGTAAGTGTGTGTATTTGTGTGCATGGCGCTCATACTCTATACTGAACAAATCAAGATGTTTGGAATATTTTGTTTCCATTTTTTTATTATTTGCATATTATTAACATGTCTTTCGATCCTGTGATTTCCACAATTCCAAAACTTTTCCTTATTGGTGTTGCAATTTTAATGTTGAGGAGTGCATATATTATTATGGAGGTGAAAAAACAAAATCCAATATAGAGTCACCAGTTTCTGTCTCAAATGACCAGTAGGTAGAATGCAGCACAAAACAATGCTTTTCACCGACAATTATACCTTTGAGAAGCACAAGTCTGCAAGAATCTCATTAATATATGCTAGCTATATATATATATCTACTAGCAACCACTAAGTAGTACATAAAAAAAAAGGGTAGTCATATAGTTAACAGTGAAGACCCAAATACCCACCCAAAGCAGCATTAAAGATAATATGATAACATGTGACAAATTCAAATATTGGACATGGTCTATAGGTGCCAGTAACCCCGAGACAAAGTATGTAAATACAAGCAGGACCTAAAGTGAAACAAAATGTATACCAGACCTAGGAAAAATGAAAATCATGAGTTAAGCAAATTATGCTCAATGTACCCAGAAATGCTAAGGACACCGACACAAATTGTGCAATAGTTCAAAGAATAAATATTAGATGAGAGATACAGAGTAAAAAACATATATATGTGAATATAACCTACAGAAGGCCATTATATGAGACGTAAACATCAAATTGCTAATTTGAGATGTAGGATAAAATCATCATTACTTTTAGACTCTCTTGTATTTTGTAGCCTTTGCATTCTTGTACCAAGTCAGGGGCGGGTGGATCGGTTCCAGCAACCACAAATATGTTTTATTAGTTGTAAATATAAAAACTAAAAAGAAAAAAGAGAATGTAAAAGCAAAAATGCATACAATCATATTTTCACACTCACAATCACATGCTTGTTCAAAGGGCGAGAAGATGACTTTTCTAAGGTACCCCCGATTCTTGAATCTGGATGTCTGGCTTTTCAAATGTTGGGGATGAAAACTTGAGAAATGGAGTAGACTGTAGTCTTGCGATACAAAGTGGTGGTAATGTGGGTGCAATTCAATTGTATTCTTAAATCAAGGAAGTGAACATATTCATCAGAAATTTTTGAAGTCAGGAATATGTGATGAGGGTTAAGATTCAAAGTGGCCAAGAAGATGTTACATTCCTCACGGGTTCCCTTCCAAAAGAAGGCCTCAGAATATCGTGTATTACTGCCTGCTTTGTGAACTATCACTACATCTACTTCAAGTGGATATAAAGTGGGAGTCATCACATATGAAACAGATCGGTCTCTGTTTATCCTGACAACGTTGAGCGGTGAAGTATTTATAAAGAAATTTGGGGGGGATGACTGAAAAGTTATTTTGGACTCTGACTTTTTTACTTTGTTGTATAAAATCTTTTGTCCAAAAAGGGAGTGAAATTTGGATTCTTCCCTCTGAAAAAACCCACTATTGTTGTTTTGCTAATATATAACCTAACTCATCTCAATCTTTCTAGGGTAACTAACCATTAGCAAAAATATTTTAATACGCTGATTTACTGCCTATGATCCCTATAACAGATCACCCATACTGATTATAATAGAAGATTGGAAAGGTTGCATTTGTGATCTTAATGTGGAAATATGCAACCTACCTATAATTCTAATTAGAAGTGTTACAGTGCTATTAGAGCTAGAATTGTCATGAGATTCATTTAGCAGTTTCTCTCTATTACTTAGCTTTGGTTTTAAATTAATGAACCATCCTGCCAGTTGATAGCCATGATAGCCCAAAACAAGAAATATTGAAGGATTTCATTTGCACTTAATTTACCAATACTAGATTTGTCTAATGATGAATCATAAAAACATGAAAATTCATAGAAAATTAAGGAAAAATAGCATTTTTAAAATTTGAATTCCTCTTCATATGTAATTAAAAATAAATAATTTGGACCATTTCTTTTCCATATTCATGTAGTATTGACTATAGAAATATGAAAAGAACAGTACGAAAATAAATAGATTATCATTCTGCATATAATATCTATTCCTTTAAAAAACATTTTCAAGTTGCAGTTCCTTTAAGGCAAATATTTAGCTTAGAATCACCATCAAACTTGTTTTAAGGACATTGAACCATGCTAAATCCAACAGTTCTCAAAACTTGCCAAATCGTTTTGTTCATGTAGTCCTGAGATATTTCCCCTCCAGTTATCGATTTATCCTGCTATCCATGGCCGGCTGCGGGTTCAGAGCGTGCAGACATAACAGAGAATGATTTAATATGCTGTGTGTCATCTTGCATTGAAGCTGATTTCCTTTAAAAAGGTTGAAAATGGATTGTTTTGGATTTTGCAGATATTCCAGTGTAGCATTTACTTGTACAAACAAAAATTATAAGGTCAAATTGGTTTTGACTGCAATGAACAGTGGCTTAGTAATACAAAAAAATCTTTATTGAATCATTTCAGAATTAGATGTTGCCTTAACTAATTTATGTTGCAGAGTACAATAGAAGATGAAGGGTCCAGATAACTGTTTGCAGATGGAGATGTAGTCCCTCGCTGACAATCCGTATCAGATACTGGGTTACTCATGTTAATGGTTTATTAATGATGCCTCCCTGACAGCAGTCATAGGGGGGCCCTTTGCCACTGCTTTCAAACAAATATGGAGTAATGATCTTGATTATGCAAATTCTCCTATGGGAGATCATTCATATCTAAGAAAATATATAAATTATGGCAAAAAATATTCCTGCCCAGACAAACAAGATTTCAGACTTGATACTTGCTTTGGTTGACACCTTTTATGCATAATCATGATAGTTTTTAGGGTAAGACAAACTTTCAACAACCTAGGGAAAAAATATATATATAATTGGAAAAGTGTAGGACAAGTTATGAGAAGATTTGTCACATGCAACAGTAGAAAAATGCTCAAAGAGGGTATCTCATCTTGACAACCCTTTTTATATAGATAATATGGATTTCATAGAGGGAGACCGCCACAATGGACCTAAGCAGAGAGTCAATATCATTGGCTCTCTCTTTAGTAAACCCGGTTCGAATGGCCAATTCAAGAAAAATTAGCAGCATTCTAATGTAGATGAGATTAAGAGAAATTACGTTCCGAAAGAGAAAACTGAACAAGTGTGTTG
Organism: Rhinoderma darwinii; assembly: GCF_050947455.1. NCBI lineage: Eukaryota > Metazoa > Chordata > Amphibia > Anura > Rhinodermatidae > Rhinoderma > Rhinoderma darwinii. Next base: position 64,867,515 of record NC_134697.1, read on the forward strand.
TCATTTATGTGGCGGCAAGATTAGTAAACACACAAGAATGGAACAATATTTTACAACTGGAGAAAATGGATATGGGTAGACAAGTTTCAGGAAAATAGTTTTTTTTGGGGAAATTAGTTGATCTATTTATTTTGGAGTTTGTTATTTATGTAGATAGATTATAAAAGAGATGGTAAAACTGGTAAATATGTGTCAGTCACAATCTTCTGCAAAATAATGCAGTACCTAAGAACTAAGAAGTGGAAAAACAACATTACAGGAAATACATTTATTGGAAAGGTGCTGAAGGCAGGTTCAGGTCATTATGAACCATAATTCGATTCCCTGAGCTACAGCCATGGATAAATTATATCTGCTTTATTTAACTTCCTTGATGTATAAGTCTCACTGTGTATTCTAATGTGCAGTATAACTTTTGTTGTAAACTGCATGTTTTTGCACGTTCCAACATAAAATATAATTCAGTGCATTGCACAGTTTGTAAAAATATAACAATATATCATTATTCAAGAAATAAAACTAGAAAAAAGGCAAACATTAAGTAAAGCAGCTTTATGGTTTACAAAATCAAATGTAATTATTTGGGTTTCCCCATTCATAAATCTCATCTTTATGCCACAATAGGAAGTGGCTACAAAGAGCGCCAGGACGACCTGGCCAGTCTGTGCATTACTTTGACATTCAATTGATTTTTATGGAAATTGTGCCATGCTTTGTTCCCCCTGTTGTGGCACTGCAGGGAACTTGAACACTCGTTTCTGGATCCGACTAGATTACATCCAATTGTGGGACATTAAAACTAAGGCTTAGTTCACATATGCATTGAGACTCCGTTCAACGGTTCTGTCTGAGATTTCTGTCAGGGGAGCCCATGAACAGAATCCAAACTGAAACAATCCGAAACCATAGGTTTCCGTTTGCATCATCATTGATTTCAATGGTGACGGATCCGGTGCAAATGCTTTCCATTTCTGTTCCCTCCATATTTCATGACAAATTAGGCCAGGATCACACACACAGTTTAAATGCAGTTTATGGTGCACTTTTTGCCTCAGTTTTTTTTTAACCAGACACAGGAGTATACACAAAAGAAATGAGTTGCACCATTTTTTTTCTTTATACCTTCCCTACCTTTTGGAACCACTTCTTGCTTTGGCTCTAACAATTGATGCTTTTCAAGCATGGAAAGGTGGGTTTGGAATCAGAGCTATGTGACTCTTCAGGATAGCGGCGCAGCCCCATGACCCTTTAATGAGTAATTAGCATATAGTGTGCCGTTTTAAAAGTCGATTTTATAGATTTTGCTGCATCTGAAAAAAAAATACAAGGGAATGTTTGGAAAAATTGTCAGGTCATGTATTACCGCATGGTGGCGGTTCAAGGGGTTAAAACTACCTGACAGGTTCCCATTAAATATAGAATGAATTAAAAACAAATCCATCTGCCCTGCAATTTTGTTATTATAAATATATCCTATATAATTACACCTCCAGAACCAAGCTCATACATATATACAGTACCAGAACTTAGCTCAAAACATATATACAGCACAAGAACAAAGCTCAGTACATAAATACAGCAATATAACCACAGTACATAAATACAACACCAGAACCAAGATCAGTACATGAATACAGCACTAGAACCAAGCTCAGTACATATATATGGCACTAAAGCCAATCTCAGTACATATATACGACACCAAAACCAAGGTCACTACATAAATTCAGCACCAGATCCAAGCTCAATACATACATACATAGAGCACCAGCACAAATACAGCTAAGTACAGAGAATATTTGCAAATTTAGTGCAACCCCTGCCGTATAGGTTTGTACGGTGCAAAACTGCAGCTCCCAGCATGGCCTGAACAATGGTAAGGATATGCTGTGAGTTGCTGTTTCCCCCCAAAAAATTATACCACCCATCTCACACAGTGACTACAGTACTGATTAGAGGCAGAATAAACATTTACATTAAGTGATTCACTGGTGACGATCTCAGAGTTTAGTTGTTCTTTTTCTCTTTTCTTCTCCATCCGGTCCAGACCTCTATGATGACTTCTCACAGGCACAGCCCATTTCTGCAGTTTGCTGCTCAGATATCTTCAGCGTCTTACTTTTTAAACATTTCTGCACCTATAAACGAAGATAAAATTCTCTTGGTGCCACACACTGTGCCCCTAAATATAAGAGCGCCATACACTGAACCTCTAATTATAATAGCACCATACACTGTGTCCCTGATTATAATAGCACCATACACTGTTTCCCTGATTATAATAGCACAATACACAGTGTCCCTGATGATAATAATAGCACCATACACTGGTTCCCTGATTATAATAGCACCATACACTGTCCTCTCCCGCACCCATACACACACACACACAGTGCTCCCTGTAGATAGTGCACCCCCATAGAGTCCCCTGAATATAAAGGCCCCATAGAGCCCCCTGTAGATAGTGCCACCATAGAGCCCCCTGTTGACAGTGCCCCTCATAAAGCATACTGTAGACAGTGCCCCTCATAAAGCCACCTGTAGATAGTGGCCCCCATAGAGCCCCTGAAGATTGTGCCCTACATAGATCCCCCTGTAGATAGTGGTCCCCATAGACCCCCCTGTAGATGGTAGTAGCATACATATAGCCCCCTGTAGATAGTGCCCCACATATTGCCCCCTGTAGATAGTGCCCCACATACAGCCCCTTGTAGATAGTGCCCTACATATAGCCCCCTGTAGATAGTGCACCACATATAGCCCCCTGTAGATAGTTCCCCACATATCGTCCCCTGTAGATAGTGCCCAACATACAGCCCCCTTGTAGATAGTGCCCCCCAGTATATTGTGCCCCACATAAATCCCCCTGTAGATAGAACCCCACATATAGCCCCCTTGTGGATAGTGCCCCACATATAGCTCCCCTGAAGATAGTGCCCCACATATAGCCCCCCTGTTTATAGTGCCCGACATATGGCCCCCTGTAGATAGTGCCCCACATATTGCCCACTGTAGATGGTGCCCCACATATTGCCCCCTGTAGATAGTGCCCCACATACAGCCCCCAGTAGATAGTGCCCTACATATAGACCCCTGTAGATAGTGCCCAACATACAGCCCCCCTGATGATAGTGCCCAACATATGGCCCCCCCTGTAGATAGTGCTCCACATATAGCCCCCTGATGATAGTGCCCAACATATGGCCCCCTGTAGATAGTACACCACATATAGCCCCACTGTAGATAGTGCCCCACATATTGACTCCCCTGTAGATAGAGCCACTCACACATTTAACAGAAAAAAACAACAACTTTACATACTTACCTGATCCCATTCTTGCACTGTCCTCTTGCAATGCAACCCTGCTCTCTTCTGAGCAGCTCTGTTGGGACTGAATGACGCAAGTGGCGCAATGACGGAACTTATGCATGTAATTGTATCTGCGTCCTATAGATGCAAGTACAATGGTAGTGCAGGAGGGGGTAGCAGCCCTATCAGCTCATCTCGCCTCATGGGTGGTGCGGCCCTGTCCGTGGGTTCAAGACTTTAGACAATGATTGACTGCAAAGGATTAGCATTCAAGCATTAAACACGATCGTAATATTTATAATTATGTTAGTTACTTAGTTACAGACATTGAAAAAAGACACAGGTCCACCAACTCCAACCTTTCCCAATCAATTACCCGTCTTTCATTGCTAGATTAGTTATAACCCCCAATGCCATTCGTCAGTAAATAAACATATAGCCCTTTTTTAAATGCTGACATAGTATCTGCCTTTACTACCTCTTGGAGTATGGCACTCCATAGTTTGACTACTCTAACTGTAAGGAACTTGTTTGATGTCTGAAACGTCTTTCTTCCTCACACAATGAATGTTTCCTGGTCCTTTGTAAAGTCCTTGGAAATAACAAATCAGTTTCTAGTTCTTAATTGCTTTGTATAAAATCTATTGTGGTGGTTTACAGAGGCTAAATTATAAAAATTATGTCACTGTCCAAATACTTAAGAACTGCATATTAAGGCAAATGAGCCTCAGTAAGGATGAGATCCTAGAGATTCAATTAAATGCATGCAAATCATTAGTATTATAAACATTTAGTATGGGACTGAAACAGCAAAGGTCTGGCATCAATCCCAACAATGACTTTAATCAATAATCACTCAATGGTCTTGTATTTCGAAAGACAAGAAAATCAAAAATTCAGGAAAATTAAAGAGTGAAGGTTTGTGAAAAATGTATATAAATCCAGCTGTCCAGGAAAATGCTTGTTTTATAATATATTGTATCTTCAAGATTGGTTATTTAATAACATAGTTGTAGATATTCCATAACTTTTGTGACAAATTGTATGACTATAATATATTGCACAGTGTTGTATTGTTGAAATGTCTGTAGAATATCTGTTATCTTCAATACTTGTATAATAGAAATATACTTTACTTTGTATTTTAGTTGTCACAAGATTTGATTACCAACTAAAATGTTTAACTCTTTTATAACCTGGGTGGAGTTTACATATTACTTATGTACATGTATTACCATGACAACGCTTTCTGAATATGAACATGGCAAAGCAGGCAGTCATACATTTACATGTGATAGATGGATGGGCAGGGTCCCCCAGAGCGCAGCCGCTAAGGGAGAGGCCTCATTCTAGGAAATCCATATGCTCAAATGCGGCATATGTATATGGATTACCCTAAAGGAACAACCCCTTGAACTACGTGTAGCTCCCGTCAGAAACCTGTGTAGGCAATAATAATACATGGTTAACACAAATCCTGTTATAAGATAGAAAAAAAAATAATGCATGACCATAACCGCTATATTATACAAACCATGTTGTAAAGTTAAATAAAGGGGGCACTAAGATTTTATGGCTACATTCACACGAGTGTGTACATTTATCATCCACAACACGCTGCGTTTTACTCACATCTGTATCTCCGTGTAAGTTCCGTTTGTCCGTGTTTAGCGCACATATGCTATCTGAGTTGTATGCGTATTTCATAGACGTAAGGGAGGACACATGATCACACAAATCGGTTTTCATCCCCCCCCCAATTTCCTTAGGAACTTCGCGTGAAAAATGCACAGCACACGGATGTCGTCTATGTGCTGTCTGTTATTTTAACGCAACCATTGACCAATGGGCGAGTCTGATCTGCAAACACAGATATAAATAGGACATTCAGTGAGTTTTGCGCAACGTACACATGCTCTTTGAAAAATCACAGATGTGTGAATAACTTCATTGGATTGCATGGGTCAGTGTGCTGTTTGTTGTTAAAATGGACAGCACACAGACGCGGAACATGCTCGTGTGAATGAGCCCTGAGACAAAACAGACAATTGCTAGCTGAATTTTCTGGGGCTTTTTGTGATCAGTTTTTCTTGAGAAGCATACCTGAAATACTGTTCATCTGTATGTCATAAAACATGATTCATTTAAAACAGCCACGTGTCTACATAGAAAAATTACACTGAACATGTCATAACTTCCCTCATTGTACCCAAGAAGAATGATGGAATTGGACTGCACCTCTTGACATGTAGGCAGCCAAACTGTCAAATAGAAAAGAAAAAGTACGCAATATATGACAGCAAATTACACAAGCAAGTGTATTTATTAGCAGCTTTACATTGGGATGCAGACTCCTATTGTGAAAATTCTTTCAAGTGGCTGAGACTCATGTCAGATCATAGATCAAGAACAGATTAAAATGCGACATACTACTAATGCATACTTGGGTGAATTTTAGAATGCCGAACATGTGGCTAATTTCTGCGCAGGTAATTTATTATTATTTCATTACAGTACCAAAATAAATACATTAAATGTGTTTGTCAGAATTTCCAGGAATAAACAAACATAAAATATTGAAAAAAAACTCCAGTTATTGTTGACCTATAACTCCCAGCAGCCAGACTGCCAGAGAATACTGGGAATGGCAGTTTTTCAACTGTGTGACTATCTCCAGTGGGCACTGCACAAATACTGCCACATCCCCTAAAAAACTACAATCAAAAATCAGCGACAACAATTGGGTATGTATGTTGGCATAATAAAGATACTGTGATAAATTAATTTTATTTGAAGCACATTAAACCACATATACAAAGTTTAAAAACATTTAAAATTTAATAAACATGCTCTACACAAAAATCCTGGAGGCTACCCCCATGATAGGTGGTCAAACACAGGTCCCCACCAAACCACCGATCCCCTAGACAAGCTGCTAATACACAAATGACCACATAGTCTAATAGCATAGGTATACAGTATATGGATGAACAAAATGTTGCATCAATATGACAGATATGTGTATATAGGAATGTTACCAGTCTGGGGAAAGGGGACGGCATCCCCAGACTGGTAACATTGCTTTTTTATTATCTTCTGTTTGTTCTGTTTGATACTCATCCTGCTCTGGTGAAAATTTAGTTCTGTGCTTGTTTGTTTGCCAAAAAATGGAGTGTGAGACCCTGATATAACTTGTTATTGGTTTTCAGATTTTACATTAGCAACATCAAAGAAGGAGGTGACATATTGGGGTCCGCTCTTGGATCCATCCTTTGAATTATCAGCTTTCAATCAAAGGTCCTTTTGAGCTACTGTACTATTTCAGAATTTGTGCAGATATCCAGATACATATGGTGGACCTGACCAGGCAGAAGACCAATATGAAGGAACTCATTTCATCCGAGGAGAGGCTTAGCGTAACGTTAAGGTAATTTTTTTTTTTTTGGGTTGTAGGTTTCATATTACATTGTTTGTAATATGAATTAATTTTCTTATGTATATACTGTATGTATGATATAATTATTTTTCTACTTTTCTGTTATTGTACAGATTCCTTGCAACTGGGCAAAGTTTCATTTCTCTTCATTTGCCTAGTGTGAGGAAATCTACCATCCGGATAATAGTGAGCAATTCCAACAAGTAATGTTAAAAAGAAAAAGCCCAAAGTTTTTGGCACACCCCAAATTTCCCCAATTGAAGTAGGCTCAAAATAAGAAACATACAATAGAATTACTTCTTTCCAACTAATCCTTTTTTGTGGGATTGTCTCACGAATGAGTCCCGAAATGGGTGGGTTTTATGCAAATTTACATAAAAGTGGGCTTCCAAGGCTGTATATGTACGATCTCGTGGCAAGTCTTAAAAGTAACCCGCAAATAAGGATGCAAATATTGGGAGGTCTAGTAGAAGGGCTACACTAAGGCTGGGTTCACACGTGGCGGAATTTCACTTGAATTCCGCTGCGGACACTCCGCAGCGTTAATCCGCAGCGGAGCAGTTTGTGCATTGACTTCCACTTCTATTTAGGAGTGTTCGTTTAGACGATGCGTAAAATTCCGCTGTGGAGCATAGGCTGCGGAGCGGAATTTGGTGTCCGCAGCATGCTCTGTCTGTTGCGGAGCAGTGGCGGACTGGTTGCGGACTCATGGCGGAATATCTCCATTGACTTCAATGGAGATTCTAAGTTCCGCAATGAAGTCCGCAGCTGTCATGCACATGTTATGTGTGCTGCGGATGCGTCTTGCTTTTTTGCCATGACATTTCTTCATTCTGGCTGGACCTATGTATTTCTAGGTCTACAGCCAGACTGAGGAAGTCAATGGGGCTCCCGGAATTACGGGAGCGTTGCTAGGTGACGTCAGTAAATAGTCACTGTCCAGGGTGCTGAAAAAGTTAAGCGATCGGCAGTAACTGTTTCTGCCCCCTGGACAGTGACTACCGATCCCAATATACAGCTACCTGTAAAAAAATAGAAGTTCATACTTACCGAGAACTCCCTGCTTCTGTCTCCAGTCCGGCTTCCCAGGATGACGTTTCAGTCTAAGTGACGGCTGCAGCCAATCACAGGCTGCAGCGGTCACATGGACTGCCGCGTCATCCAGGGAGGTCGGGCCGGATGCCGAAAGAGGGACGCGTCACCAAGACAACGGCCGGTAAGTATGAAATTTGTTTATTTTCACTAGGGAAAGTACTGTCCCTTCTCTCTATCCTGCACTGATAGAGAGAAGGGAAGCACTTTTCCCGCAGTACGCAGCAGCTAGTCCGCATCAATTTACTGCACATTTTGGGCAGATCCGCAGCCGTAATCCGCAACCCGGATTAGGTGCGGCATTGATGCGGACAGTTGCGGAGGAAATCCGCCACGTGTGGTCATGCCCTAATAGTTAAAAAAAATTGCTATTTGTCTGACATGCAGGAGAATGAAATTAGAAAGTGTGTTAACAAATCTGGGTAATTTACATATTTATATGGTCCAATGTCCACTAATCCATAGTCACATAATTACATAGTACGGTTGAAAAAAGACACGTGTCCATCAAGTTCAACCAAGGCATGGGAAAAGTCTTCTCAGGTGCTGTACTCAAACACAATGATTAGGTAGGACACGCAGTAGGACAACATTTTCCTAGACTTAGTAAGGGCAAAAAATCGTCACCCTAAAAATTTTTTTTTACACATGATGCAAAACAGTTGCATTTGCATGCAGTTTATACAGGCAAAGTCGCTTTTGACTTGTGACCGAAAATCCTGCAGGTTTGGATTTTTTGCGACTGTCGTGTCGCCATCGTGTTAAAACCTATATTGTGAAGCGACCTCTCTCACAATCATATATGCAATGTCAAATTGCATCAATCTGATCTTCATCTCGCACAACTAAAGTCACCGTGTAGCCCTAGCCTTACGGTGTGTGTTTTCACAGTATGCTGATGTATGTAAACTGTAGGCAATTTTTTCAGTACAGTTAAAAAAAAAAAAAGTATTCAGACAAACTAGCCAAACATACTGTATGCCCAGAAAAAAACTTTTTGACCACACATCTGGTCAAAAGAAGTATATGGAAGCTTTAAAGTATACTGGATACCTGGTATCTGGATACCTTCTCGACATATACGCTAATTGGAATGGGTAAATGTGGTGTGAACAGAGCCTTAGTAATGGATTCAGTGCCATGTCATTAAACTCAACATTTTAATTTTACACATTTTCTTGCTAGCCAGGTCTCTATCTTTAAATTGTCCATTCTGCACTCTCCCTACATCCTACAGGTGTCTGGTTTTTATTGCTACTAATATACTGCAGCAGTAAATGGAGGTTTAAATCATATATAAATATTCATTGTATTTCTCTGAGCCTTTTAAGACATTTTTCCAATAGTCTTCATTCTTTATGCTCTAGCACTGCTTTCATTTCAAGCCGTGACATGAGGACACATATTTCTGTCTAATAAATATTACTCTTCAGCATAATATCAATAAATCCAGGCTGAGCTACGATAGTATGTTAGTCCGGCCATTCACACACTTAAACACTATTAAAATAAAAAAAATTAGGCATGGCAGTTATTACAGGGAATGAATCAAGGCTCATTCAGATAACAAGAGGAAGGTGTAGAAATTTATTGTACCACTGACAATCTTAAAGTCGTAAAGTCACCAAATTCAAGATACTAACTACAACAGCCGCCAACCTGTGCCTTGTAGGAACTAAATTTTCTTTCCCTTCACGCACAAGGCCATTATTTGAGCCAAAATGTGATCTTACTATATACTTTCTTCTCTTTCAAGTAGATAGTGAGTTTTAATGGCTGCTAAAGGTTATCTCAGTTTTATAAGGCTTATTGGACCATGAAAAGTAGAGCAAATTATGGAGTGTTATCTGTTCAGTTATTTCCAAAAGAAAATTTCTATATACATATTTTTAGATGCCCAGTGATAGCCACATATTTATACTGTGAATGTAAATAGTTTATTTAAGGATGTATTTTCAGATATTTTACTCAATTTTATGCCAATACATACGTCTGTATAACATTTTGTATTTGTAGCAGTGTATTCATCAAAAAAGTTTGGTTTTTAAGTTATCAGATTGAGGTCTGGAGTATTTGAAGGGCAGGTCAATGCCTTAAACTCGTTGTCAAGTTCCTATAAGCATTTCTGAACAATTTTTGCGGTGTGGTAGGATGCAGTACTCTACTGAAAAAGGCCACCGCCATTAGGAAATACAGTTGCCATGAAGGGGTTTACTTGGTCTGCAATAATGTTTAGGTAGGTAGTACGTGTTAAAGTAAAAGCCAAATGAATGCCTTCGCCAGCTTACCTTCTTCCCATTGTGCATCCTGGTACCTCTTCCCCAGGCAAACAACTCACATTCACTTGGCGCTCCACATGATTCATCAGACCAGGCCTCATGCTTCCATTGCTTCATTGTCCAGTTCTGATGCTCATATGTCATTGTAGGCACTTTAGGTGGTGGACAGGGGTCAGCCCGGGCTCTCTGACTGGTCTGCTATTGTAACATAATATACATATATTCCCTTTCGCTCTGTAGTATGGAGCTTGAGGGTCTATGTTTGCTACTGTGCATGCCCTATACTTGCCTCTGTCATGTAAAGGATGCCTAAGGTAGAGAAACTTTAAGAATTACAGATTTCTTGTTATGTATAGTTTAAAATAAATAAATAAATGGTACGTGATAATCGGTTTACTGTTGTAGAGTTTCATAAAAATACATTTATATAATATATTATTCATTTACTTGGTAAATATAATATTATATCAATTAGACAAACATTGCTAATTTTCCACTGTAATGCACACATAGCAGCAGAATATTACACTCTGTAATGGGTGCAAATTAAATTGGATTTTGAGGTGCTCCTCTGCTAGTCTTTGCCCTAGGGGGCTGCATGAAAGCTAAGTCATCTTTTATGAATGCTACTGTCTGGACAAACATCAAAGAAGTCTATATTTCATTGAATAGTTGCTTGCTGTTCTGGGTATTGAGTGTTATTGGGTAAATTGAGTTTATACTATAGTATTATGATATTCATAATTGTAAAGGTTATTATTTTATATGTACTGGTTGTGAATTACACACAAAAACAATTGTTGTCGTCACCATTGAATGAATATGAAGGTATTATGTTGAATAGGGTACTTGCTGGAAAGTGAAGTTAAAATATAAAAACAATTCCTGAGGAAATCAATTTCCATGTTGTAACATTATTATTATTATTATTATTATTATTATTAACTCCTCCCTGATATCCACCATATATGTACGGTGGAATCAGGTTGGGGAGTATGTAGCGGGCTCATGGGCTGAGCCCGTTCCATAAGATGAACGTGTCAGCTGTATGCTACAGCCGACAATTCAGTGTAGCGAATGGGGTCCTGCTCCTCTAACCCGCTTGGTTGTGGCGGTCAATAGTGTCTGTAGCATCTAAGCCGTTAAAAACAGGGAGGCAGCCAACTATGACGTTCCACATGGGGGCCTATGGTTGCCATGGCAGCCTGGGGGCCTAATGAAGGTCCCCAGGTCTGCCATCTTTGTATTCCTATTAAGCCCTGCCGGAGAAATCGTGATATGCTGTAATACAATAGTATTGCAGAATAGTGTGCAAGCGATTTAATGATCGTGCTGGTTCAAGTCTCCTAGGGGGACTACTAAAAAAAGAAAAAAAGTTAGAAACAGGTTTTATATATATATGTATATACATATATATATATATATATATATATATAACTGGTATAGTCGCATCAATATCTTATTATAGACACAAAATTATTTTGGTCAGGTTTACAAGAGTATAATCTCGGTCTTTTACCTAAATAAAGTCCACCCCCTCTTGGGTTGATAAACTCGTTATCATGCTACAACTGATGGTTGAAGATGTTTGGAGGACGCATAACCTAGACACCTCCGTGAATTCCTGTTATTCCCCTGGCCACAATGCTTTGTAGGGAAATTACTTTATATTAATCAACAGACAACAGTGATTTTAAGCCACGCCTCTTTTCTAGACACACGTAGATTTTGTCTAGTGAGGTGCAAAGATCTGTTCTTTTTAGAGCAAATCAATATTACATTTGTCCAAATTTATTTGTGCAAAAAAGAGGCGCAGCTTAACATTCTTTTACACACCTCGATTCGGGGCATGAAAATGAGCATCTGTCAACGAGACAGCTCATTTATCGGTGTTCGTTTGCTCCTTTCAAAAGGATCAGTAATCGGTCATGTATGGGAACGAGCGATATTTACTATGATCGTTTGTCCCCATACATCTCCATTATGTTGGCAGCACAGTTCCCCATTTACACAAGGAGGTGTGCTGCCGACTAGCGACCATTTTATAGGCAGCATAAACAAGCAGATCAGCGAAGGAATGAGAATTTTCTCGATCATCGGCTGATCGCTGCCATATTTACAAAGGGCAATGATTGGAAACAAGCATATGCATTCATAGGAACTCTCATTTGCTTGATCACCGGCTTGTGTAAAAGGGTCTTTAGTCCAGAATTGGGGCACAACAATAGTAAAACTGCCCCATTGTGCACATCTGTCCCGCTCCATTTCTAACAATTGCTTTACTGAAATTTATCTTGATTGGACTGGTCCTCCCTCTAGATACTATTGGAGTTTTTATCTATTCTGGCTAGCAATTCTTCCACCATTTGCATACTTTACTACCAAAATGAACACAGTTTACATCTATTAATCCTCCCTTCCAGGTACCTTGGATTACTATAAGGCATATGTTACAGTAGAACCCTCTACTGCAGTAGTGGATTTAACACGAGTCAATGCCTCCAAAGAAGTCTCCCTCAAGTGGAATTATTATACTAGTCCTTCTCAATGAATTAGAATATTATAAAAAAAGTACATTTATTTCAGTCATTTAATTCAAAAGGTGAAACTCATATATTATATAGATTAATTACACACACATACACTATGATCTATTTCCAGCATTTTTTTTCTTTGAATGTTGAATATTATGGCTAACAATTAATGAAAACCCAAAATTTAGTCTCTCAGAAAATGTTAATATTGGGTAAAAGTTGAAGATTGTCGTCTCATGGTGTGACACTCTAATTTTGGACTTTGCAAAAGGCATTTGACACTGTCCCCCATAGACGTCTAATGGGTAAATTAAGGACTATAGGTTTAGAAAGTATAGTTTGTAATTGGATTGAGAATTGGCTCAAGGACCGTATCCAGAGAGTTGTGGTCAATGATTCCTACTCTGAATGGTCCCCAGTTATAAGTGGTGTACCCCAGGGTTCAGTGCTGGGACCACTATTATTCAACTTATTTACTAATGATATAGAGGATGGGATTAATAGCACTATTTCTATTTTTGCAGATGACACCAAGCTATGCAATATAGTTCAGACTATGGAAGATGTATGTGAATTGCAGGCAGATTTAACCCCTTCCCTCTTTGGCCGCTTTTGACCTTCCTGACAGAGCCTCATTTTTCAAATCTGACATATTTCACTTTATGTGGTAATAACTCCGGAATGCTTTTACCTATCCAACCGATTCTGAGATTGTTTTCTCGTGACACATTGGACTTTATGTTTCTGGCAAAATTTGCCCGATACATTCAGTATTTAATTGTGAAAAACACCAAAATGTAGCTAAAAATTGCAAAAATTTGCATTTTTCTCAATTTAAATGTATCTGCTTGTAAGACAGGCAGTTATACCACACAAAAATGTTGCTAACTAACATCCCCCATATGTCTACTTTAGATTGGCATCGTTTTTTGGTCATCATTTTATTTTTCTAGGACGTTACAAGGCTTAGAACTTTAGCAGCAATTTCTCAAATTTTCAAGAAAATTTCAAAATGCTATTTTTACAGGGGCCAGTTCAGTTGTGAAGTGGCTTTGATGGTCCTTAGATATTAGAAACCCCCAATAAGTCACCCCATTTTAAAAACTGCACCCCTCAAAGTAGTCAAAACAGCATTTAGAAAGTTTCTTAACCCTTTAGACATTGCACAGGAATTAAGGCAAATTAGAGGTGAAATTTACAAAGTTCATTATTTTTTTCCAGAAATTCATTTTGAATCCATTTTTTTTGTACCACAGAATGTTTTACTCAAGAAATGCAACTCAATATTTATTGCCCAGGTTCTGCAGTTTTAGGAAATATCCCACATATGGCCCTAGTTTGCTACTGGACTGAAGCACCGGCCTCAGAAGCAAAGGAGCACCTGGTGGATTTTGGGCCTCCTTTTTATTAGAATATATTTTAGGCACCATGTCAGCTTTGAACAGGTCTAGTGGAACTAAAACAGTGGAAACCCCCCAAAAGTAACCCCATTTGGGAAACTACACCCCTCGAGGAATTTATCTAGGGGTGTAGCAAGCATTTTGACCGGCCAGTTTTTTTGCAAAAATTTTTGGAACTAGGCCATGAAAATGAAAATCTACATTTTTTCAAATAAAATGTAGGTTTAGCTAATTTTTTTTCATTTCCAAAAGAACTAAAGTAGAAAAAGCACCACAACATTTGTAAAGCAATTTCTCCCGAGTAAGGCCTCATGCACATGACCATAGCTGTGTGCACGGCCGTGATTTTCGGGTCGGCCGGCTGCGGACTGTCAGCGGACTGTCAGCCGCAGGCCGCCCGCACATGCACATGGCCGCGGCCATTGTTTTCAATGAGCCCGGACCGCAGAACCGGGCCGTAATAAGACATGGCCGTTCTTTCTGCGGTCCGGGCTCCCGGGCCGTGCACGGACCGCAAAAACTATGGTCGTGTGCACGGCCCCATAGAAAAGAATGGGGCCGCAATTCTCCCGTGGATTTTCGGGGTAATTGCGGCCGCAAAAACACGGTCGTGTGCATGAGGCCTAAAAGAATACCCCACATGTGGTAATAAACGGTTGTTTGGACACACGGCAGGGCTTAGAATGGAAAGTGCGCCATTTGGCTCTTGGAGCTCAAATTTAGCAGGAATGGTTTGCGGAGGCCATGTCGCATTTGCAAAGCCCCTGAGGTGACAAAACAGTGGAAACCCCCAACAAGTGACCCCTTTTTGGAAACTATACCCCTCGAGGAATTTATCTAGGGGTGTAGCAAGCATTTTGACCGGCCAGTTTTTTTGCAAAAATTTTTGGAACTAGGTCATGAAAATGAAAATCTACATTTTTTCAAATAAAATGTAAGTTTAGCTAATTTTTTTTCATCTGCGGGGTGGTGCCAGAGAGTCATGAGAAACTATTTAAAGGTCCGTAGATCAATCATGAGTGGTTGGTTTACCAAGTAGCAGCTGGAGAGTATGATAAGCAGTTAGCCGGTATGAGACTCATGTCATCCCCGCCGGCCCCAGGGTCACAACATCCGGTTGACACCAATGACGTCAGACACAACGACGCTGAACGTCATCTGTTAGACGTGTCCATGACAACGGAGGCCACCCCCGGTAGCCGGCTAGTGCGCATGCGTCAAACCCCACCACCTAGAGAAACACACACAAGAGAATTGTGCCAGTCTCTCCAGCAGGGGGAGCAACCATATAGTGGTCACATGACCCCATGGTTAACTCTGCATCTGCAAAGAACTGACCAGTCTGTGGAAGGGCAGTATTATCCAAATGTGTCTCTATTTAACAGCTCAAGATCAGTACAATTGTATACAAATCCATAAGAGTGACAATACACTTGTCATATTTACAGAAGCATGCATGATGTAACCTGTCCCTAAACTTTCCCTCTCCCCACAATATATGAACATACAATATAGAAATACGTATTTCAGAAAATCATACCATATTAGAACCTCAAAGAGTAGTAATAATGTGTAAAATGAAAAATATGTATAAAAAGTATGAAAAAAATAAATAGAAAATTAAAATGGTATATTACTGCATTCTCCAGGATGTGAACCAGGGGCCATCATACACAGTCGAGTCACATTATTATGACCACCAGCTAATATCCAGAGTAACCCCCGTGTGCAGCACGGACAGCAGCTAGATGGGCTGGGAGTGACTCAGTAAGGTGCTGGTAGGTTTTTTCAGGTATCTGCTGACTGCAGTGTATCCCACATTTGCTGGAGGGTGCATGGGGGGAGGATCCATAGAGCGAACAAAATGATTGAGGTGGCCCCAGAGATGCTCAATTGGGTTCAAGTTTGTTGAATTAGGGGGCCAGGGAAGTACTTGGAAGTCTTGGTCATGGTCTTCCAACCACTGTCAGACATTTCTAGCCATGTTACATGTCACATTGTCTTACTGGTTGATTTAATCTGCCCCAGGGAAGGCAAACAGCATGTATGGGTGGACGTAATCTGCAACAATGGATTCATATCCAAATTGGTTCACAGTTGCCTCCTCATGGATGAGTAAATCTAGAGAATTCCATGAAAAAATTCCCCAGACCATAACGCTGCCACCACCATCTTGTAGCAATGGTTGCAGGGTGTTTGTTCACTGATGCTTCTCGCGTGACACGCCAACGTACATCTGTTCGATGAAGCAGAAAATGTGACTCATCGGAGATGGCAACCCTTTGCCAATCATCGATGGTCCAATTCCGATACTGCCGTGTAAATTTAAGCCTTTTTTTCAGAGGCACCTATGTTAGCATAGGATAAGTGACCATCTGTCAGCATTCGGAGCCCCATAAGCAGTAGGGTTCGCTGAACTGTTGTTTTTGACACTTGTCTGTTAGCCCCTTGGTTGATTTTCATGATGAGCTGCTCCACAGTAGCGTGTCATTCCTCCCTTGCGCACCTTCGTAGCCGACGTTCACCTCTCACATCAAAGGCACGTGGTGCTCCGCAGTTTCTATGTCGGTTATTCCCAATGGTGCCATTTGTACACTCACGATACACTTTCACCACAGCAGCATGCAAATAGTTCACAAACTGAGTTGTTTGAAAAATACTGACACGCTCGGCCAGAAAACCAATCATCATCCCTTTTTGCAACTCTGATAAATCGCCCCTTAAAGCCATGGCAACAACGAGTGATATGTGTTCAGACAGCTTATTGCACATCTTATATACCCACCAAGCCAGCCCACGACACATGACTTTCTTCATGGGCTCAAGCTGCCGACATCAAAAGTAGTAGGTGGTCATTATAATGTGTCCAGCACACCATCAGTGCTGAACGTGATATTTTGTTATTTTCAAATGAAAGTGCTCCTGATGAGACAGGGAATGATTGGTCTGCTGAAACTGGGTATAGGACAGCTGAGATCAGACAATGAAGCAGTAATCAACGCGGAGTAGAATGTTTCAAGAGCGCTACAGTTGTATTACGTAAAAATTAGGGAGGAGCGACGTGATCAAGGCAGGAAAGACAATTGGAAAGAGCAGTATTAGGCATAACTGGATAGGGAAAGATAGGGAAAGTTCTTGCTACTTGTCAGATTAGCACCCCTCTTTTTTTATCCCCAGGGCATAGAAAGCATAGTAGTTCTTTTAATGCTTAAAATGATCAGCCTATTTTTAATAGTAATAAAAGTTAAGTATTAATTCCTTTGGTATACTAAATATAGAAACCCTATTTATTGCAATTGCAAAAGTTCTAAGTGAATACAATTATATACTGTATATACTGCATTTCAACATTTAAGGGCTGTATGGGAGTAAAAATATTATCCGATTTTTTGTTAGAAACAGTGCAACTTTTGTCTTTGGGTTTTGTATAGTTTCGCAGCTTAGACCCATTTAAGTAAGTACCTTAAAGGCTATGTACACTTTTAAATTGATTTTTTTAATTAAATCATTGTTTTTCATGTTTTTAAGCACTTTTCTGATTGACTTTGATTAATCTTTTTTTTTCTACTTTTTACGATACAGCTTCTATGTATCTTGTATACATAGAAGCTGTATCATTCTCTCTCAGCTCGGCTAAAAGTGGGTCCTTTGGGTCTTTAACACACAGGATCCACCTAATTTTGATCAAGTTGATGAACTTAGATACATAGATACATATAAATCGTATCGTAAAAAGTTAAAACATTTTATAATAACAATCAATTAGAGTAGTGCTTAAAAACAGACTGAATCCGCTAAGAGAGAGTGATACAGCTTCTATGTATATGGGATACATAGAAGCTATATCTTAAAATAAAAAATGTAATAAAAGTACATTTAAAAGTTGCATAAAAACACAACATACATTCATAAAAAAAATGCTTACAAAGGTGTACAAAGCGTTTAAATAATAACACCTACAAATCTATACTGGATCCAAATCCATTTCCTGGCTCCAATGATATGTATTTTCCCACTTTTTTTTTGCCTAATATACATGTAATAGAGTGGAAGGGTGGGTATAAATCAGCAACATTTTCCCACCATCTTCTTCTTAATAAATCCTACTCTTTTTCCACTCACATAACCTCCCGCAGTACTTGGGCCTCTCGTTGAGCACTTCAGTAAATCTGTAAGGTGTTTAGAAGCATTTCTTTAAAAAAAACATGGTATTACTAATTATCTGTAATAATCTGACTGGGATTTATTCTGGGGTTTTTTTCTATTACATGAGAACACATTGTCATCTACCTTACATGTGACTTGTTTTATTCTTCCTTGTTATTAACATGTCAAAGAAGTAACTGAACCTAAAGACTTGTGTGGTTGTCCATAGATTATTGAATCTGACTTTCTATGTACACTCTTAAAACATTTGTCAAGTCTCCGGCATTAAGTCAAGCTTTGTTCATTTTCACACCATGACTGATATGTTCAAAGCTACAGATACAGTCCCAAATCTCCTTTTGCATTTTAGATCTTATTTATCATTGAAAAACGTAATAATTTTCCTCAAACTCTACAGCTTAAAAATTTGTGAAAATCCCATGTAATTTCCATCAAATATCTTTGAGGCTTTGTACAAACATGTCAAATCTCAGTTTATTTGAGTGTATAATGCAGTCAGCCAGTCTCAAAGTGGACCTTCTTAATAGCAAGTATAAGTACAAGTAAGTGCTTCCCTTGTGTGTCACTAGAAAGACATATATGACCAGCTCTTGGGATTACACAGTATTCCTTAAAGCATATTTTTCATTGTCTTCCACATGACTGGTCTGCTGAAAAACCTGTATTTATGCATGACTGCTCGAAGAAGGCTTCTAGCAGAAATTTCCTCAAATTACTGGTTCTAGCTCATTTTTCTACTCAATTACTGATCAATGGAAATGGAACTTTTTATTTTCTTCTCCTTTAGCACTTTTGACTATTACAGACAAATTTTCTTTGACTACACAATTATTATACAACAAGCTCAGACCAAACAAAACATTTTCAATCTTGATTCTAAATGACATGATGACAAAACACACTTAGTTTATTATTGCTGAGAGTAAAGGCTTCTCAAGAAAATTAAATAAAGAACAAGACAAAGTGTCATCAAGCAAAGATATATAGAATACATTTTGCAATAACGTTTATTACATAGAAGCTGTTGTTGACTTATTTACCACTCTTGATTTTATGTTTAATGCAGTTTTCAAGGAAATAGATTTTTCTAGCAGTGAATACACAAACTTACTGTACATGTAATAGAACTTTAAAGAAGACCTCCAGTGGAAACACAACTTTCCATGTCTGCATTCCCCACCTGACCTTATACCACACCCTACACTTATTTTATGTATCCTGTACTTATTTTTTTTTAACTGCTGCCTTCACTGCCTCCATCTTGATTTCCCCAGCTTTCTCTTCCTCAGATGATAGATAGATAGATAGATAGATAGATAGATAGATAGATAGATAGATAGATAAAGATAGAAGCAGCAAGAAAAATAACAGGTGAGAGACTGACACATGGAATACTATAATGGTACACATGGGAAAGTTTAGTTTTGGCCAGAGTGTCCCTTTGATGTGAACTTTTAGGAGAGGTCACCTTGTTTCCCATAGCAATTATGCTCCATTTACATCAGAGTTCGGTGTTTCTATTGTTCTTCTCCATCATGGGAGCAAAACAAGAGATATACCAAAAGTGCCGTATCCATTGCTCGATAGACACCAACGACGCCCGAAGGAACCCTTTGACTTTAGTTCATATTACATTTTTCAAGTGCAGTTTAGAAATTGAAAGCTGAGCTCTAAATGAATTGTCTGGGCATCAATATCACTTTTTCTTGTAAAAATTTCCGACATCCATATTACTCATTTTTTTTAAAGTAAGTATCTTTCAAGTAATCCAATGAAAATCAATTAAAAAATGGTTGTCCGGACACAGGCCGGTTTTGCATACTGATGACCTATCCACCGGATAGTTCACTAGTATATGATCGGTGTTGATCCTCTGGTCACCGGATGTCTGGCCGAAGCAGATGGCTCCGGTCACAGTATAACGGCTGAGCTCCAAGTGAATAGGATCAGAGTTGCAGTTCTGCAGCACGGCCGCTATGCAGTGTACAGAGCCATCTGCTTTTGCCACTGAACATTCCATAACATCTGGTGCCCTGAGGCAGCCGGAACAGCTGATCGAAGCAGGGTCAAGGTGTCGGACCCCCTACAGATAATAATTTGATCATAATTTGAGCAGATCCTTAATAATATCTATCATGACAACCTTACTAGGCAACAACGAGACAGCTTAAACAAACTACAAAAAAATGAGGGATGTAGTGTTTAAATCGGCTGAAAAAGTTGGTAATATTGTAGTTTGGCCCTGCCAAAAGATTAAAAAAAAACTACAAAAACGTACATACAATCCATTACTATCCTACAGATCCGAACTACAAGAGATACTTACCAATGCTGTACGAGATGGCATTAACACCAGAGACCTTTGTGAGGTACTAACCAATCAGGAACACACAATACCAACATTATACCTACTCCCAAAAGAAAACACATCTGTTCCACCAGGCAGACCAATTATTTCAGGTAATGGCGGTCTCAAAGAGAAGAATTGATTTCCATTTGAATGGGCGGTCGAATGTCTACTCTCATATACACGTGATACTGCTAATTTGCTACAGATAGTAACAGTCTAGATGATGATATGCTACTTGTTACCTGTGACATAGAAATGCTATACATTAGCATACGTTATCCAGATGGTTTGAGATCCGTGTCTTATTTTTTGTCAATGTGCAATATTGAGACCAGGTTTTCCATGTTTGTCTCCTTGATGCTGGAGTATGCCCTGAGACATCATTATTTGTATTCAATGGGTCCTTCTACCTACAGCTCTAGGGTACGGCAATGGGGGCGGCTGGAACGCCCTCATATGCCAATCTTTCCCTGGGGCTGTGAGAGAGGCACCTGTTGCTGGGTTGTCAGGATGTCTCAATGGACCATTTTTTGGGCGAGGTACAGGGGTACTAACAAAATGTGTAAAAAAATGTTTAACAAAGTTTTTAGTAGTGTAAAAAATAGAAACAAATATTAAGAGTTAAGAAAAAACCTTTTCTAATTTTTCCTCTGAAGTAATGTAAAAAATATACAAAATTGGTATCGCTGCGTCTGTAAAAGTCCAAATTATTACAATATACCATTATTTAACATGCCCGGTGAACACCATAAATATAAAAAATACTGTATATAAAATGCCAGAAAGCAGTTTTTTGGTCACTTGATAACCCACAAAAAAAATTATAAAACGTGATCAAAAAGTTTATAAATATAAAAAAGTTATGTCTCTGATAATGTGGCGACAAAACACAAATGTTATATTTAACAATTAGTTTCTTCCTTGTAAAAGTAGTAAAACGTTAAAAAAAACTATATAACTTTGGTATTGCCGTAATTCTATTGACCGGTAGAATAAAGTTAACATTCCATTTTTAACGTATGGTGAAAGCCGTAAAAATTAAACCCTGCAAAAAATTTAGGAATTGCCGTCTTTTTCCTATTCCACCCCACAAATAATTTTTGTCCAGTTTCCCAATACATTATATGGTACAATAAATGGTGCTGTGAAAGACTACAACTCGTCCCGCAACAAAAAAAAGCCCTCATAAGGCTTTATCTACGGAAAAATAAAAAAGTTATGGCCTTTGGAAGGTTGGGAGGAAAAAATGAAAATGAAAATCCCAAAAATGGCTGTATCAGGAAGGGGTTAATAACCTCATTGATAGCATGCCAAGGTATGTAAGTGCGTGTATTTCTGCGCATGACGCTCATACTCGATACTGAACAAATCAAGATGTTTGATATATTCTGTTTCCATTTTTTTAATGATTTGCATATCATTAACATGTCTATCGATCCTGTGATTTCTGCAATTTCACTTTTCCTTCTCGGTGTTGTTACCCTGTAATCTGGCCCCGCGCAAGGTGGGTGTTTGCCTTCTTCATAACGGGTGGGATGGCTATTTGATAGCTGTTCTTTTAGACAATCACTTAGGGGGGATTTTGTTACTGAATTTATCTCAGGAAAGTCAAACTGACAACTGTGAAGCTGCGCTCTGCAAAATATTAAGCAACATGAGGATCTCTTCTGTGCACCACCTGCAATCATCCCCCTGCTACAATAAAAGAAAAGCACTGCCTTTTGGAGAGGCCTCAAAAGTTACAGCAACAGACAATTTAGTATCATAGATACAGCATGATCATATCTTCAGCTGCATGAATACCCTGACAAAAGCTGGAAATTATAAGAGCCTACCTGGAATGTACCCTGGCCCCAGGAGAACTACTAATGACCCAGAGAGTCATGTGATCACAAAATGGCTTTTGGGGTGAATAGAGTTGTGCAGTGGTTCAACCTCAGCAAGATTGCCATGCTATCCAATATAACACAGATATGGAAGGAAAAAAAGCAAAATCATGTATTATTCATTACTTGATTATTTTCTGCAAAACAAACTGGATTATCTAAATCAATGGGTAAGTAAACTTTCAAAAGTTAACTCATCCCTAGTTATCATGATCTTTACTTATAATTAAGGATATAAGGATGTTTTATTTCTAAGATATTGAATATATATATTTTTTTACATTTCTACCTCTTCTACATCAGTCTTGCTAATAATATTGCTTCTATTTTAGATGGCCAAATAAAAATGTATACTATATCCTAAAGGGTAGGAGAGATAAATTTTACATCTCCTTTGCATCTCTGAACATCATAAAAAAAAGTTAAGAAATACTAAATAATTAAATGGACACTCATTTTTTTAACCAACTTATACTAATTTAATAGTATACCTGATATAAAGGGAGAGAAGAAAACCTGAACTGCACATCCACTTTGCTATATTTGATCTATTGTGGCTCAGAAAAATTTACAAATGCTCAGCCGCAATAGATGAAGTATAGCAAAGTGTATGTGCGGTCCAGGTTTTCTTCTCTCCCTTTATGAATATATATAGTCTTTCTTTTGTTATGGTACCAGCACTCCACCCATTTGGCCCAGGTGTTTGTAAATAGCAAAAGACTGCATAAGGGTTTCTGCCTATTTGTTCTCAAGCTTTTTCCTTCTGTTCACTTTTTTGGGGTGTTGTGTGAAGATCTTTGTTGCAGTAGTGCTGTATCTGTGGGGGGACGTGGCCCAGAGCCAAGGTGGCTTAGGTGCTACTAGTCTCCGGGGTTGCTCCCTCTATGTCTACTGTGTTGCAGTGGCACTGGTAGCCATGCGATACTGCACTTGATAGAGTTGGGACCCACTTAAAAGAGGTAATCGGGAAGTGGCAAGTGGGCTTATACAGTTTGATCAAAATGTAAACTAAGAACCTCATGTTTATACATTTTTTCATTCTGCTGAGCCACAATAGATCAAATACAGCAAAGAGGATGTGTGGTCCAGGTTTTCTTCTTTCCCCTATTAACTGATATAGATCAACTTTGGCATTAACTTACTGTTAACATTTAGCAGTTTTATCCATGCAAATTGTGTGTGAAGTTACTGCCACTAGGTGTCTCCCTTCCTGTAATCAGCTGTCAAATAAAGACCCTCCATGGGGAGCAGGAGCACAGTGAGAAACACACAGAGATGCTGTTGGTAAGATTTCTATGTCACCCCAGTGCTGTATTCTCAGCTACGCTGCTCATTATTGCTGTATAATCTCCTCCATGTGCTGCAGCATCTATATATGTAATAGATAGAAATGGGAGATCAGGATTATCCTCTTCTTTGTGTGCAGTGTATAGAAGACATGATAGCCATTAGGCTCCGCCCACTAAATCAAAGACAACTGAGAATTTAGAGATAGAGCTTGCAGAGGGGAAAACTGCTAAATGATGCCACATACAAGTCATATAATGGCCAGAAATGTTGTTATTCCTCATGTATACACATATGACAGCTGATTCTGAAAAGTCCCCTGAAAAGTTAGGTACTCTTTTAAAAAATATATAAATTGGACTCAATTAAAATAAAAAATGTACTTAAGCATAAACATCCCTGCTACTTACTATACATTTCTCCCAGACCATCACATGCAATATATTTAATCTACTAAAATGTGCTTTGTTTCAACATTCAAAAATAACAGCTTGAGCATATAGTTTTATAGGTTTTAAGACCCAAAAACATTATATGTGCAAACAAAATAATAAAAATCAGTGCTTTCCATGGATTATCTGTGTTCATCACAAATCAATACTAGCAAATGCAATTTGGGTCAGTATGTTAGGCAATGTGTAGGTTGTAATGGTATAGGTTGTAATGGTTTTCCAAGAATATAAATGTCTACAAAATGTCCCAAGTTAATAGTAATATCTATTTAACTTTATTATCTCAATTTCGAATAGGCCTCGTTCACATCTGCGTTTTCAATTCCGTTGTCAGATGAGCAGGACAAGGAAATAACTGAAAGTGCCGATTCCATTGCACCACAGACACCACCGGTGGCCGACGTACCCCATTGACTTTAATGTTGTGTCCTTCGTGTGCGCTATTGTTTCCGGTATTCTCAGCCATATCTGCGATGGAGGCCCTAACGGAGCCTCCGACACAGATGTGAGCGAGGCCTGTAGGCCTCATGCACATAGAAGAGCTGTACGGTCTCCATGTTATGTGGAATGATCAGTTGGGGGCCTCGTGTTCAGAGCTATTCTCTTCTACCAGCAACAATATAGATACAGCATTCTTTGAAGCATGCTGCAAATTTTTTTTGTTGTTAGACTCATTTGGAATCATACAGTAGAGCAGGGTTCAGCAACCTTCGGCACTCCAGGTGTTGTGAAAATACAACTCCCAAAATGCTCCAACAGCCAAAGGCTTTAGTATTCCAACCAAAGGCTATTAGGTCATGCTGGGAATTGTAGTTACACAACAGCTGGAGTGCCGAAGGTTGCTGAACCCTGCAGTAGAGGCTCAGTGTACCTATGGGGGTACCCTATTATCCATACAAATTGAACCATAATACACTATGTGCATGAGACCTAAGTCTCCTTGGCTCACTGTAATCAGTTATCCATAAAGTTCAGTACAAACTCTGATATAAATTTGCAGAGCTGTTCTCAGTGAGTTGATACCTACAGTACAAATACAACCTTTACATATGTTATTTTATTAAGGAATTTGCCAGCAAAAACCAACAGAATGGAATTTAAGCATCCCTGTGAACCTTAAAGGTGTTCCCCATGGGAGCAATTAATATAAACTAGCAGGTTGATAAAGGGTATAAGAAAGCCTAATCCATAGCTACATCATTCCCATTCTAGGCTATGATCCAAATAAAGCACAGTCCTCTCTCAATAAGAGCACTATTCAGTACCACAATTCTTAGCAGCTATTGCTATGACTATTATCATAATGAATGTATCATTAAATCTAGTATTTTTAATACATCAGGAAAACTCTGAAAACAATATATTAAAATAGTAACCACATTTGAATCAGCACTAATAACTGGTACCATATGTGTTATCTATGCACAGTAATTGATAAATGTATGAATAATTAAAAGCAAAAGTTTAAATACACTTAAAATAAGGTTTCTATATAAGCTGCATTGAGGACAATTCAACTATGAAAGGCTATGAATATCAGATCCTTCTTTTAATCAAAAAGACGCATAGAAGAGCAGAGCCTCCTAAAGTGTTGTGCAAAGGACTGAAGATCTCATGTACACAGCAAAGCTACAAAGCAGTAGTCACTACGTGTGCCGCTGTATTACGGGGTTATTTTTACAGACAGTCATCGGACTGAATAAACCTTTGTATGAAATCGGAGGCATACAGATGTACATTCTAAAGTCTATGGGTGCCGTTTTATTGGTCTGTACTCAGAGGTAGTATGGCTCTATAATGCACTTGTGTACCCTTACATCTATCTACTACTGAGATTAGCATTAGCAGATACTGACCACCATAAATGGCTCCTGAACGCTCCTATTTCCTCCTGGATGTGATAGCTGGGTATTTGGAATCTCCCATAGTTTTGCAGGTTATAATCAGAATGTTTCCTCATAAAGTTAATACCTCTGATAACATTATAAGAAGGACCTACTAATTATGCATTTCTATAATATCAAGGTTATAGCTGCTCTACATGTGGTAATTCACATGAATGAGGATGCATCATGAGTCCTATAGACAAACGCAAAAGATGTTTGCACTGTGTCTGGCAGGAGGCAGGTGCGGATTTGTTAACATTAATGTTAGAGACGTAAATACACTTAGTAAAAGCACTGAAATTATGGCGTTTGGTAATGAAAAAGTAAAGTGAATATTAAATACAATATTTAAAATAGAGAGAGAAAAACTCTTTCAACCAGATTTCATATGTCATATTTCTACCCTGTGTGCAGTGAAACATTTTTTGTTATTTATTCACCTTTTCACATTTAGATGAATGCATTAACCCACATAGCCTTTTGTTGCACCAACAATGCAAATTATTATAGCAACAAAAGAAAATAACAATATTGCTTGAGGAATAATATTGTGCTTTGTGTAACACATAAAATGATTCATTAAGTTAGCAATGTAATTGCTAAATTAATACATTTCAGTAATTTATGATTCATCGTATAGTTCCCTAGTTTACAGATATGCACATAATAAATGACAAGCAGTATAATTAAAGAGAAAATATTATTATGATGTATAAGATGGCTTAAATCCATCCATTCTATTTCATACGCCCTTGAGTTGTACCATATTGTTTTTTATTTTTGTTACATTATAAATTTCTTATAAGTGGGAGCCCCCAACTATTAGGAGAACACAACCCTAAACCACTCTCCACTACCGTTGTGCCAAGATCAGCTAGTGGCAGCTTCCTTAGACTTTAATTGATAGAGATGCACACATGCCAAGCCTGCTCTCTCCTATTTTTCGGACACCACCAGTCGTATTACTTGCCACAAAAGTAGTTATAGGACCACTATTATGTTGCGGAGATGCAGCGGAATTTACATAGTTACATAGTTAGTACGGCTGAAAAAAGACACATGTCCATCAAGCTCAACCAAGGGACGGGAAAAGGGAAGGTAGAACACATAGGAGCTAATATTTATTTGTTCTTAGAAATTATCTAACCCTTTTTTAAAGCCATCTACTGTCCCTGCTGTGACCAGCTCCTGCGGTGACTATTCCATAGATTCACAGTTCTCACAGTAAAGAAGGCTTGTCGCCTCTGCAGGTTGAACCTTTTTTTCTCCAGAGGGGGTTTTACATGGAACAGGATTTCACCATATTTTTGTATGTGCCATTAATATATTTATAGAAATTAATCATGTCCCCCCTTAGTCGTCTTTTTTCAAGGCAAAATAGGTTTCATTCTTTTAATCGTTCCTCATAACTTAGATTCTCCATGCCACTTATTAGCTTCGTTGCTCTTCTTTGTATTT
Organism: Rhinoderma darwinii; assembly: GCF_050947455.1. Classification (NCBI taxonomy): domain Eukaryota; kingdom Metazoa; phylum Chordata; class Amphibia; order Anura; family Rhinodermatidae; genus Rhinoderma; species Rhinoderma darwinii. Next base: position 64,895,052 of record NC_134697.1, read on the forward strand.
TTTCCAACTCCAGGGCATCCTTTCTATGAACTGGAGCCCAGAACTGAACTGCATATTCTAGATGAGGCCTCACTAAAGCTTTGTAAAGTGTTAATATTACATCCCTGTCCCGCGAGTCCATGCCTCTTTTAATACACGACAATATCTTGCTGGCCTTTGAAGCAGCTAATTGACATTGCATGCTGTTATTTAGTTTATGATTTACAAGTACACCCAGATCCTTCTCAACAAGTGAATCCCCCAGTGTAGCTCCCCCTAGGACATATGATGCATGGAGGTGGTTGGTACCCAGATGCATAAATTTACATTTATCCACATTAAACTTCATTTGCCAACTGGATGCCCAAACACTTAGTTTGTTTAAATCCGCTCGGTTGTTTACATAGCTTGGTGTCATCTACAAAAATAGAAATAGTGCTAATTATCCCATCCTCTATATCATTAATAAATAAGTTGAATAATAGTGGTCCCAGCACTGAACCGTGGGGTACACCACTTATAATCAGGGACCATTCAGAGTAGGAATCATTGACCACAATTCTCTGGTACGGTCCTTGAGCCAATTCCCAATCCAATTACAAACTATATTTTGTAAACTTGTAGTCCTTAATTTACCCATTAGACGTTTATGAGGGACAGTGTCAAATGCCTTTGCAAAGTCCAAAAACACTATATCCACAGCGGCCCCTCTGTCTAGGCTTCTGCTCACCTCTTCATAAAAACATATCAGGTTAATTTGACAACTTCTGTCCTTAGTAAAACCGTGCTGGCTGTCACTTATAAAACTATTTTTTGTCACATAATCCTGTATATAGTCCCTCAATAGCCCCTCAAACATTTTCCCCATGATGGATGTTAAGCTTACTGGTCTATAATCACCCGGGGAAGACCTAGAGCCCTTTTTGAAAATAGGCACCAAACTTGCCCTGCGCCAGTCCCTTGGCACTATATGAGTCACTAGAGAATCTCTGAATATTATGAAATGGGGGACAGAAATGACTGAATTAAAGAGGCTCTGTCACCAGATTTTGCAACCACTATCTGCTATTGCAGCAGATCGGCGCTGCAATGTAGATTACAGTAACGTTTTTATTTTTAAAAAACGAGCATTTTTGGCCAAGTTATGACCATTTTTGTATTTATGCAAATGAGGCTTGCAAAAGTACAACTGGGCGTGTTTACAGTAAAAGTACAACTGGGCGTGTATTATGTGCATACATCGGGGCGTTTTTACTTATTTTACTAGCTGGGCGTTATGAATGGGAGTGTATCATGCTGACGAATCAGCATCATCCACTTCTGTTCGTTAACACCCAGCTTCTGGCAGTGCAGACACACAGCGTGTTCTCGAGAGATCACGCTGTGACGTCACTCACTTCCTGCCCCAGGTCCTGCATCGTGTCGGCCACATCGGCACCAGAGGCTACAGTTGATTCTGCAGCAGCATCAGCGTTTGTAGGTAAGTAGCTACATCGACTTACCTGCAAACGCCGATGCTGCTGCAGAATCAACTGTAGCCTCTGGTGCCGATTTGTCCTCGCTCGTCCGACACGATGCAGGACCTGGGGCAGGAAGTGAGTGACGACACAGCGTGATCTCTGGAGAACACGCTGTGTGTCTGCACTGCCAGAAGCTGGGCGTTCTGAAGAGAAGTGGATGATACTTCTTGTCAGAACGCCCAGCTAGTAAAAGAAGTAAAAACGCCCAGATGTAACACACATAATACATTCCCAGTTGGACTTTTACTTTAAACACGCCCAGTTGGACTTTAGCAAGCCTCATTTACATAAATACAAAAATGGTCATAACTTGGCCAAAAATGCTCGTTTTTTTTAAAATAAAAACGTTACTGTAATCTACATTGCAGCGCCTATCTGCTGCAATAGCAGATAGGGGTTGCAAAATCTGGTGACAGAGCCTCTTTATGATCTCTAAGAATTCTAGGGTGTAACCCATCTGGTCCCGGGGCCTTGTGCACATTTATTTTATTTAATTTAGCTTGGACCATATCTACATTCATCCAATTCAGTATATCAACTGATATATTAACAGCACTGGCAGCGGCTACATCAGCTGCTCTTTCTTCTGTTGTATATACAGAGCTAAAGAACCCATTTAGTAACTCTGCCTTCTCTTGATCCCCTGAATAATTTTTGGGGATTTGTTTTACTATCCTTGGCCACCTGCCTTTCATTTTGTATTTTTGCTGATTTTATTAAATTTTTAAAGATTTTATTACGCTATTTATAATTTAAAAAGGCTACAGCTGTACCCTCAGATTTGTATTTTTTAAATGCCCTTTTTTTGTCATGTGTTGCCCTTTTTACAGAAGGTGTAAGCCATGTGGGATTTAATTTTAGTCGTTTATACTTGTTACCTATAGGAATAGATTTTGCACTATAATTACCCAAAGTAGATTTGAAAATCTCCAATTTATCATTTGTCCCATTATTTGACATTAGTTCTTCCCAGTCTATATCCTGAATTGCAGCCCTCATCCTGGGGAAATTGGCTTTCTTAAAATTAAATGATTTTGCCCTCCCAGCCTGCGTTTGTTTTTTACAGTATAGGTAAAATGTAACTATATTGTGATCATTGTTACCAAGGTTTTCACGAACATTGACATTCCCAACAAGATCTGCATTATTAGAAATGACCAGATCCAACAGAGCTTCACCTCTAGTCGGGTCTTCCACAAACTGACCCATGAAATTTTCCTGCAACAGGTTGAGGAAATGTCTCCCCTTTGCAGTAGAAGCCGAACCATGACACCAATTAATATCCCGGAAATTAAAATCTCCCATTATCACTACAGTACCCGCCTGTGCAGCCCGCTCCATCTGTTTATAAATTTGACCTTCCATCTCCTCAGTTATATTGGGGCGTCTATAGATTACACCAAAAGTAAATTATCAGAAATGTGATTTTACATTATTTCGGCATTTTTATTTACACTGCTGTTTTGTAACAAAAGGATCTCCTTATCCTATTGTCTAGTCCTCTCCCCACATTCTGTTTCTCCCCCCATCAATATAGTCTGACCCCTCTCTAACCTGACTACCCCTTTTTTTTCTACATTTACCTCCCTCCTCAGCCCTAGTTTAAATACTCCACCACCCCAGCTAGAATTCTCTCCCCCAGCACAGCGGACCCCCTTCCATTTAGGTGCAAATCATCTGCAGAATACAGTTTGTACCCTAATGAAAAGTCAGCCCAGTGCTCTAGGAACCCAAAGCCTTCTCCTCTACACCAAGACTTAAGCCATGCATTTAACTCCCTGAGCTCCCGCTGTCTTTCCTGTGATGCGCATGGCACAGGCAGTATTCCTGAGAATACAACCTTGGAGGTCCTTCCCTTCAGCTTGTAGCCTAGTTCTTTAAAGGCTCCTCCACCTACCATTTATTCTGTCGTTGGTACCGACATGGACCTCTACAGCTGGATCATCACCAGCCCCTCCCAGCAATTTGTCCACCCGTTCCACCACATGCCGAACCCTGGCACCAGGGAGACAGCAAACCATTCGGTTGAGGTGGTCTTGGCGACAAATTATTCTATCCGTCTTCCTGATTATAGAATCCCCTACGACTATCAATTGTCTTGGCTTACCTACTAGTTGGGCTGTTCTCACGGCTGTTAGGGAGATCAGTATCCACTAGGGCTACCATTTCTGAGACTGACACCCTGTGTTGTTTGTGTGACATTTCATACACTGAACACATGGTTATCTCACCTCTCTCCTCTCCCTGTAGTATGGGATGTCACACATCACATGCCTTTTATCTCCCCTGCTATACCTCCTCCCTGTCTCTGGAGGGATCTGTTCACATGTTGAGCAGCAGATAATGCAAACTCAGAGAGCAAAAGAATAGCAGAGCAGACAGTGAGTAATCACATCACTCACATATTTTAATAGAGGGACGTTTTTGTAGCTGTAAATATAAGTGATGTCTGTGAGAGGGGAATCATTGGAACTGTAGTCCTTTACATGGTAATCACACCCAGAACAACCTCTGGAAGAATCAAAACATAGGTGCTATACAGAGCTGTACAAGATAATGAAAATGAAAAATTATTTATTTTGAGGCATGGTAGAATCACCTGGTGACCATTCAGACACATACAGGTACTTTTCTGTGTTTATCATAAAATTAGTAAATCGCTTCAATGTATAGAAAGGAAACTGTATCGCTTTAAAGAGACTCTGTCACCACATTATAAGTGCCCTATCTCCTACATAAGGAGATCAGCGCTGTAATGTAGGTGACAGTAATGCTTTTTATTTAAAAAAACGATCTTTTTTCACAACGTTAGGAGCGATTTTGGTTTATGCTAATGAGCTTTCTTAATGCCCAAGTGGGCGTACTTTTACTTTCGACCAAGTGGGCGTTGTACAGAGGAGTGTATGACGCTGACCAATCGGCACCATGCACTCCTCCCCATTCATTTACACTGCACTAGCGATATAGATATATCGCTATGTGCAGCCTCATACACAAACCCTAACATTACTACAGTGTCCTGATAATGAATACACATGACCATCCAGCCTGGACGTCATGTGTACTCAGAATCCTGACACTTCTGACTCTTTTTTGTGAGATTCCAGCAACGGATACGAAATCTCACGAGATCACGGAGCTAAACGAGATTTGGTTTCACTTGCCGGAATCTCACAGAAAAGATTCAGAAGTGTCAGGATTCTGAGTACACATGACGTCCAGGCTGGATGGTCATGTGTATTCATTATCAGGACACTGTAGTAATGTTAGGGTTTGTGTATGAGGCTGCACATAGCGATATATCTATATCGCTAGGGCAGTGTAAATGAATGGGGAGGAGTGCATGGTGCCGATTGGTCAGCGTCATACACTCCTCTGTACAACGCCCACTTGGTCGAAAGTAAAAGTACGCCCACTTGGGCATTAAGAAAGCTCATTAGCATAAACCAAAATCGCTCCTAACGTTGTGAAAAAATATTGTTTTTTTTAAATAAAAAGCATTACTGTCACCTACATTACAGCGCCCATCTCCTTATGTAGGAGATGGGGCACTTATAATGTGGTGACAGAGTCTCTTTAATTTACTTATTAAAAAAGCACTAGACATGATAGAAGTACAAACTTTCCATGTAACTAGATACTACCAATTCCTTATGGTACATTTCTTCAATCATTGGATTTTAATAATTGGCTCCCCCCTAATCTCTACATGTACATTCTTATCAAAAAAACAAATAAATATTTGCATAATATAATATCACATGCATAGTGCTGTTAAAACTACAATCTCATAACTTGATGCGACTGGGCATCAATGCAAAATCTGGGGCCACCCTTCCTACCCAATGCCATTAATAATACTGGTGTCTCCTTATGTGACAGAGGGGGTCTTTGGGCCACCTGAGGCACCAGGGCCTATGTGTATGACTGCTACCTTTTCATACACTATATCTGCACCCAAATAGATAGATATTTTAATAGCAACTTGCACGGCAATAATTATGGTGGGGTATGAATATAATTCCATCCTTAGATGGACTTAATAGTAGATATATGATTTAACTTCATATTTAAATAACTTTCATTAGTTCATTATAAACCTACAAAACTTCCAGAACAGATTTGACTTTCTCAATATTGTTTTTTTCTTATAATGTTTAATTACTCTCTTTGATAATCAGAATTTTCTGTAAAAGAATGTTAAAAGGCACATAACATAATTAATGAAACTTTCCAGTTAGATCTACATCTAGTTTATGTGCAATTTAGAATAGCTTACTTTTTAAGTCATTACTACTTAATAATATACCTAATATTTCTTTCTCTGCTGACATTTCATGGCTAATTCCATGTTTCTAGTTATGAGCTATGTTACTAGGGACACATTCTTCTCTTCATATTTCTCATATTTACAGTACATCCACAAGTTGAAGGTTTTATGGGAGAGTTCATGATCAGCAGAAGTTTTAAGGGGTAAGAGGCCACATTTCAAAATGTTCGCTTTCAATGATAAATAGAATAGCATTATTTGGTATGTTCAGTGGTAGTTAGCAAAAATAACTATTGTCTGTGGTTGTGAGAGACGTAAATGCTTTAAGATAATACATTTAGGAAACTCATATCCAGTATTTCAAGAGTTTTTCTGTTGTTATGATTCATTTTTGCCAAGCATATATAGAAATTTGTAAAGCAGGTTTAGTTAGATGACTTTATCATAGTGATGTCCCATCTGAAAGCAGGATAAGCTAAAATGTTGCTAGGTCATCCAATTTGGATAAACCAGGTCAATGGGTAAACTCACCATGGTTTCACTTAAACTTGTTTATGAGTGTGTCCCCATGTACCATAGTTCTCTCTGAAAGCTTTTACATAATAGAAAACTGACGATAGAGTAGTAAAGCAGAAGCTAGAGAAGCAGCCAGTATTAGGCAATTATGCTTTACTTACCTACTGAGATATTAGGGGTAGAGATGAGCGAACTTATGAAAAGTTCGGTTCAGCTAGTTCGCCGAATTTCACGAAAAAGTTCGATTCGGACCGAACTAGTTCTGACCGAACCTGTAATTTCCGTGCGCCGAGCATGGTACTGTCCAGGGTGCTGAAAGAGTTAATGGGCTGCACTAACTCTTTCAGCAACCTTGACAGTACATGCTCGGCGCGCGGAAAATACAATTTTAATGTAATAAAAAAATAAAATAAAAAAATGTCATACTTACTTTCCTTCTGTCCGGCCTCCAGCGATGACGTTTCATCCATGTCACCATTGCAGCCAATCACAGGCTGTAGTGGCGGTCACGCACGTCAGGATGCCGTCAGAAGGCCGGCCTCCAGGGATGACGCTTCATCCCACGTGACCGCCTCTGCAGCCAATCACAGGCTGCAGCGGCCTCTGCAGCCAATCACAGGCTGCAGCGGCCTCTGCAGCCAATCACACGCTCCTCTCCTGAAATACTCTGTGCTGCCTTAAACTCTGTGGACAGGTCAGGATCCTGTTTCTTTTAAATGCTGCTGGGGAACCCGCTCGATCCACTATATAAGGCTGCGCTACAGTGCAGCATTTAAAAGAAACAGGATCCTGACCTGTCCACAGAGTTTAAGGCAGCACAGAGTATTTCAGGAGATGAGCGTGCAGATCTTGTGCGGGGTGGTGACTTGCCAATCATGTGAAGGTGTTATTGAGGACAGGAGTGGAGGAGAGGTAACAGACTGAGCTACGTAATGGTAAGAGCAGAGTTCACAGCAGCACAGAGTATTTCAGGAGAGGAGCGTGCAGATTCAGTGCTGCTGTGAACTCTGCTCTTCCCATTACGTGGTGACTTGCCAATCATGTGAAGGTGTTATTGAGGACAGGAGTGGAGGAGAGTTAACAGACTGAGAGCTACGTAATGGTAAGAGCAGAGTTTACCTGGTTACCAGCTTTGCCAGGTTATCTATAGTGGATATCAACTGTAATATACAGCTGACACCCTGCTGCTATGGCCTATATCGGAGTTAACTCAGATCCAGTCCATTTACCCCTCAGATGTTGCTGTCAATACTGACGGAGGCCCCTAACTGGTTTGTCGTGGTTTTAACAATGGCCCCCCGGTCTGCTGTGTCCCAGATCCTATTAGGCCCTGACAGGCATAATACACTGCAATACAGAAGCATTGCAGTGTATTATCTGAGCAATGAAAAAATCGCATGCTCAAGTACCCTAGTAGGACAACTTTTTTTTAAAGACAGGCAAATAAAGTTTACAGAGAAATAATCTGGAAAATTACATGTTAATAGTATACTACGGGTTGTTACGGATTTGGCAATACCATTTATGTGTATTTTTGTATTATTTTTATTTTTTTCAATAATAAAGAACTTGTTTTCTTTTTATTTTTTTTGCCTAGTATTTTTTTTATTTTTCTGCAAACTTTTTTTGAATTTCTTATTTTATTTTTAGCACCAGGGGACTTGAGCGTGCAATGTTTCTCCGGTAATGCACTGCAATACCTCTGTATTGTAATGTTTTGTGCTTGTCAATGTTGCAAGGCCGACAGGGCCTACTCGGTTCTTTAGACAGAGCAGACCTGGGGCCATTGTAAAAACCATGTAAAATCACTTAGGTGCCGCTTCTGAGGGGTTAAATGGCCTGGATCTTAGTTACCTCTGATGCCGGCCATAGCAGCAGGGTGCCGGCTGTAAGTTAAAGCTGACACTTACTGTAATTGGCGTGGGCACACCTCCTGAGCCTTTGTCTGCGCTATGACCACCTAATAAGGGTTTGGCATGATGTGGGAATTACCAGCTCCACACGCCGGACTATTATCAAAGAACATATAAAGCCTGTTATACAAATGCTTCTCCTAGGCCCAGTGGCTGGAGATCACATCAACAGTTTGAGGAAATAATAGTTTGACCAAAGATTACAAAATTACTATTACAACATGCCTTAGATTCATTATACTGTATGTTGTTTTAACATGCTGGATATTAATAGAAAGGCATCTTTCCTTTTACCCTTTAAACAGCATTTGCATTTTGTTTGTGCCGTACGCCATCTGTGTGATGTCTAACACGTTGGTTCCTTATTCAGCCAAGTAATTATTACTGGTAGTTTTAGCATTACTGTACGAAGAGTTAGAGTCTCTAGGATCTGCTGTGTTGGTTTGTTTGTGCTTGAAGAGAAAAATGAAAGATAGAGGTGCTAGACTACCCGCAGATCACGTCTTGTGTTATGGGACAAACATATGTGAAAGGGACTTGGAAATAAGTAATTATGGTGATTTTGCCGAATATGCATCGTTCATAATACAATGTACACAGGAAATAAAATCTCACATTTGGATTGTAATATGAAGCTTTGGTACGCGTTTCACACATTGTTTTATGCAGCAAGGTTTCATTCATACACAGTCATAATCATCCCTGACTGATGTCCATCATCTACAAATGCCACTTGTCATATGCAATGTTTTTGGAGGCGGCTGCAGATGCATCTCACAGCAAATCCATTTTTGTGCATGCCATTGAACTCGAGGTCAGTGGCTTCATTAAGTTAGCTTGATATTTCTTTCTGACATAGCTGGTAGATTTATAGGGTCTGGTAAGTAGCATCAACTTTACAGTTTTGAGAGTAAACATATTTCATGTTGGGTAAAGCGTAGAGCACTAGCTGCATGCACGTCTATATCAGTAGAGGTAAGGCTCCATACACACAGCAAAAGTGAGGTTTCCATGTATGAACAGTTTGTGTTTTACTGATCATAATTTTTTTTATATAGTGTTAGCATATTCTACAATTCTTTAAATAAGTATTTTTATCTTCCCTGCCTAACAGGGGCCAATATAATTATACAGTATATATTATATAATATCATACTCTACTGAGACATCTTTTTTTAAACAACAAGATTGTGTAACACACAAGCCAAAGATTTACTCCCACTGAGGCCTTATTATACACGAGCGTATTTGACGTCCGTGTTGCGCGCGTTAAAACAACGGACGTCACACGGACCTATACATTTCAATGGGGCCATTCAGATATTCAGTGTTTTTCATGCAGAGTGTGTCCGCTGCGTGAAACTCAGTGCATGTCCTATTCTTCTGCGTTTTTTGCGCATCCATCACCAATTGAAGTCAATGGGTGCGTGAAAATCACGGACAGCACACCGATGTCATCCGTGTGCTGTCCGTGATTCACGCAACAGTTGCTAAAGAAATGAGAAAAAGAAAAACACCTGCTTCAGTTTTTGTTTTCCTTACGTAAAAACGCGTGACATACGGATGACATACGCACGTAAAAAAACATAACGGATGTCACACAAAACTGCAACACGCACAAAATGTTGCGGTTTTTTTTACGCCCGCAAAACGGACACGCTCGTGTGAATAAGGCCTAACTGTGTGATAATAATGTTTATTAAAACATAAAACTTTATTGATGTAAATAGTGAAAAATAATTGGTTACATTATTAACCACAATCAAGACATACCAATGTGAGTTAGGGCCTCTGCACATGTTTGTGATGATGGGCACGGCCGGCCGTGGACTGCCACCTGCATTTGCGGGCTGTGCTCCCATTATAAAGTATAGGGGCACAGTTTATATATTCAAAAGATAGGACATGTCCTATTTTTTGCTGGTCATTTCCACAGCCTGGACACCTTCCTGTAAATATACGGGAAGGTGTCCGTGGGCCATAGAAATTAATGGATCAGTTTCAAAGTCATGTGCATGGGGCCTTATAACGTGTCCATGGACTGCCACTTTTTATATTTGTCAATATTGATATAGTATTGGTAGTTGGAGTAGCAGAGGAAGAAATATTCCAAATATTTCCCTATAAATGCAGAGCTTTAATATAGAGGTTAATAAGTTGTTGACTAATGAATGGAGGCATTCCTCCCATTCATACCGAGCTCAACGCTCGCACCCTCTGTACCCTGCTAAATACCTTCTGATTGTCTACATGGAATTGTGCAATTAAAAATATAAATCGCTAATCAGCCTCCCTACATCTTTCACCACCTAAAGTGTCGTCTTCAGGGGAGATGGCTGTTTGTATTACTAATACATATTTTTCACTATTTATTTCAATAATGTTTTTTTGTTTTAATACACATTATTATCACACAGTTAGTGGGAGTAAATATTTGGCCTGAATGTTACACCATCCTGTTGCTTAAGAAAATTATGATATAGTGTAGTCCCCCTGTGAGTAGAGACCTATTCTAACCAAAAGAATATTACTCTACTGAACGGCACAAACCAAAGGGACTAAGGATCTTTCAACTGCCAAAGCCTCACGATATTACTCTGGGTACCTCCTTCTAGACCTGCCCTATGTCTTCGACACAGTTAACCACTCCCTACAGATGTAGCCATCTTTATCTTGACTTTTAACGCATTAAATACACAATGTCAGAAAACTTTAACCTGACTCTTTCAATGACTTTTCAATGGCTTTTTTTGTGTGATATCACACTGCAGCAAGTTGTCAGAGTCAATATAAACTTGGCTACATCTGTACTGTTAAAAATTTTCTTAGCTCCTTCATTACAGACTTGGCCTTCTCCCAGATCTCCTTATACCTCACCAACTGAAGATTTAGTGTTTTCCAAATCCTGGCACATGTCCTCATCATCTCTCACAAAGACAACTGCAACATGTAACACTCACTGTTGCACCCAATCCACCTTCAACTCTGCTGCCAGCACACATAGGAGGGCAGGATTCTTCTTTTCTCTATCTATGACATAATAGAAGCAGAAGCAGCAACATGGAGGACATTACACAGCAGTAATGAGCAGTTTAGCTGTGAACCCAGCACTGGGGTGACATAACACGTGCTAAAAGCTGCAGCAGCTTCTCTATTTCTCCATCTGCCTCTTCCACTCTGCTTCTGCTACCTCTTCCCCTCTCTATAAACTTCTATGAGTAGTTGTAATCTGATCCCTCAGTGAGCTGAATGTCTGTCTTGTTGAGATGGAAAAAAGCAGTATATTCAGAGTCAACAGTTAGGGTGGGGAGGAAACTGATAAGTGGAGAAAGAGGCATTTCTCCCTAATAAGATACTCTATATGGACAAAAGTATTAGGATATACCACTTCATCATTGAATTCAGATGTTTCATTCAGTCCCATTGCCATATGTGTATTAAATCCAGCACCTAGCCATGCAGTCGCCTATAGAAACATTTGGGAAAGAATGGGTTGTTCTAAAGAGCTTACTGAATTTGAGTGTGGTACTGTAATAGGATGACACCGTTGCAACAAGTCAGCTTATGACATTTCTTTCCTCTTAGATATTCCACTATCAACTGGGAGTGGTAATATTGCAACGTGGAAGCGTTTATGAACCACAGCAACTCAAGCCATGAAGTGGAAAACCAAGTAACGTTACAGAGCGGGGTGGCTGAGTGTTGAGAAGAAAAGTGCATAACAGTCGTCAACATTCTGCTGACTCAATAACTGCAGAGTTCCAAACCTCCTCTTGCATTAACATCCACACAAAAACTGTGCGCCCGCAGTTTCATGACATGGGTTTCCATGGTCAAGCAGCTCCATGGAAGCCTTACATCACCAAGCACAATGTCAAGCATCAGATGGAAAAGTGTAAAGCACCTCACCACTGGACTCTGGAGCAGTGGAAATGTGTTCTGTGGAGTGACGCATCACGCTTCTCTATCTGGCAGTCTGATGGGCGAGTCTGGGATTGGCAAATGCCAGGAGAACGTTAACTGCCTGACTGCATTGTATCAACAGTAAAGTTTACTGGAGGAGGGATAATGCTATGGAGTTGTTTTTCAGGGGTTGGCCTAGGCCCCTTAGTTCCAGTGAAGGGAAACCTTAATTCTTCAGCATACCAAGATATTTTGGACCATTGTATGCTTCCAACTTTGTGGGAACAGTTTGGGGTTCGACCCTTTTCTGTTCCAGCATGACTGTGCCGTAGTGCACAAAGCAAGGCCCATAAAGGCATTGCCTGGTCTGCAAGGAGCCCTGACCTCAAACCCATCAAACACATTTTGGATGTACTAGAATGGAGTTTGTGAGCCAGGCCTTCTCATCCAACATCAGTGTCTGACCTCACAAATGCTCTTCTGGATGAAAGGACAAAAACTCTCACAGACACACTCAAAAATCTTGTAGAAAGCCTTCCCAGAAGAGTGTAAGCTGTTTTAGCTGCAAAGGGAGAACCAATTCCATATAAACACCTATGGATTTAGAATGGGATGTTATAAAATCTCCTGTAGGTATATTGTGTAGTTTTACTAATACTTTTGTCCATAAAGTGTATATTAAAAAGTTTCTTATATTTGATTATACTATTAATTTATGCAAAGTTTGCTCAAAGTGCAGTGCCTATTTAAAATAGATAGTGATAATAATAATAATAATAATAATAATAATCATCATTTGTTTCAGAATAACTGTTTTAACTTATAAATATTGTAACTTGAAACCAATGCTCTGTGGTAAACTAATAATTGGTTCCAAAGCTCCTGAAATGTCAACACAAAAAGTAATTGGATTAAAGAAAAATAAATGTTTTAGAATACATATTCCTTTTTTCTTCATGCCTTCTTCTTTCTCCCCTATCTCCCCACATCCTGCTTGAGTATAAAATTACTATTCACACGGCCACATGGAGGCAACTCATAGATCTATGAGTGGGAGGGAATGACTGGTGTAATTTTGTGACTGATTTCTCCTTTTTACCTTGCCTCCTCTTGCTGACCCTTCGGATTGCCGTGATTTTCTTTAGTAACAATAAAGTGGAAAGTTGTGTAATATTAGTGACTTTGAAATGATAACATTAACAATGATATATTCTGCTATGGTTTTGTGTAAAGTGTAATGTGAGCTTGTAGAAATAGTGACCGGTGTCTGCAGCTCCACTCTATCTGTAACTTGGCAGACAATGCTAACAACTTCCTTTTGTATAAGGATTGTCTGCAGCACAAACAGCTGAGCTTACTGTACATACACGTTAAGGATCTAGTCATGATTTTGGCCAAAAAAGTATCAAACTGACCTGTGTAATCACATGCAGGTTATGTTGTGTTTTCCTATGCATTATTTTAAAGCCTTATTAGCCTGTGTATGAACAAAGCATTTCAATAAGATCCGATGATTAATATTTTTGTTCTTTATATCACAAATACCAAACATTAAACCAGTATAACTTAGATCCTTTATGTTATCCTAGATGATTTGTTGTATTTCATATGATCTAAGCTAGAGTACTTGGTCTAATACCATATAACCATGTAACATAACTGCTATTGCTGCTAACGCTGGTTGGGTAAAACTGTAGCTAAAGAATTGTTAACATTTTCTATGCAGCTGAGAAAAATTATTCTGTAAAAATGTCTGATTAAATGTAGGTGGACTTACTAAATAGGTAACTTCATTGTTACATTTTCTGGAATTTATCCATTTCTCTGAAGCTGAAGAGAACAGATTTGACTGTATGATTCAGTATGCTGAATTTCTGCTACAGCACTACAAATGAATTGTCTCAAAAAAATATGTAATTGCAATTTAATGAGAGTTGCATGTTAATTATCAACTAATATAAATCCCTTAATATGGATACTTACTGCGTCTTCAAGAAGAAAATCTCGTTTCTATGGAGTTAACCTAAAATGACTTGGGGAAGAATAAACACTTTGAATGTATTACAGTTGTTGATATGGTCTGGAACATGCAATGTTCTGCTTCTAAAATGGAAAAAAAATGAACATACTATATCTTTAAATTAGTTAAAAGATGTTTAAAATTATGAGTCTTATATGCATGAGAAATCCCTGCATTTAATTACTAATATTGTATAAGGATAATAATGGTAACTTCTTGCCAAACTTGCCTAATGCTAAAATAATTATGATACAGTAAAGCGCTACGAGTATGAATGAACAACATACAACGTGGTACCTTATATTCCTCCATATGTTTTCCCATTTAGTGGATGTACATTTCTTCTTACCTTGCAAAAATAAAAGAAATGTAAAGAAGGGGCCAAAAGACTGTTACTACATGAGGCGGCATAGAGAGAATTGGTCGTAGGAATAGGGATGAAACTGGTGTCAGCGGTGAAAGCGAAAAGTGTGCTGCTAAAGACGGGCAGTGGCAAACTGGAGAGGCAGATCACAACTGGGAGAAGCTTCCACGTGGTGGAAAAAGGGAACGCTGCCAGCAAAGAAGATATCAACTAGAATTTATGTGTTATCTGAATACAATATGGTCCTTTGGTTAGGAACTAATGGTTGTGCATGCAAAAACAAAAAAAAAACCTGCATAAAAAAATTTGGACCTTAGCAATTCTTAAATGGATTTACTAATTTTGTACTGTGTATTTTTTTTTAATTCTGAAGAAGATGAGTAACATTATTAAAGTAAAACATTTTCTCTTGAGTAGTAAATAATTGTCTTTTTTAATAAAGAATTCATATTGCTGAGTAACTGCAACTCAGACTTCAATGGCGAGACATAGCCCCTTTACAAGTTTATTGGGATCATTCAGGTCAGTCCCACAGGCTTTTTCAGCAGGGAACAATCCTGCACATTCCATGGATTAAGTGCTGAAAACAGCTTAATTCTAAGAGCCAAGTTTCTTTCAAAAGCTTTGTCATCTCCCAAGGGTTCCATAAAGCAAAAAGTGCATTGCACAGTAGCAATATTTGTAAAAATACAAAGACGTCATGTGAGGAAAGGCATATACTACATAATCTATTTGCCATATGTATGTCCAATATATTTTTTGCCCATACGTGCACACAATCCAGTTTCGTCTTCTAAAAAAGCCAATTAACCTGTACAATTATTAGAATTCCTTACTGTAAATATGCAGCACAAGCATCTAGAGATGAGTGAATCTCAAATTGCAAATATGTCAAAATATATCAAATATATCAGTTTGCAAACTAATGAATTTTCCATATCTGTGTTATAACTAGAGCTTTAAAGAACTATTTCCACTATTAACTATTATGGCATGTCAATTAGACATGCCATAAAAGCATGATTAGGTGGGGTCTAGCCATTGGGATTTGGGGCTCCACCATGCTAAAACTGAGGGGTTCATGGGCGGCTTGAGTCTTTTTAGTTTTTTCCATTCATTTCTATGGTGTGCATGTGCAGCCACCTCTGCATGGAAAAAAACATCTGCCATCCATCTTTGGCACTACTTTTCTTCTTGAAATACAAAGGATCAGATGGGTTAAAATTCAACCCATTTGGCTTTTATTTTCTTTTATGGGTGATGACGGGGAATGTCGTGCTGTCCCCATACAGATTAGGTTGCCAGAAACAAATATTACATAGTTACTGTAGTATGGTTGAAAAAAGACATTCAGTATGTCAATCAAGTGATAATATAAAATGTAAGGTCTGTTTAACTCCTGTTCTAGTGAAACCTACATAGACTGAACACAGATAATTTCCGTATTTGGTTCTGGACAGATAATTTCATTATTCTGGCTTCATTTGTATAACATCTATAAGATTACTTCATGTGTTTTTAGTGAATTGTATGCTTCTAAGTGCTTGCGCATATATATATATATATATATATATATATATATATATATATATATATATACATATATAAAAAAAGTTTGTCAGAAAGTTGAAGATTAATGAGCAAAAAGCATTTATTCCAAATGAGGGAACTATTTATACAATACAATTTATCATGATATAGGCCAAATATACCAGTATGGCCTTTTAAATTAAAGCCTGAGCTTAACCGTATAATTAACTAATTTTCATTTTGGAATTATTATGATCCAGAGCCTCATTTAAAACAGAATAAATGTCACCAAATACATCTGTAAATATTGAAAATGCTGAAAAGTAGATACATGATTGGGATGCTTTGCTATGCACAGGGGTGTAATTTAGGCCTAATGCAGACGACCATGGTGATTTTGCAGTCCACAAAGCCACAGATTCATTGTCTGTATCTGTGGTCCAATTGTCCGCAAAAAACCTTCTGTAGTGCATCCGTGTGTCATCAGTATTCACGGATCTGCGAAAACATAGGAAGGCTGGAATTGATGTCACCAATTTATCCCAACC
Organism: Rhinoderma darwinii; assembly: GCF_050947455.1. Taxonomy (NCBI): domain Eukaryota; kingdom Metazoa; phylum Chordata; class Amphibia; order Anura; family Rhinodermatidae; genus Rhinoderma; species Rhinoderma darwinii. The sequence goes on from NC_134697.1 coordinate 64,911,615, forward strand.
TTTTGAGTTTTTCACATGATCCACAAATATGGACAGTAAAATGACAAGTCCTGAGATTTTGAAGCCCGGACTCGTGCCCCCCACACAGATCCGTGAACAATACAGATGTGTGCATGTGGCCACATAAATAAATGGGTTCGTATTCTGTCCGCAAAATTGGGGCTGGCACACGGACAAAAAAAAACCATGGTTGTGTGAATTAGGCTTTAATGTTCCTGGGCCACAATGTAAAATCTGTTACATGGCTCTCAACTATTACACATCATTTATAGTACTGCTCTTCTCATATGGAACAGAGGAAACTTTGGGTCCCTGAGACTCCAGGGCTCAAATACAACTGCAACCCTGGAACCCCCGACAGCTATGCCACTGGCTGTGCATTTAAAAAATATCTGCTTGCTATGACAAGTTAAAAGGTAAGAAGTTCACATAAGAAAGACTAAAATGGTTTCTCCTTCTAGTGCTGAGTAATACCACCATGAAAGTAGTTGGGTGTTGACAGTGATCTGCGCACTTGTGCACTTGTACTGGACTGTTAAACCATGTTCTAAAATGTTCTCTGTTGCAGGTGTTGTGCCTTTAATATATTGTGATGTTTGTGTTGTTTTAGTTGGGCACGATGAGCTGGCTAAGTCTTTGGTCAGGTGTGCGGATGCAGTAGAGTGGCGCATGTGCTCCGTACTAGGGTAGAGCAAGACTATAAAGGAGCTGTTTTTCATGGCGAGAATTGTCAGTGAGTCGTCAGAGAGAGTCACAGTGACATTTGTTTGGAGAGCCTGTCAGGTGCAACTGATGAAAGCGCACGAGACTGACAGCAAGCAGAGAACTGGAGAAAGTCTGTGAGAGGAATAGGTCATGCTAGCGTTGGAGGGACCAGAGGGAGTCGCTGCAAAGGCAGCCCTGTGTGTCATACTGAGTGGTTATGGACCGCTTCTAGCATCTTGAACCTGTTGGACTACTGTGTATCTTGGGTCTGCCAGGGAGAGTGCTCCGTGACCGGAAGTGGCCCTGTGAGTGAGAATCCTTCAAGTGGTTATGTACGATCTCCAGTGTAATCCTCTACATTGGGTGACCAGAATGCCAAAGAATGTGCTCCCAAGACAAATGCCCACTAGAGTTGAATTGCCTCACAGAGACTGTTATACCAGCCAAGCTAGTGTCTCTCATAGACTGTAACCACCAATCCCTGTGCCCTTTAAGAGACAGCAACAACTAATCTGTGTGCCAACCCTGTAAACCTTGGAAACCGCAGCAAAAAACACTCCCATTAAATTTCAATGGGAGGCAGAGGCGTTTTTTTCCCATGAGCGGAAAAATGCTTGAAGGAAAAATAAGCAACATGCCCTTTATTCTGGCGTTTCCGTCTCTGACCGTTGATGTCAATGGGAGGCAGAGAAATTGTTTTTCGTAGTAAAGCCTTGCTTCTTTGAACTGTAATGTGTCTCCATTTTCATTATAGTTCCATGCCAGGGTAAGGGACCACATACTATAATAACTGACCTTTTTACACTACCATACCCCTAAGTACCTAGGACAGAAGGTCTTTGTGTTCTTTTGTACCTTCATCTCCTTTCCATAATTCTTGGGTTGCTTCTCCACACCCTTTTATTGTATTGTTTTATTGTAGGGCTGTGGAAAGGGTATCATTGCACAAGTTTTCATCACCCATTAAAATAATTGTTATAGCCAGCTTGGACTGGGCTGCCACAATGGTATATATGCCCCTGTATTCATCTAATTTTTTACATTTTTCAGTAAACTTTAAATTCTTCGTGCATTTGCCATCTGCTCTAAATATGGATGAAGCCTTATTTTTCAATTTGATCCTTAATAATACGGAAAGTGAGCTGGCAGTGGTATATAAAGTTTAAAATCAACTAGCCAGGAGCTTTAAAGGTAGTTAAAAGGGTGAACCACTTTTCAAATATTCTGACATTTCATTTAAATGTCATAAGATTACACTGGTGGGGTCTGGGAATTTGGTAAACAGTCGTTCAGCCCTGAGTGAAATTTCCCTAATTAAAAATTCAGATTAATAGAATCCAGTTATCAAGGCTATTGCTTCATTGAATATCATATTTGAATAACAGACATTCAGAATTCCAGTGAAGCTTCACTTATGAAAAATGTTGGCTCTTCTACTCAAAGTTAAGAACGGACGACCGGAAACTCTGAGGGGAGGTTGGTTGCTAAGAAAAAAAAGAGCTTTGCAGGAGAGGTTATAGCGTCCTATGGATTCCTTAGCATAAGTGGAGCTACACTTTAATGAAAACCTGATGGGCTAGAACAAGGCATGAAAACCTTTGATTACTTGTCCCAAATGGTGGGAATACAGCTCAGGGACCAGAGCAAAAAACAAAATCAATAATATTATGCAGGTGAAATGCGATTAAAATGCATTTATTGCTCCAAATATGACCATATAGCCGTACAATGCTTAACTAGCCCTTTTAATTGTATTAAAAGATCATTTCAAATTGCCAGTTTTTGGCATTACGTTAATAGCCCAACACTTGACATATATGCCGGGAAAAGCTCCTGATGTATATGTCAAACTTAAACTATGACGGATGCCCTAACCGTGGTATCCGTCACCCTAGACTGTAATTGTATGCGTTAAACGGATACGTCATGAATTGGCATCATGAGTGTTCATGGCATATTTGTTACACGGATACCATTATAGTCTATGGGTAACAGATTTTTTCAGGAAGGAATAGCGTAGTATAATGTACTACTCCATAACTTTCAAGAAGGGTATACTGGCAAAAACCAGCCTGACGGAGAACAATAGGACACATTTTTGGTCTTTGCTGGGCTAATTGAGCCCTACAGTATGTACACTTTTAGCGTGTATGTCGGGAGCTTTCCCGACGTACCCAATAAACGTAAGGAGTAAATGTAATGTGAAGGAAGCCTAATGCTACAGTAGATTTACAGCAGCAAGAAACGAAGCTTGCCTTATTTTAACAACTTTTAACACTACCAAATGGTAAAGCATGTATAAAATAAGGGAGACCAACAAATTGTTCTTGATTTGCTTACAACTATTCTTGTTATTATTTTTGACAATTATGTAAGTTTATTATACATATTTGGTATTTACATTTATAATCAAGCATTTGGAAAAACGCAATTACATTAACCCCTTCAGGACTGAGCCTGTTTTGGCCTTGAGGACAAAGCCGATTTTTTCAAATGTGACATGTGTCACTTTATATGGTAATAACTTCGGAATGCTTTTACCTATCCAAGTGATTTCTCGTGGCACACTGTAATTTATATTAGTGAAAAAATTTCAATATTTAGTTGTGAAAAACACCAACATTTTTCTAAATTTTAATGTATCTGCTTGTAAAACAGATAGTAATACCACACAAAATAGTTACTAGTTAACATTTCCCATATGTCTACTTTATGTTTGCATCATTTTTTGAACGTCCTTTTATTTTTCTACGACGTTACAAGGCTTAGAACTTTCGCAGCAATGTCTCACATTTTCAAGAAAATTTCAAAAGGCTATTTTTTCAGGGACCAGTTCAGTTGTAAAGTGGCTTTGAGGTCCTTATATATTAGAATGTCCCCATAAATCACCCCATTTTGAAAACGTCACTCCTCAAAGTTATCAAAACAGCATTCAGAAAGTGTTTTAATCCTCTAGGTGTTTCACAGGAATTAATGCAATATGGAGGTGAAATATACAAATTTCATTTTTTGGCCAAAATTAATTTGAAATGCAACTCAATATTTATTGCCCAGATTCTACAGTTTTTAGAAATATCCCACATGTGGCCCTAGTTACACACACTGATACACAGGCCTCAGAAGAAAAGGAGCACCTAGTGAATTTTGAGGCCTTTTTTTTTCAAATATATTTTAGGCACCATATCAGGTTTGAAGCGGTCTTGTGGTGCCAAAACATTGGAAACCCCCAAAAGTGACCCCATTTTGGACACTACACCCCTCAAGGAATTTATCTAGGGGTATAGTCAGCATTTTGACCCCACAGTTCTTTTGAATTCATTGGAATTAGTTTGTGAAGATGAAAATCTATTTTTTTTCTGAAAAAGCATAGAAATTTGAAATTCTTACTAGGAATAAAGGAGAAAAAATAACCCAACATTTAAAGCAATTTTTCCCGATTACGGCCATATCTCATATGTGGTAATAAACTGCTATTTGGACCCCCCCGCAGGGCTCAGAAGAGAAGGAGTGTCATTTGGATTTTGGAGCGCTGATTTTTCTTGAATAGTTCTCAGCGCCATGTTGCATTTGCAATGCACTGGAGGGACCAAAACAGTGGGAACCACCCAAAAGTGACCCCATTTTGGAAACTATACTCTCAAGGAATTTCTAGGGCTATAGTTAGCATTTTGACCCCACAGTTTTTTGCTGAATTCATTGGAATTAGTTTGTGAACATGAAAATCTACTTTTTTTCTGAAAAAACGTAGAAATTATTAATTTTTACAAGGAATAAAGGAGAAAAAGCACCCCAGCATTTGTAAAGCAATTTCTCCCGATTACGGAAATATGCCATATGTGGTAATAAACTGCTGTTTGGACTCACAGTGGGGTTTAGAAGGGAAGGAGCACTCTTTGGCTTTTGGAACTCAAATTTAGCTGAAATGGTTTACGGGTGCTATGTTGCACTTGCAAAGCCCCTGAGAGACCAAAACAGTGGAAACCCCCCCCAAACTGACCACATTTGGGAAACTACACCACTTAAGGAATCTATCTAGGGGTATAGTGAGCATTTAGACCCAACAGGTCTTGTGCAGAATTTATTAGAATTAGGCTGTGAAAATGAATATTAACATTTCCACTAAAATCTTGAATTTTTATTTTCTCCAAAAATAAAGGAGGAAAATGCACCCTGTAAAGCAATTTCTCCCGAGTATGGCTATACCCTACATGTGGTCATAAATGTTTTTTATTATAAATTAATTAACCCTTTCCGGACTGATCCATTTTTGCTTTTTCTTTTTCGTTTTTCCCTCGTCGATTTCCAAGAGCCATAACTTTTTTATTTTTCCGTCAATAGAGTGGTATGAGGGCTTATTTCTTGCGGGAGGAGTTGTAGTTTCTATTGAGACCATTTAAAGTACCATTTAATGTACTGGGAAAGTGAAAATAAAATTCTTTGCAGGCCGAAATTGAAAAAAACTGCAATTCCACCATTATTTTTGGGGTTTCGTTTTTACGGCTTTCACCATGCAGTGAAAATGGCAACTTGAATTCTTTCTGCGGCTCAATACGATTACGGTGACACCAAATTAATTTAGTTTTTTTATATTTTACTACTTTTACAAAGTAAATACTATTTGTTTTTATTTTTGGTCGATTGAGCGGTGTGAGGGCTTATTTTTTGCGGGATGAGCTGTAGTTTTTGTTGGTACCATTGTTTAGTACACACAACTTTTTGAGCACTTTTTATAAAAAAAATAGCATTGCTAAGGTGACCAAAAAACAGTGATTTTGGCGTTTTAAATTCTTTCTTTTTCACGGAGTTCACCGTGAGAGTTAAATAATGGTATATTGTTATAGTTTGGACTTTTATGGACGCAGCGATACCAAAAAGGTTTTTTTTTGGACTTTAAATATTTATTTAATTTTTTCACTAATAATAACTTTATTTACTTTTTTTTTTTTACACATTTTATTTGTCCCCCTAGGGGACTTGAACCAGCGATCATTAGATCGCTGGTACAATACACTGCAATACTAGTGTACTAATTTCAGTGTATTGTTATTTTTATAGGCTCCTGTAACAGCACGATCGCTGTTCCTGTCTGTGTCATCTGTAATACACAGCTGACACTCACAGCGTATGGCGCGGGCTTAGCGCGTGAGGTTGCTCCACACATCACTCGCCGCACCGCGACATGTTATCAAGACGTGGTGCGCGAAGGGGTTCATGTGCAGCGGATGGTGCAGAGTGAAAATTAAAATTTTCTACTGGTATGCCATTTTAGTGCACAATATGTTGTGCCCAATTTGTGCCACTGAAGACAATTACCTCATAAAATGTTAAGCGGCTTCTCCCGGGTAAGGTGATGCCATATATGTGGACGTAAACTGCTGTTTGGGACCACTGTAGGGCTCAGAAGGAAAGGGAGTGTCATTTGGCTTTTGGAGTGCAGATTTTGCTTGGCAGTTGTTCTGTTTGGGGTTTTGCTGGTATTTAATTTGGGGGCATATGTAAGCTGTGCAGAGTACATCAGGGTACAATAAGAGGGTATAATAATGGGGTAAATAAATAATATTTCATAGATTTGTGGCCAGGGTCGCACTGAGAAATGGCACCAAATCTTTTCTGCTTTTGCAACACCGCGCATTTTGCATCGCCATATTCTGAGAGCCAGAACTTTTCTATTTTTCTCCACCGGAGCTGTGTGAGGGCTTATTTGTTGCAGGAAAATCTCTAGTTTTCATTGGTACTATTTTGTGGTGCATGCGAATTTTTGATCACTTTTTATTCTATATTTTGGGAGGGCTGGTGACCAAAAAAATTGTGATTCTGCCATTGTTTTTTAGTTTGTTTTTTTTGCGATGTTTACCGTGTGGGAAAATTAATATTATAGTTTTATAGTTTGGGTCGTTACGAACGCGGTGATACCAAATATGTGTACTTTTTTTAACGTTTTCATTTTTTCCCTATAATAAAAGAATTATTATAGGAAAAAAAGCAGTTCTTGTTTATGTCACTTATAATTTTTATTTTTACACTTTTATAAAACATTTTCATTACTTTTTTTTGTTCCACTAGGATATTTGAAGACGTGCAGCTCTCATCGCTGCTAGAATACATTACACCACCTATTTAGTGTAATGTGTTCTAAGGCTGAGTTCACACAACCTATTTTCAGGCATAAACGAGGTGTATTATGCCTTGTTTTACGTCTGAAAATACGGCTACAATACGTCGGCAAACATCTGCCCATTCATTTGAATGGGTTTGCCGACGTACTGTGCCGACGACCAGTAATTTACGCGTCGTCGTTTGACAGCTGTCAAACGACGACGCGTAAAATGACTGCCTCGGCAAAGAAGTGCAGGACACTTCTTTGAAACGTAATTTGAGCCCTTTTTCATTGAAGTCAATGAAGAACAGCCCAAGATTATGGGCGTCAAAGACGCCTCGCAAAATGCGAGGAGGAGCTTTTACATCTGAAACGACGCAGCTGTTTTCTCCTGAAAACAGTCTGCCTTTCCAGACGTAAAAGGAAGCTAGCGTGTGCACATACCCTTACTGTCATTGTGACTGTCATTGTAACTGTCACTCTGACAGGAAGCCTCTTAGGACCAGCCTATGGCTGGCCCTCATAGGCTTCCGTATATGGCAGCTCAGAGGTCATCGACTGACCCCCGGTTGTCATGACAACCATCGGCAGCCCCCGAAATTGCATGTGGGGTCTGCCGATCTGCTTTAAACCCTTTAAATGTGGCGATCCAAATCGACTGCCGCATTTAAGGGGTTAATTGTCGAATTCAGCGCTGTCGGGCTGCTGATCGGCAATGGTGAGAGCAGGGCAGACACCCTGTACATTTAACCACCACTGTGATGTAGCGCCGTACAGCAGTTAACTGTTAATGTGAGGACGTAACTGCACGCCCAGGTGAGCAAAGATACTGCTCACCTGGACGTGCATGCACGCCAAGTTATGCAAAGGGGTTAAGTTATATTTTTTAAGCAAAGTTGATGATAGTAGGTAATTTTAAAACATGGGGGGAGATTTATTAAACATAGACTTGTGCTATTTGTACCATATCTCTGCTCTAGGAATAAATGAGCCACACATGACTAAGTCCAACTATTTCAAAGTGTTATTTCCTTTGTTCTTACCTTTTCTTTCTCATTTGTAGAATTAAGAAGAACACAAGTATCAAGAGCGGAATGTAAATTTTTGAAAGCAGTTGGAGTAAATCTGCTTTCCAATTAAACATGTCTGTTCTTGTACAACATTTGACTTAAAAGTAGTAGGAAAAGATTTAAAAAAGTAAATCACTTTATTGGTATTTTCTGTCTAATGTAGACAAAGCTAAGAAGACAGAGGGGCAGATGTACTAATACTGTCTTAAGACCCTTTTATACGGGCCAATGATTGGGATAACGAGCACTTCTACAAACACTTGTTTCTCATTATTGCCCTGTGTAAACAGGGCAGCAATCAGCCAACAAACAAGCAAACGCTCATGTGTCAGTTGATCAGATCTTTTATGTGACCCAAAAATGGTCACGAGTCGCAAGCTGATTGACATTCTGTATTGTCGATTGGTGCTCGTTTAGCGGCCATTAATTCTGCACATGTTAAAGATCTTTAAACTTCAGGCAGCTTTGAATTAGACTAGATAAACCAAATTGATCACAGTGGCTCACGCAAGTGGCCCATTCAAGTGAATCAGGCAGCGCAGAAATACCTTGCATAGTCGCTACGAAAGTAACGGCGCGTGCAAGTACGAACAGTCTGAAACCAAATGAATCCACTGCAGTGCTTGCACGAGAGCCAGGGCCTCTTCAAAAAGCTGATCCGCGGGGGAGTAGAGTTGGAGGATAGGTTATCAATTTTTAAATCCTGGATAACCCCATTGAAGGGGTTTTCCAATCTTTAAAAAAAATTGTGTGTAAATGGTTTAACTGCAGTAAAATAAGTCACGTACTAATGTACTGTCTGTAGCTCAAATGTCTCTGTTAGCCAGTTTCCCATGCAATCACATGATCATGCTACTGTAAGGTAGTTAAGGAAGGGGCAAGATGGTGAAAGACCCTGCAGGGATGATGCGGTAAAAAATGAAATGAAGCAGGATTTATAATGGCAAAACCTAAAACTTTACTTTTAATATCAATTTATATACAATTCTTACCGATGCTAATGGGGCACACAACCACAGATATTTACAAAACGAGAGATCACAGGTGCCGACGGTTGCTATGGCAACCAGGAAGCCTAGTAACGACGTCCTTGTCAGCCAGGTACATACGTAATGCAGTGAATTGTAAAGGGGTTCAGAAGATCAGATCTTCAAGTCCCTAGGTATGTTTAAAAAAAAAGTGAAAAAAAAGTTTCAAAAAATGTTTAAGAAAAATAAATAAATAAAAAGTTTTAGGTAATAAAAACAATAATCACCCTGTTTCCCTGATTAGGTCCTTAATAACTACAAATAAATCCAAAAAATATATACATAATAGGTATAGCCACGTTCGGAACAGCCTGTACTATACAAAATAGCACATTATAAACAACGTAAACATTTTTAATCAAAAACAATAACAGAATTTCTTTTTTTTGACGCCATGTCTCAGAAAAATTTAATAAAAAGTGATGAAAAACTTGAAAGTACTTCAAAATGGTACCCACAAAAACTGCAGTTTGTCGTGCAAAAAACACAAATACGGCACTAGAACCAAGCTCAGTACATAAATACATTCCCAGAACCAAGCTCAGTACATATATACAGCACCAAAACAAGTCTCATACATATATACAGCACCAAAACAAGTCTCAAACATATATACAGCACCAGAACAAATCTAATACGTATATACAGCACCAGAACAAAGCTCAGTACTTACATACAGCATCAGAACCAAGCTCTGACATATATACAGCACCAGAATAAATACAGCTCAATTTAGTGCAACCCCTGCCGTATAGGTTTGCACGGCGTGAAACTACAGCTTCCAGCATGGCCCGGACAATGGTAAGGATATGCTGGGAGATGCTGTTTCACAAAAAAATCCCTGTAGATAGAGCCCCCACTATAGATAATGCCAGTCACAGTTTTATTAGAGAAAAAACAAAATCCGTTACATACTCACATGATCCCGTTCCCGCGCCTTCCGATGGCAATGCAGATCTGCTCTCTTCTGAGCAGGTCTGCTGGAGCTGAATGACGCATCGTTCAATGACGCTGATTGGCGGGGCAGAATGACTTGCCCCATCAATCAGCACCTTTCAAGCACAGAAGCGGTGCGGTTACATCATCGCGCCGCTAGCCTCGTTGAAAGGCACTGATTGGCAGGGCAAGTAATTTTGCCCCGCCAATCAGCGTCATTGTAAGGCCATTCAGCTCTAATGCATGTATTTGGCTGTCGCTAGCACCGGCGGCCCCTCCGGTGCTAGTGACACCTTTGGGCATGAGAGGGCCTGTGTTGCCTGGCACATACATGTTGGAGGCTCGGTGGCGCGGGCCCCGCAGTAGCGGCGCTACTGCTGTAGCAGCCAAAACGGCTGCTAGCGGCGCCACTGGGCATATGGGGGGGCAGGTCGGCTGGTGGCACGGGGTTGTTTGATGTGTCGGTAGGTTCCATGTTGTTCTTGGTCAAACTTGAGATCAGAACCCTGGTTCTACAAGGCAAAAGTGCTAACCATTGAGGCATTTGCTTCCCTAGTCCACTAATTGCTGAAGGCTGGGTTTTACCATTGGGAACTATCATTCGTGGGGCATGAAAATTAGGGGTCAAAGCGTCCTGTTAACTGCTAGGCTTTTTATCTCCTACCTGATTGCCAAACTGCTTATTTTAGCCTTCGAAAAATAAATGTAAATTCCTCCAATGAAAAAGATTGTAACTCAAAAAAATCTAACTGAATGTTGTAGTTTAAACCTGGTAAAGCATATTATTTGCCCCTGTATGCCATACACAAATCAGTATACTGTGTAGTGACTATTTCTCCTCGTTCACCTCTTCCTCCAAAGAGAAAGAGAGATTTAAAAAGGTAGGTATTTCTATATTAAATATATCTTACAACTTTTTCCTGAGTTTGTATCCTCCCCCAAAAGTTGGCGAAAAGTGGAGTTACTCAATTTGCATATACCTGAATCGTTTCAGGGATGGATTTTGTGACCTCTTATTACCTTTTATGTCTAAGTGTATGTTCACACGCAAAATTAAAAACGTCTGAAAATGAGGGAGCTGTTTTCAAGGGAAAACAGCCTCTAATTTTCCGCCGTTTTTGTAGCTGAAAACGCTTTTTGAGGCGTTTATTGGAGCTGTTTTTTAGAGCTGTTTTTCCATTGACACAATGAAAAACAGCTGACATGCTCCTTCTTTTTACAGGGTGTCTTTTTGCGTCTGAACAAAACACAGTTTTTCCTATTGAATTCAATGAGCAGATGTTTGTAAGCATTTAGGTATCGTTTTTTCAGGTGTATTTTGAGGCATTTACCCCCCCCCCCCCCCGAAATACGCCTAAAAACACTGTGTGTGAACATACCCTTAAATACACGCTAGAGGGTACAGAATTTGCATTTTGGAACATTTTGAACCTTTGACAATGGAGCATTGCACCAAGTTAGAGTTCCAACATTGACAATTTAATACACAGCCTGCAGGCATTCTGCCTTCTAATGGTGACATATCATCTTACGCTAGAAGGGAACTTATTTAAAGTACTAGACATAATGAGCAGTCTACACTCTAATATGCATGTTTTATTGACTTTCAGATTGAAGAGATGTAGAAAATGTTCATGAGGACATTATAAAGAGAAGAAGACATCTTGAGGAGTGTAATGAGGAAGTTGCCAATACAGATTTACTGCAAATGAGTACTAATCAATATGGCAAAGTAATTAAAAAGCAAAGGAAAAAAGTTATTTATGAGGATTATTTATTCAGGATACAAGGAGCTGTTGATCCAGTAAACAAGTTTATAAAGCATGGAAATAGCCTTATTTTAGCAGTTCGTACCACTTAATTTTAGCAGGATATTGAATGTGTACACATTATTACTTGATGGAACAGACATTTTGACTCTAAGGGGATGATTAGATCAAGTATGAATGTGTTTGTCACAACATCACCCAAAATAATTAGAACAATGAATGCAAAAACAGTAAAAAAAATAATTAAGAATACACATATATAATATGCAATGTTTAAAAGATTACTTGTAAAACTTACTTATAAGGAATTTAGAAATATATGTTTTGCTCAAATTTCTAATAGTGGCTACAGAACATACTGTAATTCTTCCATTTTGCTAGCACTGGGAGAAAATAATTTAATTTTGCAGCTAAATACATGAAGGTTATAATTGGACTTTTTGGTAAAATATAAATATTTGCTTCACTTTATTTTTATAGTTTGAAAGCCGGTTGAAAAGAAATAATAAAAAGAAAAGGCATAATTCATATTGTAGGAGTCTTCAGTATTAAGGCTGAATTCACACACAGCGTTTACTCACATTTTCTGTGGCATAATTTTCTCAGTTTATTTGTGCATTTTATTTTTTGGGCAAAAAACGCTGCGGCCAGGTGTTACTTTTAACCCGAATGTAAAATATGAGAAAACTTACATACACAGACTTTTGGTTTGTGGCATTTTTTGGGGTCAGTGTTTATTCAAATTGCAATATGCCCTATGTATGGCATTTTTTCCTGGCATTATCTCTATAGGCTTCTCTATAACATTTCAAAAAACGCTGGTAAAATGTCTGTACAAACTGATAAAAAAAAATCAAGATGAAAAACCATGACACCATACCCATGGTACGAGTTACCCTATTCCAAAAGCGTTATTCCCAAGTGACTATTTTTCTGTTGAACAGCGGCAATAGAGTTTGACAAAGGCCAGATTGAGGCCGAAACGTTACAGTTCTCTTCATATTGCCTTATTCAAATAAATCTATTTTTGCATATTGACCTAAGGAGTGCTTGAGTTTACCTCTTAAATAGTTACAGGATCTTTGAAAGATTTAATAGATTATTAACTGTCACAATACATTAAGACCTGTTTAATGTCCTGGTCGGCAACCTGTAGATAATAACCTACCCTATTGCCCTATTATTTAGGGACCTATGGCAGTCATTTGTTATTTGGGGTCCTGTGGCCATTATTGTTAATGTGGATACTCTGATGGTATTTTTAATGTCACCCTGATGGACTGATGGTTTTGACATGTTACCAACATTAATAGAAGGTAGATTTAAGATGACCTCTCTACTAAAACCTGTGCCATGGATGACACTGACTGGGGTTAAAACTCTTAGCAGTGTATACATCTCTTTCTTGATGCAGCAATACCATGAGGAGTTCGGTAAAAGCCTTCATTACAGGTCTTATGGTGAGCTTCTAGAGAAAGTTTCCAACTGAATCAAAACTGTAGTTATACCCTTATCGGTGTCTAATTCCGTGCTTATAATACAATGTTTGTAACAAGAACAGTACTGAAAATTAGCTTTCCTCCAGAAGGTAGATAATGGTCTCACTATTAAGGGTAGCTTCCCTCTAATTCAATACAAACCGTGAAACAAGATTAAGGATATCAGCCAAACCATAGTCACCATCTTTAGAAAGTTTTCCTATCAGTACAAAGTAGGGTACCGGTTGCTGAGTGAAATGCCTTTGACGCAGCTCTTGCAAGGTAGTGGTTTTACTTGCAGAGATCCAGCTAGTGTAGGGAATCTTAAAGGCTATGCTCTCTATGAAAAAGGGGGAACCCATACCTTTCAAGAGCTGCGTTAAAGACATATCACCCACCCTGTATGACCAGCTGGATCTCTGCAAGGAAAATCAGTATCTTACAAGAGCTGCAAAAATATTACTCTAAATGTTAACCCCTAGCCGCACAACTCAGTAACTGTACGTCATCGCGGGAGGTTACTTCCTCCACGAGGACGTACAGTTACGGAGACGTTCCTGATGCACACTGTGAGTGACTGTGTGCACCAGGAGCCGGTCCAATGCCGACGGTCAATGTGATCATTGGATCTGTACAGATCCACCAATCACATTGAATCTACGTTAAAAATTCTCAAAAAAATGTTCCCGGGACTTGTAGTTAAGTCCATGGGACAGTTATTATGGTCCCCCCCCCCCCTTGCCACATGTCCTATGTGACCGACAATGGATCAACTGCAGCGGTCCATTGTCGGCGATTGCTGCTATTCTGTTCAGACCCACCAATCACTGTGTGTTTTCACCCTGGGCGGGTGAAAAATACTGGACACAGGCTCTGATCTCTTTGTGTTTGTCAGTGAAGGTGTGTTTAGTGTTTTATGTGAAAAAAAAAACTTAGCGTGTCAGTGTTAGCAAGCATTAGTGTTTTTAGTGTTTTATGTGAAAAAACAAAGCATGTGTTTATACAGTGCATATATATATATATATATATATATATATATATATATATATATATACACACACACACACATTTATAAAATGGCAGGTAGATATTATACCGCTGAAGAGGTGTATGCCATGATCGCGTCTGATACGCACTCATTGAGCGGTGAGGATCCAGAGTTCATTCTTATGTCCTCCTCCTCCTCCTCCAGTGACAGCGAAGAACCTACTCGTATTCGCAGGAGTGTTATTGCCCAGGTTCTGCCTGACCCTGAAACTGTCGTTCTGCCAGACTCTGGAACTGCCAGCAGTGATTGGTCACCTCCAACCAACTACATGCCCCAAATCCCAGAATTTACTGCTGCAGGATAAGAATTACCATCCACACCCTCATTGGATTGCGGATTGTCCACTGCATTTTTCTGGGAGAGAGTGTCCATACTGAATGATATTGGACTGTTATCAGTGCCGTCTGAGCGGTAAACGTAACTGTACTTTACATATGTCATTTAGGAATTCACGTGCAGACAGAAGGATTGCCTGTATTCAGCTTTTTCAAATTGTACTTTACAGACAATTTGATTCAGTTTATGGTGGATAAAACCAACATTTATGCCACCAATTTATTTCGGAACACCCAAACGCCTTTCATGCCCAGCCCAATCTAATTGTGCAGAAATGCAGAAGTATTGGGGGTTAGTCTTCAACATGGGTCTTTCTTAAAAGCCCAAAGTGAGATCCTACTATTCCACTGACATTTTATATCATTGTCCGTTGTACAGAAACACAATATAAATCTATTTATGATACCCGAGTGGAGCTAAAAGAGGTTATTTTGAATGAATATAGTGCCAATTTAGGATATTCAAAAGCACATTTGTATGCGATGGGGGATAAACCAGGCAAATTACATAGACTTAGACAGAAAAAACACTCAATGTCGATTGAAAAATTAATAGAACGTAATGGTCAGATAGTGGACAATCCTTAAAAAATTGTAGATGTCTTTAGAGATTTCTACTATAAATTATATAATCTACATAGTAATAAGCATACTAAAAGCCCCTCTATTGATTCTATAGATCATTTCCTAGAGAATTCAAATCTCCAAAAGCTAAATGACAAACAGCAAGCGAAATTAAACTAAGAGATAACGATACAAGAGGTGGAAAGTATAATTAGATCACTAAAAAACGCAAAATCTCCTGGGCCGGATGGTTATATAAATGAGTTTTTGTAAAGAATTTATTAGAATACTGTCACCTCATCTTACGAATCTTTTTAATCAATTTTCAAAAGGGGTTATTCCTCCGAAAGAAATTCTGGAAGCTAGAATTGTCACAATTCAAAAGAAAGGAAAGGATGCTCTCCTGCTGGAAAATTACCGCCCTATATCATTGCTAAACGGAGATCTTAAAATCTTTGCGTCGGTCTTGGCAAAGAGACTCTCCACAGTATTTGATGGTCTAGTTGACCAGGACGAAGTAGACTTTATGCCTGGGAGTCAAACTCGAGATGCTACAAGACGGCTGATAGACTTGGTTCAGCTAGTTGGGGCCTCCGGGTGCTCCAGTGTATTCTTGTCTTTAGACGCTGAAAAGGCGTTTGACAGGGTACACTGGGGCTTCCTGATGGCAACCCTGCATAAATTTGGCTTAAAGAGGCTCTGTCACCACATTATAAGTGCCCTATCTCCTACATAAGGAGATTGGCGCTGTGATGTAGGTGACAGCAGTGCTTTTTATTTAGAAAAACGATCTATTTTTACCACTTTATGAGCGATTTTTAGCTTTATGCTAATTAGCTTCTTAATTCCCAAGTGGGCGTGTTTTTAATTTAGACCAAGTGGGCGTTGTACAGAGGAGTATATGATGCTGACCAATCAGCGTCATACACTTCTCTCCATTCATTTACATGCACTACCGATATAGCTATATCGTTATGTGCAGCTATATACATACACTATAACATTACTGCAGTGTCCTGATAATGAATATACATTACCTCCAGCCAGGACGGGATGTCTATTCAGAATCCTGACACTTCTGAATCTTTTCTGTGAGATTTCCAACAAGGCAAACATAATCTCGTTTACATCATAATCTCGCGAGATTACGTTTGCCTTGTTTTCAGAAATCTACACGCCCGAAAAAGAAATTTCAATTGACGAATCCCAGGTGCACTTCAAGGGCAGGCTGAAGTTTCGCCAATATTTGCCAAATAAGAGCGCCAGATACGGGATCAAAATGTACAAACTGTGTAAATCTGAGACTGGATACACACATGCTCTCAGAATTTATGAGGGGAAGGACAGGACAATACGGCCCCCAAACTGTCCCCCCGTCCTGACCACAACAGGTAAAATGATGTGGGACCTCCTGCACCCACTGTTTGAGCAGGGGTACAACTTGTATTTGGACAACTGGTACACAAGTGTACACCTGTTCAAATGTTTTCTAGACAAAAAAAAGTGGCGTGTAAGACGGTGCAAGAAAAACAGAGGCACCTTCCCAAGACCCTCATCAGTCAATCCCTACAAATTGGTGAAAGCAGGGCATTGCTGTGTCTAAAATATAGGGACAAAAAATATGTCTGTATGCTAACATCTATTCACGATGACTTCTGCACTCCTGTCCCAACACGTGGATTCACATCATCCACGATGAAGCCAGTGTGCATTCAGGCATGTAATAAATCATGGAAAGATCAGGTGTTAAAATCATATAGTGGCATGAAAAAAGCAAAATCTGGAACAAGCAATTGACAGTGTACCTTGTCCAGATGGCACTATATAACTCCTTTTTAATTTACAGGAAAGCTGGCCACCCGGGTACATACTTGGACTACTAAGAAAAAATTATCAAATTTCTTTACTTGGAGACGAGGTGGAGGAAACTTCTGCTGCTTCAAGTAGTGTTTGCCTAATTGTTCCTGGGGAGCATTTTCCAAGTGAAGTGCCTAACACAAAAGGCAGGGCAAAAAAAAAGGGGCCGTGTCTTCACAAAAAGGGGTATCTGAAAGGATACCACATATCAGTGTGACACTTGCCCATCTAAGCCCGCACTGTGCTTGAAGGACTGCTTCCACATCTACAACACCCCCCCTGGATTAAAAATGTTATACTTTTAAAACCCACACCCGTCCCTTTATCATTCTGGTCTTTTACCCATTTTTTAAATTGGACACAAAAAAAACGTATATAACAAAACTAAAAATTTTCATTATACCCCTAGATGAATACCTAATACTCTAAATGTGTATGATCTGCACAATTTTAGTAAAAAGTAAAAATAAGGCCTCAACATTGTGGTTCTCCTTCACTTCCTGGCACGTCTATGTGTCAAAAAAACATACTTAGACCACTTTGGTAGTATTTCTGAGCTCAGAAGAAAAATCCCAATAAATATTGAGGTGCTTTCCTTCACTTACGTGCTCTGTGTCTGAAATATCTGTCCAAAAAATTATGCATTTGTAAAAAAAAATTACATTTTCTTTTTCATGCCCAATTTCCACTAAATTCAGCTAAAAAAAGAAACTATGGGGCCATAAAAGTGATCACACCCCTAGATAAATTCTATGAGGGGTGCAGTTTCAATAAAGGAGTCACTTCTTGGGAGTTTCCACTGTACTGGTACCTCAGTAGCTGTGCAAACATGACATGGAACCCGAAAACTATTCCAGCTAAGCCCTGCCGTGGGTCCAAACAGCAGCTTATTACCACATATGGGGTAGATTCCAAAATGGGGTCACTTTTAGGGGATCTCCACTGTTTTGGTCCCTCCAGGGCCTTGCAAATGCGACATGGCACCATAAACCATTCCAGCAAAATCTGCCTTCCTTTACAAATGTTGTAGTGCTTTTTATCTTTTATTCCTTGTAAAAATTTAAAAAATCAATGTTTTTTTCAGAAAAAAAGTTGATTTTCATCTTCACAGACTAATTCCACTAATTTCTGCAAAAACCCTGTGGGGTCAACATGCTAACTATACCCCTAGAAAAATTCCTTGAGGGTGTAGTTTCCAGAATGGGTTTACTTTTGGGGGTTTCCACTGTTCTGGTCCCTCCAGGGCGTCACGATCACGACAATGGCACAGAGAAGCATTCTAGCAAAATCTGAGCTCCAAAATCCAAATGGCGCTCTTTCCCTTCTGAGTCCTGTCGTGGGTCCAAACAGAAGTTTATTACCAAATATGGGGTATTGCCATAATCGGGAGAAATTGCTTTACAAATATTGGGGTGATTTTGCTCCTTTGTTACTTGTAAAAAATAAAAAAAAATCAGAAAAAATTTCGATTTTCATCTACACAGACTAATTCCACTCATAAATTTCACCTCTAGTTTGCTTTAATTCCTGTAAAACGCCTAAAGGGTTAAGACACTTTCTGAATGCTGTATAGAATACTCGGAGGAGTACAGCTTTTATAATGGGGTGTTATTTGGGGACTGTCTAAAATATAAGGCCCTCAAAGCCACTTCGGAACTGAACTGGTCCCTAAAAAAATAGCGTTTGACATTTTCTTGACCATGTGAGAAATTGCTGCTAAAGTTCTAAGCTTTGTAACGTCCTAGAAAAATAAAAAGACGTTCAAAAAATGATGCCTAGCTAAAGTAGACATATGGGAAATGTTAACTAGTAACTATTTTGTGTGGTATTACTATCTGTTTTACAAGCAGATACATTTAAATTTAGAAAAAATGCACATTTTTCAAATTTTTTCTACATTTTAGTGTTTTTCACAAATAAATATTTAATTAATCGACCAAATTTTTTCACTAACATAAAGTACAATATGTCATGAGAAAACAATCTCAGAATAGCTTGGATTGGCATGAGCATTCTAAAGTTATTACCACATAAAGGAACACATGTCAGATTTGAAAAAAAATCATCTGTGTCCACAAGGCCAAAACAGGCTGTGTCCTGAAGGGGTTAAAAATGGACCCCCAATACTATATATTATGATATATACTGCATGAAGAATATGCATTTTTTTCTGTTCATAAAGAATACTTACGCTGCACAGTCATGTGTGAGCCCAAAACTATATGTAGGTCACAACCTATCAGGATACATCACCAACCTTGGGGTTGTCCTCTGTTGGACCTTTGGGCCGATTATTGTATTACAGTCTGCACTGCTGGGGATTCTCAGGCACAACTATTTGACCATTCTGGCAGTCTTACATATGTTGATGTCCTCCACAAGTCCACCAAAAAGTCATTGCATGAAGAGCAGAGCTCCACTAAGTGCAGAACTATGATAAATAACAAAGTAAATTACCAAGGAGAAAAACAACAATAATTTAACTGTGACAAATACTGAGGAAAATAAATCTTAGTAAGGAGAAGAGAGGGGTGGGCCTGGATGTTTACACCAGCTCGCTAATTCAATATCATTACTGAAAGTGATCTGATATTACATTTAATCATATAGTATACTCCATTATTAATTCCAAGACACAACTATTGCTGCTAATCTGTGTACTAGCAGGGAACAAAAGTTATAATTTTTGCAAATGAATGTGTAATTTTTTTTTCCTGCAGAGCGCCATTATTCTCCATACACAAAGCTTCACCTTGCATTATAGATTCTTAAATGGATTAATTTACATTTTAGCATCAGGGCAGCACACTCTAAAAGCCTATTTCATAGTCCCTTACGAGGGTGTATGAAATGACTTCTCTCCCTATGTACTGTACTTTCACAGGAGTGTGAGCTGTGGGAGTACTTCTTGACAAAACACTAATGAGGTGTATTGATTTTTATTGTTTGAACCTTTGCTCATATTTAGATCATTTTTTTCTGATCAGTTATAAACGGTAAGCTGCAGACTGAGTACAAAGCTCTTTAAGTAGAGTGATAAATGCATTGATCATTCTTCATGCAAATGTAACAAAGACAACATAGTTAAGCAATAGAATGATAATTTCATCATGTTGTTGTTTTTTTTTAAAATATGTACAGTATATCTGAAATGGAAAATATAACTTTTCGGGCAATAAATACATAAGACTCTGTTTCAGTGTTCGGCGTATACATCTAACAAATCATATAAGCTGAGATATGTGCAACTGTATGCAATGTCGCCCACTGACTCCGATTGTAAGAAAAAGTATACAACACCCCTAGAGTTCTTTTTGTGTGGTGCCCCAGTATTGGAAAGAGTAGTTGACTTTACTTTTCAGTACAGTTAACAAGAAAAAAGTAAACCAAATATATCTCCAAAGGACACTCTTTTGGCATATGTTGGACCCATTATAGTCTATGAACCCTTTTGACTAGTAGTGTTGCAGTGTCTTGGAAATATTGAACTGCAAAATATGATGAGAACCCATTTAAGGAGTACTTACATATACAGTATACAGTATACAGTATACTGTACATAAAATATAACCTCATTCATCAAAATTAGACATTCCACACCATCGAGGTTAACCTAGCACAGGTTTAGCTGGAAATTGTTTTCTCCATGCCATTACATCATTTAAGGGTCCATGCATATGCCCATTATTATGACCATGACAGATCCACCTGCATTTGTGTGGCATGATGACAACATTGCTTTTGGTATCTGAACTTCTGTGACATCATACATTTCCAAATGTCACAACAGTCCACAAGTAAAAATCCTTTTTTTATTTTTTCGTTGTTTTTAGCTGTTTTGGTTTGGGACATGGGTCTCCCAACTACCTTACTAAGTATAACATTTTAACCAGTTTTTCTTTATTCATTGCACTACTTTATCACTATATGTGGAACTATATGGCCAAGTTTGGGAATTATGAATCACTGCTGACAATGTTGACTTGTTATAAATAATTGAAGCAAATGTCTTTTAAAAATATGCTTTTCTTTATGCTATAAAAAACATTTTAACATAAATATATTTAATGTCCGAAGCCATAACCCAGGTCATATAATCAATTCACTTTCAATGGGTTCAAGGAGCACAGCCACCACACTTGCAATAAACATATTGCAGACATAACTATACTTTATATTGTAGCTAGAATATTCTAAATATGTAAATATTAGATGCAAAAGTAAGAAAGCATGAAAATAATAATGAAAGATAATAATATAGTAAAATGATGTTATATTGCTATAGTTTACAATTATATTATGTAAACATTTTTAAAGCTTTATTGATTTTCTTGCCAGAATCAATTTCACTTCTGTAAAAGCTTTGAGATTTTTTTCCCCACATATAACAACATCAACATGTATATGCTTTTACTACATGTATTGTAAATTATAGTGATTATGTATTATTTATTAGCAGTATAAGGAGCAACTAAACTGAAATACTGTTTAATATGGTCTATTTACACAGTGTGGTGAAAATGTGTTTTTTGTGCAATAATTTTTCGCAAAATTGCAGAATTTATTTTTTATTAGATGGTTAACTTTTACAAACATTATTCCAACATCAAGAAAATATGTTGAAGACAGGTTACCATGAGATTGTGCCCAATTCCATGAAAATGATCCAACCCCAATTTCCATTATCCGTGCTTCAGTGTCTAACAAATTTGAGGTGCTAAAAATCGGGAGTTTTTTTTAGATCTATAAATTTCAGTACTTGGTACCAGATTAATTTTCTGAGTTCATTGTCTAAAATAACCACTTCATAGGTCTTACGTTTTCCATCCTTGTGTAATCCCAAAAAGTTAATTTTGTATGAATACTTTCTGTAAGTATCTTTGGCACAATATTATTATTGAACAGAAATTACATGAACTACTATGCTGCTTGATTTCAGGGAGTTATAATCCATTTACCTCTATTGATAGATCCTATGGTCCAAATAAACAAAGATCAGAACGAATGGTCAAAATAGGCGAGAGTACAGACATTTACAACTTTTCTAGGTTGCCTCTAGGCCTCTGTACATCCTGAAAACAGCCTACTATATATAAAAGCACAGATCCCAGTATTCACGCTTGTGGGAGATGTGCCCAACAGCAGGTGAGTGAATCAACCTAGCTTATTTATCTTGCTTTTCTCTTAGTCTACCTCGTCGCCCTATGAAGCGCTTTTTTTTCCTCTTTTACAAATTATAAAAACCTTTGAGCCCATCCATTCATGGATGCAGAATTACAGAGCTATTCTCCTCTAGAAGTATTGTGGAGAAAACGGAACCATAGGTATACTGTGTGCTGCTTTACAAGATGTGTGCACTTTGCAATATGTCGCTACTGTTCTTTTTGAAACTTACATTTTGAAGAGCTACTGGAACAGTATAAAATGAACCAATAAGATTGAGTTACTTTCATTTTTCCACAGCTAAATTAATTATACCCTTCACTGAAAAACACTTGAACTGGGGTATCGTAGGCTAAAAACATAACCTTTAATTATTCATTTAAGAAAAGTAAATAAAGTTGAAGTAACACTTCATAAAATACAAAATGATATATGAAATACGTGCAAAGCACACGGTTTAGTATCGATAACAAGGAATGTGGGTTATATCCAGAGACCAATGTTGGTACGTTGCTAGACGCCTTAGCAAACAATTAATTTTTTTACTGGAATCAAATTAATATTGTATCTTATTAGAGAAAACCTAGTATGTTGCACATATTTTGTACAATAGTATACTATCTTTCCCTCAGGTCAATCGCAAGATGAAAGGCTATGATAACTAGTAGATTAGAGGGTAGAATATAACACGGAACAGGCTGTCTAGCTATAACAAAGCCCAAAGACTGGTATATGTGAAAAAACAGACAGTCTAGCTAATTATTGGTTTGACTGTCTAGCCCTAACAAAGCCCTACACGTTTCTGCTCCATATTTTGAATACTGGAGTAAGATGATACTAAGTACTGGGATAATGAAACAAGAGCACTTTCAAACAATGCTGAAGCACCTAACCATGCAATGCTTGGACATAATGGTAAGCTGCTGCCTGCGGCTAAAGCATTTCGGGTATAAAGGGAGTAAAATAATAAAATAAATAAAATAATAAGGAACAGGCAGTCTAACCAGTAAATCACCACAAAAGACAGCCAGGCATTCATAAACCCTGTCCAGCTGCTAATGGGCTCGGTGGTGAGTAGCCAATTGGCAGGGCAAACCTGATAGCGATAACACTTTCCAAGTCTGAGCGGTACCAGATGCCATAATGAACCCCTCTACAGCCGAATCAGAGACTCGTGCGTAGAGCCGGGTAATGTTTTTTACTACAGTACAATTTTTTTGTACTATTAACCCACAATTGCGCAGCCAATTTTCAGATTTTTATTTTCGTTTTTTCCTCCCCACCTTCTAAAAGCCATAACTTTTTTATTTTTTCGTCAATATAGTCTTATGAGGGCTTGATTTTTGAAGGACGAGTTGTAGTTTTTCGTAGCATAATTTATTGAGCTGTATAATGTACTAGAAAATGGGGAAAAAATGATTTGGGGCAGAAAATAAACAAAAAAGCGATTCCTCCATTGTTTTTTGCGCTTCGTTTTTGCGGAATTCACTGTGCAATTAAAACAACATATGTTAATGTTAACTTTATTCTGTGGGTCAATACGATTAAGGCGATACCAAATATATATAGTGTAGTTAACAAAATAGAGTCACTTTTTAGGGGTTTCCCCTGTAATGGTACCTCAGAAGCTCAGTAAATGTGACATGATGCCAGAAACCAATCAAGCAAAATCTACATGCCAAATAGCTCTCCTGCCTTTCTGAGCCCTGCCATTCGTCCAACCAGCAGTTTATGGCCATATATGGGGTATTGCCATACTCGAGAGAAATGAAATTACAAATTTGAGGGTGCTTTTTCTCATTTATCTCTTGTGAAAATTGAAAAAAATTCAACATTTTTTTGTGGAAAAAATATTGATATTTATTTTCACAGCCTAATTCCAATAAATTCTGCAAAAGATGTGTGGGGTCTAAATGTGCTCTGCACCTAGATAGATTCCTTAAGGGGTGTAGATTCCCAAATGGGATCACTTTTGGGGGGTTCCACTGTTTTGGTCCCTATGGGGCTTTGCAAATGTGACATGGCACCCAAAAACCATTCAAGCTAAATTTGAGCTCCAAAAGCCAATGGCACTTGTTCCATTTTGAGCCCAGCCGTGTGTCTAAACAGAAGTTTATGACCACATATGGGGGATTGCCTTAATCGGGAGAGATTGCTTTTCAAATGTTGGGGTGATTTTTCTCCTTTATTCCTTGTAATTTTACATTTCCATGTTTTATCGGAAAAGACTTATTATAGAAAAAAAAAATATTTTTTGTTTTTGTAACTTATAACTTGTTTTTACACTTTTATGAAACATTTTTATTACTTTTTTCTTTACTTTTTACTTTACTTTTTACTGGAAGACCTGCAGCACTGATCGCTGCTATAATACATTACACTACCTAGGTAGTGTAACGTATTATAAACTGTCAGTGTGATGCCGAGAGTCACACTGACAGGAAGCTTATGAGGACCAGCCTCCGGCTGGTTATCATAGGCTGCTGTGCATGGCAGACCCAGAGGCTGTTGTATGGCCTCCGGTTTTGCCTTATAACCGACTGCAGCACCCGCAATCTGTCCCCGGGAACGTTTGTTGTAGCAACAAACTTTCCAGTTTGTTGTAGTAACAAACTTTCCAGTTCGTTGCTACAACAAACTTTCCCTGCGATCACATGACCGGGACCTGAACCAATTAGGTCCCGGTCATGTCTCCGGGACTAGAGGCAGGGGATAACAGCGCGATCTGGGTGTCAGCGCTACTCGGAGACACCCGGATCGCGCTTTTAACACCCACCGTGAATTCACGTCGGCGCTGCACAGCCCAGCAAGTGCCGACATGAATTTACAGTGGGCGGTCGGGAAGCGGTTAAATACTCTTTCAATTTGTACACACCTGTGTGTAGATATAGGATTCCACCATTCTTTTAAAGAATCAATGATGGAGACCTTGTGATACAGGAAGATGTTGGGCAAGCCCATACCACCTTCTCTAAGGGAATATTGCAAAACCTTCTGGCCACTCTTGGCCTTTTTTGTGCCCCAAAAAACTGCACGATCAACGCATGTAATTTTTGGAGATATGATTTCAGAAATCTCAGTGGGATACAACAGAAAATGTATAATGTTTTCAAAAGAAAAATCTATTCACATGTCTGAATGCTAAACTAAATATCCTATCCATCTCTAGTTTCAAAAAGAAGTATAAAGTATTAATATTCTTGTCTGTAGGTGAACAAAGGGTGATGTACAAATACAAGATGCCCTCTAATGCCCAGGTAAAGGAAAATGTATTTGAGACAGAATGTTTAATATCCGAGGGAATATAAATAGAGAGTATTATGGATTTAGATGCGTTTAGCTTATAATATGAGACAGCTGCAAAGATTGAGAGAATGCAAAAAATAGCAGGGAGTGATGTTTCAGAGCTAGTACACGTAATGATCACATCATCCGCGTAAAGGAACTTAGAGGGCCAGCTTGAATACCACCAAGGTCTACATCAGCCTCCGTCAAAAATTACTGGAGATAACGGACATCCTTGGAAGGTACCATTGCTGATATTAAATTTAGATAATAAAAAGGCAGAGGCAAAAACTTTGGAATTAGTGTTAGTATATAATGCCATTACAGCATCTTCGGCAATTTCGGCACCGAATTAGAGAACATTTAAGAGATGTGACAAATGTCAGAGATACTCCCATATCCAAGCATGTACATGCAAAACATCATGGTAGAGCAGAATGCTTAAGATTTCAGGCGATTGAACTGGTGCGTCCTCCAAAACGTGGAGGGGACTGGGACAATCTAATCCTGAGAAAGGAGGCCCAGTGGATCTACAGACTGGCATGTACACAGCTAGAGGGTTTAAACGAGCAGACAAATTATACCTGCTTTATTTGAACATATTTTCCTCTAGAGTTATCTATTAGAGGCAGATGAGAGGATTTTGGATTTGCTTTATTTCTGTTTACACTCATCTGTAGTCATCTATTAATTCTCAAATATTGGTATACTTGTCCCTTAATATGGTCAGAATGTACTATTGTAGTTTACACTACTATTGCCTACTCATCCACACCTAGTGTGTGAACAGAGGGTTTGCTAGACTAATGGCTGCCAGATTGCAGTGTTGAGCTGGACAGCAATCTCTATTCTCACATCAATATTTCAGCTCCGTCCCCTAGATGGGAGGGCTTTGGGCAGTAATGAGATGCACTCCTAGGTCTCTCTCTGCGCCTGCGCGATCGGCATGACGATGGTGGTGGACTTCCGGGTACGTCAAATGATGTGCCGGGAGTCACATGACCATACGTCACGGATGACATGGGCGACGGTGATTGGCCATCTTCGAGGCTTTGCCTCAGCCCAAGGGGAGGAGTATTAGTTATATAAACTCTGAGTCCTGAGTGAAGCGTGCCGCTGACATCCATGCGAGCACGCTTCCGTGTGTGTAACAGAATATCTGTTACAGATCTATATCACTGGCGCTTCAGCCAGATTGATAAAAGTACAGACCCCTGATTAAATAATATATAGAAACGCGTGGGGTCAGATGAGAGAGGGATTGTAGCGTAGGTGACAGTGGTATCATTGGGCAACCCCAGCACTGGGGTACTTAGGAGCGGTAACTGCAGGCTCTAGTGTGTTGCAGGGTCCCATTCACTGATACACCAATGTTTAAATGCTGATTCCATAATTTCAAGCATACTCAATTAGAGGAGGGTACACAAACGAACCAGCAATTGCAGTATACATTTAATACCTTTTTTTAACAAGCACGGTGGACTCTTCTCACAGTGGTGATTGTACCCCTGTTTTTAGAGAGTTATCTAATAAAAATTACAAGTTTTACTCATTAATCATTTTATCACAATTTCAGGCATATGTTCCTGTGTATATATAGAGACCTGTAAAAATACTATTTGTATTAATAAGGATTATCATTTGAAATACATTAGAAATGCTTTTCTTCAATTGTACAATATACACTCCCATCCCATTTCCAAAGATTCCTTCTGTATGCTTTCACAATTCATTCTAATAAGCTAAAAATATTCAAATACAAAACAAAGATCCATTTTCACTAATTCAATGTTCTATTGTCCATTTGCGATAGAATTAAAAGTCACCAATTTTAAAATGAACATTATGTGCTTTTAAAATCGCAAGCATGCAGCTGCTACTACATAATTAATATGATTGCTAGCTAGAGCTTCATCTGCATTTTATTAATTTAGTCTTAATTACGGTATTGAGAAAAAAAAAGGTGAACAAAAAAATCAACTAAAGGTAAAGACGTAAAATATCCTAATTGTGGGGAAAGGGCACATTGTTCCCTGGCAATTTAAATTGTGACCCTGATAGTTTAGGTTAAACTGAATGCCTTCTATGGTCTTTTAGTTTTCTGACTGATATGGTAAGTGGACTGATTACTTCAATCAAGAGCACCAAAGCTTTTTTCCCTATGACGCAAGTTCAAGTGAAATAATTGTATATCTGTGTGTAGCTGCATAGAGAAAATGTGTAAGTAACTAACAGGAGGAAAGCGGCTGCAAGAGTTTGCTAAATGGGAAAATATAGCTTCAAAGTGGGGTTGAAAAAGACAATGATTTGCCTCAATTTTCTGAGACCACTAACTATTTATTATGCTGAATACATGATTATGTATTATACTCATCTTGCCAAAGACAAATACTATTTAGCAATGACTTGATTAATATTTGTTGTGATGTGACAATGGGATAAAAAGCTATATTGGATAGACCACAATGCAATATTAAAAATAAGGAAAGAAATTAAAGGCTGCAAAAATTAAATGGCATTGAAGTGGGATCATTATGAGCTCTCCATACTTATTACAGGACAATAGTCAATAAATGAATTGATGATTTTAATTAAATAGCATTTGTGTATATTTAGGTAGCTGGCAATCAGTGGTTTAAGGATAATTTTTTTTTTTTTTTTAAAAACCCTCCCTTTTATAGAACTTACTGCTGTATATGATGGTTTAGATTAATTTATAGGGAATTTTACATATCCCCTTATGCGCCAGGTATATGTAGAGAAAAATACAACTGATGGTCCATCCTCTGGCCGATAAAGTTCTCTGCACTCTGTACAGAGCTAGTAAATAATGGCCAAGGAGATGGTCACAGTTTTTCCACCATTCCTTGCAAGGTCTTGAAGTACATAAGGCAGAGGCCTCAGAATGCACTCCACAACCCTCAGTCCATGAAGTGTACTAATAACTATCTGATGGTCAATCATTTAATTACCCCCTGTTTCCTCCTCCCTTCCCATAAATACGTAGGGAGTTTATTAAGCATTAGGCAGGACATGTCGCAGTTTTGTTGCGGTCAAAAAACGTATGCGGTTTTATGAATTTAAAACCATGCGGTCACAGTGTGATTATTGACCACTCATTTACTAACATCTTGGTTATCACAGGTGTTCTCATATGTTATGTTACAATTTGCTCGCCAGCTATTTTGATTCGGATATTATATCCTAAAATGTATCAAAATAAAGTCTAGAACAACCCTTTACTGCCATTTATCTAGATTAATTATCATTGAATATATGTATGAGCCTGACATGTCCTCTCAGTAGACCTATAGTGTCAGGGCGGCACTCTCTTCTATGCCCTATGGCAATTTTTTTTTTATAAAGTTCTAGGGACTTTGCTATATCTGCAAAATCCTTTACTAGGGACACTTCAGACTTTTGGGTAAAAAATCAGGGACATTTCTATCCCTCCTGGAGTTACACTTGTATACATATATAAATCATGAGAGGGGCTTAGCCAGTGTGACTAAAGCATTGAATCAGACTAATTTCTCTATTGAATGCAGGGAATTTCTACTGAGTTTCCTTGAAATCGTATTGACGTGCATTTTTTTCCTTTTTGATGACAATTTTTTCATTCAGCTTAGGGTAATGGCCATGGGGTCTAATGTGGCCCCCACATAAGCTAATATCGTCATGTCCGATTTAGAGAAGAAGTTCATCTATGCGTCCCACCACCTCGCTTCGGTTTTGAGCTGGTGGCGATACATAGATGATGTCTTCCTCATCTAGACAGGAGACAGTGAATCTTTGGATAACTTTTTTGCTTTCCTTAACTCAATAGACCCTGATATAAAATTGACAAGAGTGGTCTCTAAAAAGAACATTCAATTTCTGGACACAATGATATTTCTTGAGGGAGATAAGCTTAGAACTTATCTATATGTCAAACCCACCGATTGCAATAATATGCTGAGGTATGATAGTCATCACCCAAGATATGGTACGATCGTTACCTTTTAGTCAACTATTAAGAGTTAAAAGAATAGTTGATGACCCAATTGATCTAGATAGGAGACTTGCAGAAGTGATAGATCGATTCTTGGCTAGGTGGTACCCCAAAGATATTTTGTGGGGTCACCTTGATAGGGTCAAAAATATGGATAGACAACAAACACATAATAGAGCAACACAGTCTGCTAAATTCACTATTCACTAAGATTATGGTGTTTTATTTCAGCAAATGTAGCTCCAATGTGGCGGTGATCATCAAAAAACATTGGAAAATCCTAGGGAATTTTTACAAGGATATACCAGAATTCCAGATTCCTCCCTTATTTTCTTATAAGAGACCGCGTAATTTGAGGGACCAACTAGTTAAAACAGACATCAGTAAAAGCAAAACACAGAGGAGCACACCCATGCCCAATTCGAAAGGGTTGTTTCCCTTGTCTATCGTACGAAAATTGTTCCATGATGATAAAGGGGGACACCTTTGTACATCCAGGAACTTGTGAGACCTTTAAATTCAATGCCTTCTTTACCTGTAAAAGTGATTGTGATATATGTATTACAGTTTCCATGTAAATTGATCTGTGTGGGTGAAAATAAGACAGAATGCCGTCTACGGCTAAACAACCATTGATCATGTATCCGTTCTCAAAAGTGCGAGCTTCCAGTTCCACATAATTTTGTGGAGGCTGGGCACATGCTACAGAAACTTGAGTTCTCCATCATTGATGGTGTACCTCCTCTTAAATGGGGGAATGACAAAGAGAGAATATTAATTCTCAGCGAGAACGATAAATTAATTCTCAACGAGATGTGCGCTGGATCCACAGGTTGGGATCTCTATACCCTAGGGGCCTCAACATGGATTATCCACTTAATGTATTTTAATAGGACAGGGAGGGGATCCTCTTTCGTAATAGGGGCTGATAAGCCACTCATGCTGCTAGTCCCTTTAAGTAGAACCCATAAAATTCCTTTGCTCAGGTTCTTGTTCAAGTATTTCTGTTGATATCCTCTTTGAATTTTTGGGTTGATTTATTTGTTATTGTTATGTATAAAGTATGGATTGTTGGAAATTTTAGGGCACGTTGACATGATTATTTTTGTGTCTATTTTTCCAGATGTTTTTTTAACCAACTGTAAGCTAAGCACTCACCCCCTGGAACAATATGGAAAGAGGATGCTGTATTTTCGCCATGTTTTCCTGGGTCTTTATATGATTCTGTTTAAATGTATTAAATAGTAATTTTTATTATTTTTCTTTTGCTTTATTTTTTGCATGGTTGAAGGATGCATGAAACACAATCTAAAAAACGATCTTATTTAATGAGCAGTACATGGCTTTCTATATATAGATTTGAGGTTCAAACTTGGAGTTCTTATACTTTATGTGGACACCAGTGAGTGGTAATTGTACACTGTTAAGGAGGTGGTGTTTCTTCCTGACCAGTGTATCCTGATCCCAGTGGGTTCATCCCTAAAGACCAAGATGTGGGTCAAGGAGTTACATATGGTTAATGTGTTTGAGCCACAGGGGGGTACGCCTGAACGTGATAGTTTAGGGTATCAACCCTGACGACATAGGACGAGTGTAATGGAATTCTAGAGCACTAATCACACTGACATTTCCACCAGATGGGTCGTTGTATGACAATAAGTATTGAAGTAAAATCAGAAACTTTCTCCCCCCTATTGTTGGGTCAGACTGAATTTGTCTTTGGGCCCTATATATCCTGAGTTTTTTTTATATTTACATGTATCTCTTGGACGCATATGCCACAAGACTGATGCCTTTTAATAAGGGCATAGGTATAACTAGCCAGGTATGGAATCCTGACTAAAGATGGCAAACACACAGCTGGATTTGTGTTTTGTTCTGCGCCAGATTTTACACACAGCTAATTAAGTAGAGTGAATATTCATGGAATTATGGGTATGTGTTCCGTGCATCTGGACCCATGTGATATTTAAAAAAATAATGTATCTAAATGTTCCTTATGGTTAGGTGAGTGTTGGCATTTTTAATTATACACAGGAGATGAACAGGTTTGTAATTATAACTATTTACACTATTTTTGAATATACCACTGTATTTGTACGACATTAGTATATCAGAATATCGATTGTACTGATTGGAATAGTATCCTTTTTGTTTGCACTACTGCACTTTATTCATATTTGTATTTTTGAATATTTGCATTTATTGCACATTATTTGATAATTGATACTATTTTGTACACTTACGTTAATTGAGCATTTGCTCCGTATTTATCCTGAGTGATCACTGACATGCTTTGTTTGATATCCAATCGATGTCCTTCATTGAGAAGGTGAAATGTTGCTGTGAACCTTTGGTGAAATAAAATAAATCCAGTTTTTATGTGGGGTGCTGCTTCTTTGTTGCTTACTGGGGGTATCTATCAGGAGGGGGTCACTCCTTTGAAGCCTTGCACCAGCCTTGTTGGCTTTTCATCGCTACTGTCCTACTCCATCCATTTTTTGTTATATATATATCTGTTTTGTTTTTTAAATCTTTTTCACTCCACAATGTGCCTTGTGTGCATACCTCTATTGTAGACATGGAGCCTGGATTTGTGGAAGTTCCATTATTTGTGGCTTTATTGTTGGCCATAATCATCAGTGTGACATTGCGAACAAATAGCGAGGTAACATTTTTAATTGAACATTGTGACTTTAAACAAAATAAATCTTGAGCTGCATTGTGGCTTTGAGAAATTGACTAATAATACAATCTTTACTTTTCCAAAACTTTCACTGACTTTTGCCACTTTTCTTCCAAATTTTTATATTTTGAATATACACACATTTCAAAATTCTACTGCAAGTATGTCTGTTTGCTTTTAAATGAATGTACAAATGTAGATGTGTTACCATATTGGTTTAAAAAATTGAATTGTATCACATTAAATTTTTGGTCTTTCAAATATACACAGTCCTGTCATGACTTTTAAAGCTTTATATTTTCTATACTCTTATATTTCCTTTTTACGTTGAACATTTTATTTTTTTCATACTTTATGGCTTTAGGCACCGCAAAATATGGTAAAAAAAAAGACACCCGGGTTGTGTGAAGAACTGCAGCACTGCCCCATTTACTTGAATGGAGCTCTGTTTCAGTTTCCTGCACAATGTGTGGGTGAAAGTATCACTGTGTATGGAGAAAAAGATACATGTAATGATCAGTGCTGGACCCACAGGTGGAACCTCCAACAATTTCAATGTGATACCATCGTTTCTTATTTTTGAGTTGGTAATACTCCTTAAACAACTAATGCAAGTACATACTGTAATATTGAATAATTTACATTGTACGTTTCTTTTCATTGTTAAATACTGTATGCTTTTGCCTATTAAAACGGTAAATATATTCACAAAATTAACACAACTTTTTTGAAAGTGCTGAAACAGGACCTGCCATTTTTTCAGACATGTCTGTTTGACCTACACCTATAATTTAAAAATCTTTACCATTTTTTCTTACAATTTTGCTTTGTGCTATTTCTCTTTTATTCTTCAAATAAAATGTTAAATATATTGTTAACTGTGGGTTACCATTCTCCTTGTCAAAGGTATGTGGGTACCTACACAGTCAGAGAGTGTGCCCACTCATTGGACAGTGCTTGACAGTATAGGCACACCCCAAACTGGTAACATCAAGTTGACAAATTATTGCAACACAGAAGGAGGGTATAACATAGAGTTTTAATAAAAGATGCTTCCTAATAGTTATTTTAAGGGGAATACAATATGTATTTTCAAAAACATATAAGTCAGGAAAGCTGACAAGTCCTCTAGAAACATTTCCTCAAGGGCCAAAGTTATTTTAATTGACAGTACATAAGCACATGCACCTCTGTTTAACTACACATTTTTTGGAGTCATATACTGTATTTGTACTGAACATACATTCACATGCAGTTTCAATATGATAATTTAATGTAAATTGTTAAAAAAAACTCATTGGTTGTTCTGCTCATTACATGTCCCATCTGTTTGTCACAACAGTTGTTAGTATTTGGAGACATTAAGAAGTACTCTTTAAGCTTTTTATATACTGTATATTTTTTTATATTGCTAGTAAAATGCATTTCAGGAACGTGTAAGAAGATGTACATTTTGGATATATCGACTGATACTTTTGAATAATGAAATTGATGGCTTAGCGGATTTGTACCATGATGTACGAACACTGGAATATAAATTGTGAGTCTTTTGTGTCTTGGGCCCACCTATAGAATAGTTTGAGGAGGAACAATGTATGTTCTTGCACTGTCAAAAGGCTTACTATCGTTATTAAAGTGTTATTACTATCCTAGGCATTTAAGGCCCATGCAGAGAATTTGCAATAAAAGCCGGATAGTAGCATGCACCACTTTTGGGACGCCCATCTATCAGTAGAAAGGTGTAGCACTGATCCTCTCTCCTCAATTGCATATTCTCCATACAGTTCAATGGAAAGGTAGATGTCTTTGCATGAGTCCACTGAATTGTCTGCAGATTTTGCCATCTAAAAAAATTATCAAATGTTTCAGTGGACCCCCATGCTCCCGATAGCTAAGTTTCAAAGAGGTGGCACTTCTTTTTTTTTTTTTTTTATTATTATTATTTTAATTTTACAACATACCTCAATAACAAACATCTTGGGAGTGGCAAATTATTTTTAAAAGTATAATGCATACACGTATGTCCTGAAGGTCTCCAGCTTAATGCCCATGTTTGAAGTTATAGTTACAGGGGGAAGTGGTTGCCATAAATTAGAAAAGTTATGTATGTACTTTGCCATTTTTAGCAAGGCATTCTGTCCACTTAAACTACAGGAATCAGTTACTAGTTGAAAAAGTGCAGATTATGACTACAGTTTAAATCTTTCTACTCAGTAGCATTCCTTCGCTGTAAATTTTGTCGCAAATTGGCTCAGCTTTGATATTTGCACCTAACTAGACACAATTTAAAGTCTTTCAAAAAGGGGTGTGGTTTAGCGAGGAAGGGTGTAGCTTAAAATGCAACAATGTGCACCAAAATTGCACCAAAAACTGTCTCAAAATTCTGGTGCAAAATTAGCCAATTTAAAATTGATATAAGGAAAAGTGTCTAACAGGTCGTACAAGATGTGCGAAAATGACATGCAGCATGCACCATCGCGATAAATTTATTTTTCATTAATGTTTCATATATTTTTTTATTAAAGAGGTATCTTATAAATCGCCAATAGAACTATTTCATAAGCTGCTTAACAAGTCGAGGACTGACTACTGTATATATACAGCATGGGTTTAAGTCTGCTGCTCGAGCGATTGGATAGCCATAGTTGCTCTAAATGTAGCCATAAGTTATAAAAAGAAATACCCTGACAAATGCGGAAAAAAACCGCAGTAAACCAAAGAAACAGAGGAAATAACATAATCACTATGAAACCTCCTAAGCAACGTCACAAATACTATAATGCAAAAGGTTTTTAAACATTTTTACTTATTCCATAATTTCTTCTCCTATGCCAATACATGCCCTGACCTAGCATTTCCTTCAGAACAAAAATAACACAGAAAAATACATGTACATTATACTTACCAAAGTGATCACATGTGAAACATATATAACCATTCTACTTAGGCAAAATATCCTTCTTGCCAATCCTCCTGAAGTTTCTGGCCGTGTACTCTCCTGTGACATAATTTCCTTTATCAGCCATGTGCTTCCTGGATAATAAAGTTGCTCCAAGCGCAGTGCTAATCTTTAGATTGAACCGCTTGCAGTTCGGCAGCATCACTACCAGTACAGTCAAAGACCCCAAATTCACGGAACACCTATTAAAATGCAGCCAATTGCACAAACAACAACTGCATAGCAGAGTAATATACAACACCCGGTCTGTACTGCAATGCAATTTACCAATTCACTACTGTGGAGAAAGAACTTGCCCTGTTATGGGTCTGCAAAAAAATTGTAACGCGTCCGCACCTTCTGGCATTACGCTTATAGGACATTTTCTCCACTTCCCTCCACCCCTATGTCCTTCCACTGAGTCCAATATCTTATACAATGAGATTTAAAGGCAGAGTGTTGTTTTTTATTTTATTAATCTATAAATTGAGCCTCAACCCCTTAAATGCTGCCCTAGGCGGCCACCTAATCTGCCTACTTCTTGTTCCGGTCCTTATTCCTTTCCATGACAAATACCACATCCTATTTACCAGAAGTGCAGGCAAATTGTCTTATAGAATACCATCTGGGGGAAAAACACTTGTTTTTAAGGTATAACTGTGAGATTATGGACACTAACCAAATAAATGCAGCTGATTATTAGTGGTATTTTGCAGTGTGATCCTATATCCCACAAGAACATAATCATTAAATTACATATAGGGGTTTTTTTTAATGGGAAAAATAAAGTTCATTCCAATTTGGCTAAACCTGAAAGTAACACATGCGTAAAACCACAAATGATCATTATTAATATTCCTATAACCTTTTCTCTTTGATACAAGGTTTATTCTTCGGTAGTAGTATTTAAATTACTGATTGGGTTTACATCCAGTCATCTCCCAGGTAGTTCCTTCTAATCATAATGATATGGATTATTTTGAGTACAACTTCCTTAAAGTATACATTAAAACAGTTGAATATTTAAAGAACTTTGTCCTCCACAATACATAGTCTGAAGGACACTTCAGTCTGTCAAGTGTTAAAGCTCCAATAATAATCCATTCTTTACTTGTTCCTTGGCTCCACCAAGACGCTGACAATTCCTGCTGCTGTTTTACTATTTTAACAGAGTTAAGTGACACTCCAAGCTATTAGAATGCTTGTGTTAATGTGCCATTACCCTCCATTTAACCTGTAATTTAATCTTTGCTAATACCTGTACAATGCACTTCTGAGGCCGACCTCCCAATACATCCAACACTACTGTGAGGGTGAGGTGGAGGGAAGGGTTTTAATTGTGTTTAGATGACAACTGTTCCTCAAGGGCTTTCTTAAGTAGGTCAGCTAAGCCACTTGGTGATTTAAGGACCCTGCTGTCTTCCTTTAAGACATGATGTTAACATTCTTCTTAAGCTACGTCTAATATATGTCAATTTTCAACGTTGCTGGTATAGATTGAGTGGATTTTTGCAATTACCCTTTAGTTCATGATATAATTTAAAACTAATGGCCAGTCTGATGAGTATAATACAAAAACAGTGGTAATGACCATGGGAAACAATCATCTTCTAGCTGTCATTTTTCTAATACAAAAACAATGGTGACCTGATTTGTTTTGCATATATGCACTTTTTCTTCCACAAAAAGTATACTAAAACTAGAATTAGTAACTAATACTAAACCTAGTACCTAAGGAAACTATTACATGGGCCGTGTAAATGAGCGCCGATCAACGAGGCAACTTGTTGATCTCGCTCGTTTGCTCCTATCACACGTAGCAATGATTGGATATGTATAGGGACGAGCGCTCGTTACTACTCGTCCCCATACATTTTCATCATGTTGGCAGCACATCCCCCTGATTACACATAGAGATGTGCTGCCGATAACTATTTTTAATTCTGCATAAGAGAACAGATAAACTGATGAACAAGCATTTGCTCTTTCAATGGCTGATTGTTGCCCTGATTACACAGGGCAGTGATCAGGAACAAGTGTCCATATCAACGCTCATTTGCCCGATTATTGGCCCGTGTAATCGGGCCTTTACACCTGAAATGCACAAATAACTGTTCATCAGAAAGATAACTGAAAATGACCCTGAGGTCTCGAGCACACCACCATATTATGGCTCTGTACAACCTTCAAGTTATATAACCACGTAATACAGCACCCATAAAATTCTATGGGGCTCAAATATACCTTTGCATGTTTCTTCTTTCATACAGACGTATACAACATTTTTTTCTGTTGGATTTATATGAAAGATCTGATGTCGTATCATGGAGGTATTCTGCTCTAGAAGCATTAGGAGTCTTGGTAAAACAACATCTAAT
This sequence comes from Rhinoderma darwinii, assembly GCF_050947455.1. Lineage (NCBI taxonomy): Eukaryota > Metazoa > Chordata > Amphibia > Anura > Rhinodermatidae > Rhinoderma > Rhinoderma darwinii. The sequence goes on from NC_134697.1 coordinate 64,948,943, forward strand.
AAAAATGTTTTACCTTTTTAATATCCGAGAACACTTTAGCTAATAAAGATGCCGAAGGTTATGGATTTTAGATTATAGATTTTTTGGGGATAATATTACAATAAGGGCCCATGCAAATGGCCACATTCTGTCTGATTACTAGGTCATAGTTGAACAGAGGCGTAATATGGCCCCCATAGAAGTCTATAGGGCCACACCCTTCTTCGTATGCCTGTAATTTAATACTTCATCATACGCCGTATTAAGGAGGTACTCTCCCTAGAATGTATGTATCCCTTGGTAAATCAGTGGGATCCATTTTTTTAAACTGAATAATAACGTTTCCCTGGCACTTCATGCATAATCCTTACTTGGCGTGATCTTGCTTGTCAGGTTTATGAATATAGATTTTAGTAGTCTGGTCAACCTTGTTTTGCTTGACATCATTCATTTGAAAGATAATGGTGCTGCATGTGGCCCATATGTTGTCTTCTTTCAACAACAACAACAACAACTCCATTTAATATATATTCTGTCATTATAACAAATGGAAAATCATTTGTGTCTGAATGAAATGGTTCATTGCTATGTTGAAATACGCTCAGGAAATTGGTTGAATGAAGCATAACGTTTCATTTTGTTTGACTCTCTACACCATAAAAGTTACTTACAGAGCCAGCTCTTCTCTATAGGCTAATGGCTCTTATTTATGTTAGGTGTTATTATCGGACCAGCTTTTGTCTATTTTGTATAAAACAGGTATTGTATAGTCATCATTACAGGCATTGAAGGTTCTAATTAATAAAAGCAATGAATGACGGGTAATTTATTGAGAAAGGTTGAACTTGATGGACCTGTGTCTTTTTTTAACCTATGTAACAATGTAATTACCGCATGTTAAAAAGTTTGTTTTTGTGTAAATATGCTACACATACATTGTACTCTAAAATATTATCAAATTGGAAATTCCAAGTGGGGTAATTAGGAAAACCTTTTAGTATCCCTCCTTCCCCTGTTGGGATTTACTCACATTAATGTAAAAATATATGGAGGGAACATTAATCATAGCGATTTAAATGTGCCCATAATATGTTTAGGCAGACTATTCCATCTATTTTAGATTTAAAATTTAAGATTAAAAGGTATACAGAATTTGTCAGGTCTCATCGTTTTGGTCATATTACAGCTTCATACAACCTTTTCGTTGCACAGAGTTGTAATATGGGTCCCTACTGTTTTTCTATATGCCTCCGATTATTTTTTGCCTTATATTCTTTTTTTTCTTGAAAAATGTGTTCACATAATACAAAAAAAAAAAGACCCTAGTAAAACATTCTGGCTTCTTTTAAAAATTCATACAACATTTTTCCTACAGTCAAGAAAGAAAATTTTGCAATATTCACATATTTCTACAAAGCATATACAATCCCCAAAGACAGCCCTCATTTAGTTCCCTCTTTTCCGTTTTTATATATTTTTTTTATTTTATATTCAATTTTAAATAATAACAAAGTTATACCAACAGTTTAGCCTACTATCCCCCCTCCTTCCAGGGTAATCTAATCCAAACAAGTAAGCTACAGAAACATGTATGCCAGCATAAACCATATACATTTATTGGCCAATGTATGATGCTGTTTATTCCAAGTATACATTTCTATTCTTTAACTATAATCTCCCCTTAAGTCCCTCCCCACCCCACCAAGCGCAAGAAAAAAAAAACATATAAAACCCAAAAAAGAACATAAGAAGCACAATAATTTGTGGTCCCTAATTACCCTGTTCAGTTTTAGTGCTTTTGTGACCAACTCTTATGAAATTTTGACAGATTTCCCCTCAATATTGTCGTTCTTTCTGCCTTCCATAAAGTATCCATTTGATGTTTCCACATCTGCATCGTGGGCGGTCTTTTTTTTTCCAGTTTTTTATTATAAGAAAGGCTTTCAACCCCACCAATCGGTATTCATTCTTACCCCTAAATCCTTTTTACTGCCCTTTTATACAATTAACCGGATCCCTTGGTATTTTGAGGCTGAAATATTCTTATTTTTAAATTATTTCTGACTAAATTGGTTCTTAAGGTTCTTTTACTGCCCAAAGTAATAATTGCAAGAAAGTGGACGGGGGTTGATACCCCTCGAATTAGAGACTGGTTGAATTTGGTCAGCATAGTTAAACAATGTGAGAGAAGAGGAGCTGCCAAACAGAGCTGTATAGTATAGTGGGAGAAAATTTGAGGGATTTGGAACTGAATAGGATTTCCCCCTAGGAAAAGTTATCTATTTCTTATCCTTTCTATGTTTGACCCTACTACCTCAAGAGATTATATTTTTATGGAGTCTGAGGATCTGTGGGGTGGGTGAGTTGGGGGGGGGGGAGGTCTTATGTTGTTTGAAAATTTGTTTATAGAACTTGTTAAAGTGTTATGGTATCTGTAAGTACTTGATACGATAATGTTTGTTTATCTTTTATTGATAGTTAATAAATAATCTAATATATATATATATATATATATATATATATATATATATATATTTCAGACTAATAACGATGTAGTCTTGGGCATCTCTAGACCAAATGTATCCAGACCGCATCTACAATTTTAAATCTGGGGCATGTCTGATCTTTCTTTATACAAAACCTATTTAGCATTTTGGGGGTAAAGGATACCATATGTATATTAAGGAGTTGTGATACCCTATCAGAGACATTTTACTTTGGGAATCATGCAAATTTGCCATTGTATTGGCGTTATATAATCCAGCACACTTTTATTTATACATCTACAGACCATTATTTTAAGCAGGGGATATTCAAATTTTTTTTTTTTAAGCAAGCATCTCTTACGTGATACATAATTGCATGTCTTACCTGAAAATAATAATACAAATCATTTTTATACATTTTAAACTCTTCCTGCGTAGGGTATGTTGTGGACAATGTCCAATAGTCACCATTGACCAGCAGCATAAATGGTAAATAAAGTAACCTAAATGTAAAACATCCCCTTTCCCTACAAACCTGTAGTGGACATAGCAGTAACTGAAGAGCAAAGGTCTTTAAGTCAGACCGAGACGAACGTTTCACCCTCGACTTCTTCCAGGGTTACTAATGTAGAGACTGTCCGGGCCTATATACATACAGATGTCATCCAGGTGTATAAATTAATAGAAACTTAACAAACTGTCTAGAACGTGGTGACGACTACAGATGAACCTACCATAACCAAATTACGGCGAAAGCAAAAGTGGGAGAGAGCGTTGATGTGTGCTGTGTCATACTCCCATGCCCACCCCAATGCTAGAGCCAGGACAGGAGTCTATGTGCCCAGACTCACACAGCGAAGTGACCATCTTAAAGATGTGAAAATTTCAACATGCTGGTAATCAGATATGCAGCAGTAATAATGAGATTTACTTTAGGAGGGCAATAATGGGACATATTTACTATTGTGACTGTTTTTTGGCTGTTCTTCAACCAAATGTGCAAATCTTCGGTGCAAATTGTTGCATTTAGTTTCAGAGATATTTATTACATAAATGTGCCGAATAAATATTTTTTTGTGCCTCACTAAACACTTTTCAAAAATGGTTATGACTTAGCAAAATGAGACATAACTTAAAATATGTCAACATGCGCCAAAGTTTGGCGCAAAAAATGGTGCAAAATTAAGCCAACCAAGAAATGGTATAATGAAGAAAAATGTGTGTAACATGTAACAAGGCAGCAGTGCAATATTGAAGATACAGTAAGGGTATGTGCACACGCTTAGTAAAAAACGTCTGAAAATACGGAGCTGTTTTCAAGGGAAAACAGCTCCTGATTTTCAGACGTTTTTTAAGCCACTCGCGATTTTCGCTGCGTTTTTTTACAGCCGTTTTTGGAGCTGTTTTCAATAGAATTTATGAAAAACGGCTCCAAAAACGTCCCAAGAAGTGACCTGCACTTCTTTTTCGCAGACTTTTTTTACGCGACCGTTTTTCTAAATGGCCCATCGTAACAGAACACCGTTTTTCCAATTGAAATCAATGGACAGATGTTTGGAGGCGTTCTGCTTCCGATTTTTCGGACGTTTTTCTGGCGTTTACGCCTTGAAAAACTACCGAAAATAGGCCGTGTGAACATACCCTAAGAGAGGCCATTTTGGATAAACAGATGGAAGAAAAATTTTATCAAATAGCATTCAACAATTTTTAAAACTACTGCAATATGAGAGGTTTGCTTATAATTATAATTACATGTTCTTTAAAGCTGCATTAATACACAATGATTGTTTGTCCAGGCATTTACAAAGACCGTCCTTTTCCCATTTTTTTTCTAGAAATGTAAAAAAAAAAAAAATAATTGGTATCGCTGCGTCCGTAAAAGTCTGAACTATTACAATGCACTATTATTTAACTCGCATGGGGAACGCAGTAAAATACAAAAAATCAAAGCACCAAAATCGCTGGTTTTTGATCACCTTAGCTCTCAAAAAAAAAAATTTAATAAAAAGTGATCAAAAAGTTGTACGTACCAAAAATTGGTACCCATAATAGCTACAGCTCATCCTCCTAAAAATCAGCCTTCACACCGCTCAATCCATGAAAAAAAAAAAAAATGATGCCTCCCAGAATGTGATGAAACAAAACCATTTTTTTTAACAAAAAGGTATCTTTTTTTAAAATATTCAAATATTTAAAAAAAAAAATCTAAATTTGGTATCACTGTAATCGTATTGAGCCGCGGAATAAAGTTAAGTTGGCATTTTTACCGCATGGCGAAAGCCGTAAAAACGTAAACCAACAAACAATGTAGAAAGCATCGTTTTTTCCAACTTCAGCCTGCAGAGAATTTTTTTTCAGTTTCCCAGTACATTATATGGTACTATAAATGGTGCCATTAAAAACTACAACTCCTTTTGCAAACAATAAGCCCTCATACCGCTCTATTAACGAAAAAATAAAAAAAAGTGATGGCTCTTGTAGCGCGGGGAGTGAAAAATGAAAACGAAAAAATTAAAAATGGCTCGTCCTTAGAGGGTTAAATAGGCAAAAAATGCCATACAGTGAACAAATAATAGTACAATACAATGGACAAAAATTACTACCATACAGAGCACAAATAATACCACAGTACACTAACTAAATACTAACCCAAAAACCGTGCCACAAAATACTTAAATAATATCAACATAAACTACCCAAATAGAATTTGTATAAGTGGTAAACAATATCACCATACACTTCACAAATAACTGGGCTGTCAGCTCTCAAATCGGGTAGGGCTAATGACTTATACTTTTCCTGAGGGAGGTGATGGAGGCCTTTTGATGTAGAGGCTACATGGAATTTGCCTCTTTTGCGCCTTCATAATATCTTGCCCAGCATTCTGTCATGAATTGGCGACAGATGTTTTATTTTCTATCTATGTGAAAAAAAAAAAAATATATATATATATATATATAAAGCATGAGGAAAAATACATCAAAGTATGTGTGCAAATTCAGAATAAAATGCAGTAGAATGCTTAAAAGACATTAAATAGAAAATAAAGAAAGTGGTTATATCTAGTATAGAATATGCTGTAAAACACTTAGTAGAATGATAAATATATATGCATCTCTGTTGGCAATGAAAATTAATTTAATTGCTGTGAACGGTTAAATAAAAAAGTAATAAAATAGTAAATAGGATCGGACCTGAATCTTTGAATTAAAACTTAAAACCGTGGGACAAAAGGTGGTGTGGATGGAAAATTATTTTGAATGCATTTCTCTACTCCTACAATGTAACATTCTTTCACATTTTTGCTATATACCCTTGTCTGGCATTTGAAACATACAAGTATCCAGTGGTTCAAACAGAACATAAAAAGGTTTTCAAAGGTCAAGTATAATACCTATTCCGCAAGAGCTGAATCTACACAAATGTCAAGGAATGCAGCCTATCGGGGGAAACCAGTGATGACCATTATTATTATGTTTAGTTTTGACTAAAGTAAGGAGACTGAGAGTAATATGCTATTCACAAATAAGGTTTTGGATTCGGACGCTCTGAAGTAAATGAGAGTACCATGAATGCACCAGTCTATGCAATGTCTTATGGATGGTGATATTATCTAAATGCCATTAATTGCCTTTGACATTTCATGTGCAGGATGGCGGTCAAGTCAGGTCATAGAGACTTAATATTTTATATTTATAAGATCAGCTTCCTCAAGGACATTTTGAAATTACCACTGAAGCTGAGACACTCTTCAAATTCCAAAAAGATATTGACTTGTTAGTTTCTATATTGTACTCGGAGCAGTAATGCAGTACTTTTTTTTTTTTTAGCATAAACCTTTAGAATTGTTCATTTGCTTAATTTTTTTATCTAAAGCATCTTGATTCTTATTATTTGTAACCCTGTGTCTTACCGTTCGCTTCATGATTATAGTATATACAAACTCTCAGCTGCATTGGTCCAGTGAAAAACATAGCTATGGTTATAGTAATATCATCGGGACAGAACATGAGTCTATTTTTTCCTCTTGCACTGATCATATAGATCAATGTAGGAAAAGAAACATACGAGTGTTCTCTGCTGTCTGCTTACATGTAACTTCATGTATCAGAAAGCACAAAACATCAAGCTAGTCAATCTGCCATGCACCTAGATGTCAGTGTACGGCCAGTCACCCCAAAAAATTATATCCTCAAAACAACGGAGGTAGCTACTAAAAAATAAAATGTAATCATTACCATTAAAAGATATGGACGTACAATACAAACAGCACATAAAAGACTTTTAGGGTGTATAACATAGCTGCACCCTATTAGAAGATGGATCCCACCCTATAAATATTAAGGCTAAAAAAAGGTGGCTGCCACGACATTGCCACCAAATAATCCAATTCACATCAATATGATAAATTACATAAAGAACAGAAAAAAAATGGATGGATCTTACCAAGCTTTTTGCGTGGATTCAGTATTTGTTACCTATCAGAGTTGGTCACCGGATTGCTCCAGAACTTTAAACCACGACAGATCTAAATATAGAGGAATAAATCTGTTCCTATCTCATCCTGATCCTAAGAGAACAACAGGACAGATATTTAGTCCTGTCACTGACCCTAACAACATGAGACTGGCTCACCAAGCCCTGTCCCTACACATGGACCCTATACATTAACCTACTGTTCCTAACATGTTTCTTCCCCTGTGGGAGTCATTAGGGCATTCACGGAGTGTACAGAAAAAAATGGCACGTTTATATATTTTAATGGTGACGATTAAAGGTTATTTTTAGTAGCTACCTCCGCTGTTATTAGAAAGTCCAGCAGCAAGTGACTGATCACTGTGGCTAGCACTGATGGAGCAGTATGGCTGACAATCATGGGGGGAGCACTATGACTGGCACTCATTGAAATGGTTTTGGAATGGGGGTGCTTTGATATAGCTCCTCTTATGTGAGCTCTACTACTAATGTTTTTATGGGGGCATTGTTGTTTACACTCCCTGTAAGTAGGGTTGGTAAAACTCTCCTGGGGCAGTTACTCAAATTCTTAGATGGGTGTACTGTTATAGGCTGGTACTGTTATGGGGTAATTAATGCTTACACTACGGAAAGCAGTGGCGTTGGGATTGTGCCCATTTTGTTTGCCATTTTTTGCCTTAAATGCCAAATCAAATTTGTTCTGGCCTTGGATGTCATCAGCATTCATTCCTTAGATTTACACCTGAAGAACCTGCTTGTTATGCTGTTAAAAGGTCATATCAGGACTGCTTCCATGAACAATTTTACTCTAAAGCAATATGAGCTGAATAAGACAGTGCAATACAGATCTTTACTTTTTATAAGCTTACACAAGTCCTTTTCCCCAGTGGGACTTACAATTTAATTTTCATATCTTAAGCATGTACACACAATGGAGACAATTTCATATGAAAAAATTCAACTACTGATATATCTTGGATTACGTGAAGAAACTGGTTTCAGTTTTACATATAAAATAAATAATTAGTTCTTTGGCTCACAATGGAAAAACAATATAGAAATCCAAGAACAGGATCCATATGTACTAGATTATTGCACATACACTTATAATACAGAACATCTTTAAGTATTGACCACAGTTTGCCTGTCCCTTGTAACTGATGCTTGATACTGAATAATCAGGGTATCGCCATCCTAAAAGATGCAACATTCATAACTACAAATCTAGATACATAGGAATTGTAAAGGATCTGCCAGGCACAACTTCTGTGTATACTCCCATAGGTAATCAGTCTGCACCTGAGTCTATGTCTCTGAGACTGACTCCATCTTCCACCACTCAGGATGGCAGGCTTAGGAGTGGGAGAGCCTATCGCAGCCTGGCCAGACGGAGCTAGCTCCCGCCCTCTGTCTATTTATACCTGCCTTTCCTGTTCCTCCTTTGCTTGTGATTCTTCTCGTGTGGTTTCCTGGCCCAGCTACAGCTTCTATCTATTTGATCCTGCTCCATACTGACCCTGGCTTACTGACTACTCTCCTGCTCTGCGTTTGGTACCTCGTGCACTCCTGGTTTGACTCGGCTCGTTCACCACTCTTGTTGCTCACGGTGTTGCCGTGGGCAACTGCCCCTTTCCCTTTGCTTTGTGTTCCCTTGTCTGTTTGTCTCGTGCACTTACTGAGCGTAGGGACCGCCGCCCAGTTGTACCCCGTCGCCTAGGGTGGGTCGTTGCAAGTAGGCAGGAACAGAGTGGCAGGTAGATTAGGGCTCACTTGTCCGTTTCCCTACCCCCGTCATTACAGGAATGAAGCAAAAATTATAGCCCACAACCTGACTTTCTCAGAAATGAACTTAGGGATCTCCTTAAGGTTAAAGCAGCGATGCAAACACAAATATTACGCCCATGGAGGCAGGGATTCTAAAATTAAGTCTGCTCTGGTTAAAAAACCAAATAAAATTCCGTTATTTCTAGTATAACAACAAACAATTCGACATAGCGTCAGAATTTCATAAATTGTATACATCTCTATATAAACTGAATGCTACTAACTCAGGATCACAAATTCAGGATAAGGGTATGTTCACACAGCAAATGAAAAACAAAGGGAAAACAGCCACTGATTTTAGGCTGTTTTTTATGCATCAAGCATTTTTACAAATGACCGTGTAAGAAAACGCTGTGGGAACGAAAAGCCGTTTTCCAATCGAAATCAATGGCCATGTTTGGAGGCATTCAGCGTCCGTATTTTTAGCCATTTTTCAGGGGCGTTTACGGCCCGAAAAATGGCTGAAAATAAGCCGTGTCAACATACCAAAAACTCCCCCGCACAACCCTCGTTAACCGTTTTAGTTTTTTGTTTTTTTTAAAAACGTAGATCAGCTAAGTAGTCCAGCGTATCTACGAAGTAGTCCAAACAGTCGAGCAGAACCTGCAAAATAAAAAAATAAAGTTAGTAATATATAAAATAAAAATCCTCTAATCTACAGCGACTTCTGTCTTATCCCTGAACCGTAATAGAAACTACAGGCCAATGAAAAATATTTCCCTTAGGGCATGTTCACACACCGCTCAAAAAAAAACATGATGTGTAGATGTGTAAAATACACCAGTGTTTCTTGTGAAGCGCCTTTTAAAATACAGGCGTTTTTTACGTGTTTTTCACGTGTTTATTAATGCATTTTGCATAATTTGGAGTCCCATTAACTATGGGAACATTTGGCACAATTTACGTGCCAAAGAATTGAAAAGACGCTTCTTTTTTTCCGCAACGCTTTTTTTTAAAAACACTCGTGTAAAAAATCGTGTTGTATGTACCAATGGCCCACTTTCCCATTGATGTAAATGGGAAGCTTAATCAAGTGTTTTTTGACGCGTCTTTCAAGGGACTTTTTACGTGTTTTGTGCATGCTTATTGCACATATTTTGGCACGTAATTAGGAGTCCCATTTCTAAAATTAAGTCTGCTCTGGTTAAAAAACGAAATAAAATTCCTTTATTTCTAGTATAACTGCAAACAACGGTAAGGTGCTTACAGACACATTTGACAAAGTATCGGAAATGTCATAAATTTTATACATCTCTATATAAACTTAATGCTACTAACTCAGTATCACAAATTCAGGATAAGGGTATGTTCACACAGCAAATGAAAAACGGTTGTAAAATACAAAGCTGTTTTCAAGGGAAAGCAGCCTCTGATTTTCGGCCGTTTTTTTTATGCATCAAGCATTTTTTGATGCGGTTTTTACAGCCGTTTTTGGAGCTGTTCTTCTATTTAGACAATGAAAAACTGCTTCAAAAACGGCTCAAGAAGTCACATGCACATGTTTTTTATGGGGCGTTTTACAAACGACCACGTAACAAAACGCCCCATGGAAACGAAAAGCCGTTTTCCAATTGAAATCAATGGGTAGATGTTTGGAGGCATTCAGCGTCCATATTTTTACCCATTTTTCAGGGGTGTTTATGGGCCGAAAAATGGCTGAAAATAAGCCGTATCAACATACCCTGTTTTTAATCAAGTGTTTTTTAATGCGTCTTTCAAGGGGCTTTTTAAACGTTTTGTACGTGCTTTTTGAACATATTTTGGCACGTAATTAGGGGTCCCATTGACTATGGGAACATTTGGCGCACTTTACGTGCCAAAGAATTGACAAGACGGTTCTTTTTTTCCACAACGTGCTTTTTAAAAACGCTTGCGTAGAAAATTGTGTTGTATGTACTAACTGAACGCTTTCCCATTGATGTAAACGGGAATCTTAATCAAGTGTTTGACGCTATTTTTGGCACGTAAAATGCGTCAAATACTGAGTCAAATACATGCCGTGTGAACTGCTTATAACTTGAAGACACCTTTTCCTGGCTTGTAGACAAAAATAGGGAGGGGGTGAGTCTCCCTCCCACATTTACAGCAGCTGTAGGTCAGGCTGCTTCGCCTAATTCACCTTGCTGTAATTCTGGTAAGTGCTCCCTCTGGTGGCCAACATAGGAAAATATGTCAAATTATTATTTCATTTTTAATACTTTCTACCATGTGGAAGAAAAAAAAATACAGCAAAAAAGCTTAAAAAATATAATACAAATAATTAACTTACTTTAAAAAAAAACATTTCATTTGGCGACACATTCCCTTTAACATGACCAGATTGATAAATGTGATTTTTATCTGATAAACATCACCATTTCCCCTTAGTCTTTCTTGGAACAGATGCCAAGAAGACTTTTGACAAAGTGACATGGTTTTCATGTCAGCAGTTTTGGAGAGATTAGGTTTCCCAGACCCTTTTATTAAGGCAATAGTCCCTCCTTCCAAGATCCTGATGCTAGGATTAGAGTCAATGGCACGCTCTCACCTACATTTGATTAGAGTAATGGCACTAGGCAGGGGTGCCCTCTTTCTCCCTCACTATTAATTTTAATGATGGAGATGTTAATACAGAAGTTTAGGCAAACCCCAGATATTAAATGTCTGGAAATTGTCCCCCCGACTCATTCCACCTGTTAATTTTCAATACAAGTCCTACTTAGGTATTTCCAAAACTTTTGAAAATATTTGAGGAATTTGGGAAGATCCTCGACTAACTATTGATAGCCTTAAATCCTCGGTACACTCTTTATGGCCCTCATCAACAATTACATATTCCTTCAGATCCTGAGAATCTTTATACACATAACTGCCAACCTTTATTACATGCAATTGCTACTCAACTTTCTCAGTGCAAAATCCCTTACATGTTGTGGATATGAAAGAACAAAAAGTAAAACTTTTATCTTACCCCAAGCAATGTATGTTTTATTTACAGTACATATTAAACTACCAAAATACTTCTCTAGACACCTTGGAATATCTTTTCCAACTTCATTTGGAATGGTAGACATGTTAGAATATCTCATTCCCAGCTTTTTACACCTCGAATTATGCCTGAAAAAACGGCTCCATTACGCCTACAAGCATCTGCCCATTGCTTGCAATGGGTTTTACGGTGTTCTGTTCCCACAAGGTGTAAGTTTACGCGTCGCTGTCAAAAGACTGCGTGTAAAAAGACGCCTGCGAAAAAGAAGGGCAGGACACTTCTTGGGATGTTTTTGGAGGCGTTTTTCATTGACTCCATTGAAAAACAGCTCCAAAAACGGCCATAAAATACGCTGGGAAAAACGTGAGTTGCTACAAAAACGTCTGAAAATCAGGAGCTGTTTTCGCCTGAAAACAGCTCTGTATTTTCAGACGTTTTTAGTCTAGCGTGTGAACATACCCTTACTATCACACTCCCTATTATTGTGTTTTTAATTCTATTGTACATTCTGTTACATTTCTTCTGTATTGTACTTATTTATGATTCAGCGTTTTGAATACTTTAGATGATTATTTGGGTCTGTGAGCCCGTTTTCTTTTGTACTGACAATGTTCTTTTATGATTCAATAAAAACAGACTTGAGAAAAAAAAAAAAATATAGCCCTTGGTTAGAATACCAGTGACCACCTACAGAAATGATTACAAAATTTAGAAAAACAATATGATTAATCAACCACACAATTTAGAATGCCAAAAGTGAACCATTTCTTGTGCATTTTCCTTGGCGGGTTCACTTCAATATAAGCAAAGTATTATATGACTTCAAAAAACATACCAAGTACTGAAAATACTGCCCTGCTGAGACACCAAAAGATGCCCAAGGCAATATGAGATTAACTACATGAGCTGAGGTTATGTGAAGATAAGGAGAATGGGGTAGAAGCATTTGCAGGAGATCATTGTTACAATCATGAGCCCGCACAACTGCTGCTGGAGGAGCTCCAGGGCTTCCAGTCCCATATAAAGTAGTAACATGCATAAATCACCATTTCTATTGTTGATAAAAAAGTAATTAATGTGATTAATCATACCGTGCCAGGGGCAAATGTTTTTTTACACATCTAAGACAATAATAATTAACATACTACAAATTGAATAGAAAGCTATATTATATTGTACATTGTAGGCAAACTACTACATATCTATAAGTAGACAGCCACAAATGATTAATGTGCTATCAAAGCTAAAATTTGTATTGGTTATGTTCTCTAAAGTCAAATATGAGAGCCCAAAATGTAGCTGTATTAAAGTACACCAATTTAGGACTTGGATAACAAATAATTAGCCATCAATGGCTGAATGATCCCACTAGTAGACACATTGGATATTTATATGTAAAAGACAAATATATGCATGATACCGTAAACATAGATACTGACATTTTGGGCAATGCTATATATGTCAGACACAATGGGACACCCTTTTAAAGGTGAAATGTCCTTGAGAAAAATTAGCAAACAGAATGAAGCAATTTGTAGGGTCAGGGGACAGAAAAGTGAATTCATTTACACATCAAATGATTGTCTTTGCCCTCAAGTAATATGTTTAATTTACTTTTGAGTGATAATTTGTTGTCCCTCAGTTATAGATAATTGAACTTCTCCTTTATTCCTATCAGAGATAATATTAATAATGGAGCTATCATTTGATATTATGATTGTGCTCTGTCTAGAAGTCAAACTATGTACTGAAATGACGTCCATAACCAAAAACTTTTGAATCAGTATTGTTCAGGGCCATTATAAATCTCTTATTTCCCTCTTTAGTCTACCTCTATTACGTGTTTGGCCGTGGCAAAGTCCCCCGCAACTTTGTGACTGTGCTCAAGGCATGTGTCTTAAGTATCACAATCAGAGAATATCACTTCTGTTCCAGACATTTTCTTATTTTCCTTGAGGTCTTTTAGATCTTTAGCAAATTGAAAATGTCTACTTACCCTGATCTATCACATACATTTTCCGATGTTGTATTGCAAAGCTTTTTAGTTTTTATGAAATTCATGGTCAGTTGCAAACTTGCATGTTTGCTTCATAGGAGCCAAGCTACGCTCAGGAATTGATTCTCCTCCCGCCCTCTCTAATAAAATTACAATAAATCTTAGGACAAGAAATAACAAAAAAAGAGGATAGTATCCCTCAAAAAAATAGTAGCATACACCTGTACAAAACCAAACAAACAGTCAAACTAAAACCTCAAAACAGGATCAAAAGAAAACTGCCAACTGCCCTTTACCCATAATCATGGAAGCCAAGAAAATACCCAACAACCACAAAAAAACCCCAGCTTTCACGTTGAGAGCAAAAAAGAGAATACACATTACCCAACCACAATATAATACACCGCTCCCAATCCTCATTTACTTCCACTACAGAAAACGATTGAAACAATTGATTTGTTAAATTCCTTATAGAATCAATTCTAACCATACACAATTTATTTACCAGCTGCAATACAAGTATTCTACGCTTTGAGACGCTTCTCAATGAAAGAACAACATTGTCTCGATCAACTATCAGTGCTGTAGATAGCATCAAATCACGACTCCAGATACAACTGATATATAGCACACTACTAATAAATTATCTGATTGAATTAAAATCTTCCACTAGTGTTATCTTTAATGATTCCTCTTTTTTAGGCTACTTTCACATGGGCGTGGGCCACCTCAGACGTGAAAAGTGGCGTTTCTCACGTTTGAGGTGCACCCGTGCAGGACGCGTTATCACGCATCCACCATAGACTAGAGTCTATGGAGGGATGCGTGAAATGCAAGAAAATAGGACATGTCCTATTTTTTACTGACCTTTCACTCGCTCCGGTCAGATGAACGGCCCCATTGAAATACATGTGTCCGTGTGACGGCCGGACAACTTATACGCACGTCTGATTGAGCCCTTAGGCTATATTTACACGAGCGTGTCCGATTTGCGCGCACAAAAATCGTACCGTATTTCCTGCAGTTCAGGTCCGTGTGACATTAGTGTGCTTTGCGTGTGGTATCCTTTTTTCACGTCTGTGATTATCCTCTGCAAGCACTTCCTTTTTTTTTTGTCTGCATTTCTTTAGCAACTGTTGTGTGAAACACGGACAGCACACGGATGTCGTTTCTATGGGGCCATGCACACTTCTGTTATTTTAACGGTTCCATGCATCTGTTTCGCGAAAAATAGAACAGGTCCTACTCCTATCTGTCTTTCGCGGATCAGTCTCAGCCTTCCTATTCATTTGGTCTGATAAAACAACGAACCGCATACGTAAGCCATCCCTGTGTGGTCCGTGTGTCACGGATCCGTGATTTGCGGCCGTACAAATAGCAACGTATGTGTGCTTGAGGCCGAAAAGCCTTTCTTTCTGTCCAACCCAGAAAGCAGACAAATTTGATCTTTCTGTTGATCTTAACCCCTTAGGGCATGGCCCCACGTGGCATATTTCTTCCGCAACTGTCCGCATCAATGCCGCACAGAATCTGCGTTGCAGATTCTGTTGCGGATCTGCCCAAAATGTGCAGTAAACTGATGCGGACTGGCCGTTGCGTATTGAGGTGAAAGTACTTCCCTTCAAGAGTAGGGACAGCACTTTCCCTAATGAAAGTAAAATAAATTCATAATTACCGGCCGTTGTCTTGGTGACGCGTCCCTCTTTCGGCATCCAGCCCGACCTCCCTGGATGACGCAGCAGTCAATGTGACCGCTGCAGCCTGTGATTGGCTGCAGCCATCACTTAGACTGAAACGTCATCCCGGGAAGCCGGACTGGAGGAAGAAGCAGGGAGTTCTCGGTAAGTATGAACTTCTATTTTTTTTACAGGTTGCTGTATATTGTGATCGGTAGTCACTGTCCAGGGTGCTGAAACAGTTACTGCCGATCGCTTAACTCTTGCAGTACCATGGACAGTGACTATTTACTGACGTCGCCTAGCAACGCTCCCGTAATTACGGGTGCACACACGTAGTCACCCGTAATTATGGGTGCACACACGTAGTCACCCGTAATTATGGGTGCACACACGTAGTCACCCGTAATTACTGGAGCCCCATTGACTTCCTCAGTCTGGCTGTAGACCTAGAAATACACATAGGTCCAGCCAGAATGAAGAAATGTCATGTTAAAAAAACAATACGCTCCGCAGCACCCATAAACATGTACATGACATCTGCGGACTTCATTGCGGAATTTTGAATCTCCATTGAAGTCAATGGAGAACTTACGCAATGAGTCCGCAACCAGCCCGCCACAGGTCCGCAACATCCATTGTATGCTGCGGACACCAAATTCCGCACCACAGCCTATGCTCCGCAGCAGAATTTTCTACATCGTCTAAACGAACCCTACTAAAAAGAAGTGGAAGGCAATGGAGAAACGGGTCTGCTGCGGATTAATGCTGCGGAGTGTCCGCAGCGGAATTCCAGAGTAATTCCGCCACGTGGGGCTTTGCCCTTAGGGTATGTTCACACCGCTTATTTTCATGCGTATTTCATGATATGTGTATGGGTATGAGCCTGTAAAAAGTTTCTCATTGATTTTTATGGGAAATACACTGTGTAGTTCATATGAGGCATATTTTTCTGCTGCTGAATGGAAAAACGCCTTGTAAAAATATGCTTCCTAAAAAGATGTCATGTCACTTCTTGAGCTGATATTCCATTAACACTAAAAAAAAACGCATAGAAAAATATGCCTCAAAATACACTTGGAAAAACTTAAAACCCTACAAAAATCAGCACCAAATGCCTGTATTTGGAGGCTGTTTTCTCTTAAAAGCAGGCTCATATTTTTCTGTGTCAAACATATGCCGTGTGAACATAACCTTAAGGACAAAGCCAATTTTAATTTTTTTACTTTTGTATTTCCATCTTCGCATTCCAAAAACCATAATTTTTTTTATTTTTCCTTTGACATATAAGGGTTTGTTTTTTGCGGGATGAGTTTTACAAAGTTAAAAAAAAAATTGTATCGCCGATAGCTTTTTTATTTTTCCATTTTTGGAGCAGTGTAAGGGCTTGTTTTTTGCCGAGCAAGTTGTACTTCTTATTGGTTTTATTTTTGGATACAAACTACTTTTTGATCACTTTTTAATTAAATTTTTTTAGGAAGTGAGGTGACCAAAACAACTACAATTTTGTAATTGTGAATTTTTTTCCTACGACGTTCTCTAGCAGGTAAAATAATTGTGATATTTTAAGGGTCCATTCACATATTGCGATTGAGATGCTGTAATTATGTTTAGGATTTTATTGCTTGCCATATTGTTTGTGAAAAATTGGAAAGGGATTTGTACATTAAAAAAAAATGTATTAAACATTTTTAAACTTTTTTTGTTTAGCCCCTCTAGGGAAACTTACCATTCAATCTATGGATCGCTCATACAATGCACTTCAATAATTATGTATTGCCGTGTATTACCTTAATCGGTTCTCTACTTCTAAGTCCTCCCTCTGGATGCCATGGTAACCCATCAGCACCCCACAATCTCTTTGCACGGGGGGCAGATCGATTGGGGGACAGAGGGAGCCCTCGCCATCTGTCTAATTGCTCAGATGCCACTGTTGCTATTGACCGTGGTATCTGAGGGGTCTAACGGGAGAGATTGGAGTTCTCTGTTCCCGACAAAACGGGTGTCAGCTATATGAAACAGCCGGCACCCACCGCGTATGGCGTAGTCCCAGCTTCTGAACCCGCACCTTTATTAGGGTAGTGCACATCTGCAGTATATAACCTCTACTGACATGTCTATTTTAGTAAATACTTGTATCCTCCAGGAAATAACAAATCTGAAATATATTTTCTTAGAACTCTGCGTTTTGCTGTTCCTCTGCTATTCCTCCTAGAAATTTCTGAATAAATGTAAAACTGGGTGTTCCCATTCTCCTTGTCAAAGTGGCATATCCCTACACAGTCGTCCTCTGTGAGCACAGATTGGACAGCATCAGTCTGTGCAGGGACTCAGACCCCAGCTGGTAACACCCAGTTTCTAGGAGCAATAACAGAGAAACAGGACAACGCAGAGTTCTAAGAAAAGATGCCCCAAAATTGTTATTTTATGGGGAATACAATTATTTACTAAAATAGACCTGTCAGGAGAGGTGACAAGTACCCTTTAATAAATTTCTCTTTAATAAATGTTTTAACATTATGTCATTTTGAATTATTAAAAAAACATGAACAGTCCTAAACAGGAATCAATCCCATCACAATAAAGACTAATTCAGATGAGTATAGAATCAAACACATGTATGTGAAAGGAAATTCAAATTGTATCCTCAGCACCATAAGATACACTATGTACAAACATATTATCATCTGGTGTTAAATGATTTTTAAAAAAAATAAAAAATAACTAAATACAAGTTAGAGCAAGAACTTACCCCGAAAATACAATCACTAATCCTAATAAACCGTCATGTTCCAAGAAAAGCTAATCTACCACCATATCTGTACTGCTGCCTTGTCCCTGATTCCAGCGCCATTTATATCATGTTGCTAGGTGCTTCCATGCCCTGTGCAATCAGGCTCCATTACCCCAGCAATCAGCCCATTTATTTTGGCTGCTGATATGCTAATTCTTTATTAATTTGACAACTGGGCACAGTTTAGGTACATGCCCCTTTGCGGCTGGGTGGTGGAGATCGCACTGTTGTCAAATTAGTATATCAGCCGCCGATATGAATGTATATGTAACATGTAATATTTTATTTGCTAAAATATTTTTTTTACAGAATCCGCAATATTAATATGATAATGTTTTTTCTTTTTCAAGTTATATTAAAAGGTATGACCCTTCACCATTTTAGACTGGACCCGCCAATTTTATGTATATTAACTTACAATGTAATATGGTTTGATAACCCATCCATAGAGTTTCACAATTTAGGAGATCACTCCTACAACTCTTAGAATAAATCTTAGGAAGCTTTCAGACACTTTTTCCAATTTCTGTAATAAATGAGGTGATCTCACCTTATGAGCTAGGACAAGACGGATTCTTAAACCTTATGGAATTATTTAGGAAGGTGTTTTTTAGGCCTTGAACCACTGAAAGTCTGCAATCTTTTTCACCGAACCATTAAAGGAATTGCTATAAACACCACCACCGTAAAAAAATATATATATATTTGTGTCAGTCTCTCATTACACTGATTATTGCCACTGTACCGCTGTACAGAAATTAAGGGAGTTATCCAGGTTTTAAGAATTGATGGCCTATCCTTAGGATAGTCTATCAATATTAGATCTGTGGGAATCCAACTCTCGGCACCCTTGCCGATCAACTATTTGAAGAAGCCGTTGTGCTTGCACGAGCCAAAGAGCCGATCGGTGGCAGTGCCAAGATTTGGACCCCCATCGATCCAATATTCATAAACTATCCTAAGGATAGGCCATCAATTTTAAAAACCATATTAACTAAAACTTAATTTTTAATAATGAATTTGGTTAATAAGGCCTGGTAATATTACAGTATATCCTATATATATATATATTCAGCCTACGCATTACTGTATATATATGCTAGGTAGCCCTATAGATGGAGTGAAAGTCTAATAAAGTAGAGTAATCAAAGATAGAAGCAAACTTTCCTTATACATCCATTAGATAATCAAAACATTTTTGTTTTATGTAGGATTGTCTTCTAAACATAGGGTATATTGAATTTAAAACCCAATATAAACGTGTCAAACCTGTAACGTAAACAAATATAAAAATTCTTAATATTACAAGTAAATTGTCACGTCTGAAATAAAACATCAACATACACATAAAACAAATCTGTTAAATTAATATTTCCTTTCATTAAATTAAATGATTTTACAAATTTTCACTTTTTAAATCTGTATGTCTGCTGAGATAAAGCAAAATGTTGACATGCAGACAACAAAAAATGTGCACCATTACAGATGAAATTAATCAAATAAGCTGAATAGCACACACAATCAGGTATATTGAAATTGGCTAGAATAGCTGGAGCATAACAGGATGAGAAAGTCTAGGCAGAGCTCCAAACATCATCCATGAAAAATACAAAACAAAAAAAAATTACTTTGATTTTATGGTAACAGCTACATTTTATGGGACCGGAATAGAATAGAATATCACTTGCCAAATGTTGATGATGCTGGCAATAAAGGGGAAAAAATCCCTTTGTTTGTTTTAAACCTTGTCAAATCAGGTAGTCAAGGGCATAAACTGGTCCACTGCTAACTATGTTCTATGTCCCTAAATTGAGGAAAACAAATGACGAAAAACAATGAAGGACATAAAACAATTATTCATGCCATTTACTGTCAAAGAGGAGAATGAATTAGACAGCCACATCTGAGGTTTCTTCAGAGAATTAAGGAGAAAATCGTGTTCAGAAAATAATGACGGAAGTGAAAAAATAACATATTTAAAAAAAAAATTACAATGCCAATTATGACAAAATGCGAAAATTATGGGTTAGCACACGCACATAACTGAAAAAAAAAAATGTGGCATGCTCTCAAGTTTTCTGAAAAATTTAAAAAATTTACAATATAAAACTCAATTCTGAGATTTGGATATTATAAAATATAGTATGATACTGTAGTATGCTAAATCATTTTTAGTCAAGACCTTACCATGGATTATTTTGGCTCCCTACTAGCAATGAATGATTTATATTCATTGTATAGATACATGGTATTATGCAATGCTTTATTGAACATAGTCAGATAGATTATAAATCATGCACAATCATAGTCAAATAAATATTTTGGCTTATGCTACCAGTGCATAGAATTTTTCTTAAATGTATTTTTTCAATTCAAAAATATTATATTCCTTTGTGATATATCTTATATATTATATTTTTTACTTAATTTTTTCTCAATTAATCCACTCCCGTTCTTCACAACAGCATAGGTATTCTTTAGGGTATGTTCACACGAGGGCGTCCGTAACGGCTGAAATTACGGGGATGTTTCAGCCTGAAAACATCCCCGTAATTTCAGCCGTAACGGCATGTGCAGGCGCTTGAACGCCGCGTCCATTACGGACGTAATTGGCGCTGCTATTCATTGGAGTCAATGAATAACGGCTCCAATTATGGCCAAAGAAGTGACAGGTCACTTCTTTGTCGCGGGCGTCTATTTACGTGCCGACATTTGATAGCGGCGCGTAAATTACGCCTCGTGCGAACAGACGAACGTCTGCCCATTGCTTTCAATGGGCAGATGTTTGTCAGCGCTATTGAGGCGCTATTTTCGCACGTAATTCAGGGCAAAAACGCCCGAATTACATCCATAATTAGTGCGTGTGAACATACCCTCACAGTTGAGTCAATATGGTATGAAACTTGGCAGTGTTATCACTAGTTCTGCCTAGACATCCCTGTCCTCACACTGCTATGTGTCTGTTGCCTACCATTTGTGTTTTATCTGAAGCAGGACTATAATTCTGTTAATTTTGTTAGTCTGATAATGAAGTGTAAAGAGAGTCTCTCTTTATTTTGGACCAGTCTGCAGGATAAACGCTTGGCCACTAGATGTAAATGCACATGAAATCTGCCATATTTTGTAAAAATATTTTTATGATTATCTATGTAAAAATAAACAAAAAAATAAATAAATCACTTTTTCAACAAAAAAAATTGATGATCTCTTGAAACTTTCCTTTCTAATTGGAAACAGAAAACATATCAGAGAGTAAATAATGTCCACAGGGGAAAGTTTTGCATCCATCCATGGTAAGAGGTTGTAAGAGATGGGGACAGTTCTGAAAAACAGTTGCATAATTGTTGTTTAGTGATAGGAAAGTACAACGCAGATTTATAAAGCCTAATTTTCAATTTGTATTGTTTCTCATAAAACAAATAACATGATACATTCTCTATAAGGGCATGACCACACGTAGCGGAATTGCTCTGGAATTCCGAGGCGGAAATCTGCAGCGTACACATTTCTCCATTGTCTTCCACAGCTTTTTAGTTGTGTTCGTTTACACGTTGCGGACAATTCCGCTGCGTAGCATAGGCTGCGGCGCGGAATTTGGTGTCCGCAGCATACAATGGTTGTTGCGGACTTGTTGCGGACTCATTGCGGAATTTCTCCATTGACTTCAATGGAGATTTAAAATTCCGCAATGAAGTCCGCAGATGTTATGTAGATTTTATGTGTGCTGCGGAGCGTATTGGTTTTACTAACATGACATTTCTTCATTCTGGCTGGACCTATGTATTTCTAGGTCTACAGCCAGACTGAGGAAGTCAATGGGGCTCCCGGAATTACGGGTGACTATGTGTGTCCACCCAAAATTACGGGTGACTACGTGTGTGCACCCGTAATTACGGGAGCGTTGCTAGGCGACGTCAGTATATAGTCACTGTCCAGGGTGCTGAAAGAGTTAAGCGATCGGCAGTAACTGTTTCAGCACCCTGGACAGTGACTACCGATCACAATATACATCAACCTGTAAAAAAAATAGAAGTTCATACTTACTGAGAACTCCCTGCTTCTTCCTCCAGCCCGGCTTCCCAGGATGACGTTTCAGTCTAAGTGACGGCTGCAGCCAATCACAGGCTGCAGCGGTCACATGGACTGCCGCGTCATCCAGGGAGGTCGGGCTGGATGGCGAAAGAGGGACGCGTCACCAAGGCAACGGCCGGGTAAGTATGAATTTCTTTAACTTTTACTAGGGAAAGTGCTGTCCCTTCTCTCTATCCTGCACTGATAGAGAGAAGGGAAAGTACTTTCACCTCAATACGCAACGGCTAGTCCGCATCAAGTTAATGCCCATTTTAGGCAGAGCCGCAACAGAATCTGCAACGCAGATTATGTGCGGCATTGATGCAGACAGTGGCAGAAAAAATATGCCACGTCTGGTCATGCCCTTATGCTCACCACATTCCCAACAGTATGCGTGACATGGGTATACAAATTATCAGTATTATCCAGTAATTCAATATAAACAAATGCACACAGAGTTTGGAAAAATAAAAATGTATAATCATTGAAAACTATGAAATCAGGCCATGAAAAAAATGTGTGTGATATGACAGTGAGAGTTTTACGACATAATGCACAGCTAGGTCATGGACAACTATCACAATACCTTGTGACAATAATGAACATAATTTTTTTTTCCTATTATCATCTTCTGCAATACATCCAAAATTGCTCAGATGTTCGGCAGCCTATGCACTCACATAGAACAAGTAGAATTACCGCCAGCATTACAACTCTAATTATCCTTGTTGAAGTCACTCCACTTGTATTGAGAGCAAGCCGCAGTAATGACTGTAGATCAACCCACAAGCCTGTTCAGATGACAGAAGTATTAACCTCTTAGTGGAAGGTCTGAGCTCTAAGAAACAAACAAATATCCTGGAATCCGTTATTTTACTGACAGCTTTCTCCATGTTTTTCTTACACATTTATCTAACTCGATTCACATTGGAACAGCCTATTCCTCAAAACAGATGGAAATTCCTACTGGCTCAAAAAGAGTACGTTGGTGAAACGCACCCACAGCAGCCAGGCAAAATGCCCAATAGCAGTTTCGATGGAATTTTTGGTGCGGTTTATCATGTATTTTATTTTAGCTAGGAGTGAGAGTATGTTCACATGTATTAAAAATATGAGGCTGGTTTCAAGAGAAAATAGCCTTTGAATGCAGGAGTTTTTGGAGCTGATTTTGAGGCTTTTATTGTAGTGTAAATGAAAAATCAGCTCCAAATACACCTGACATGCCACTTCTTCGTACAAGGCGTATCCTTTTTGGAAGCGTAAGGAAGTGTAACGGAATTTCTGCAGAAAATTCAGTTGAAAGTAGCAGACATTCCGCTGCGGAAAAAAACCGCATCATTTCCTGCATTTTTTACTGCAGAAAATGGTGTGTATTTTGCTGAATTTTTCTCAATGTTGGGAGATGGCGACATCTCCACAGAAAAACTAAGCAATTCAGTCCACTTTCCTCAGCAAAAATTGACATGCTGCGGTACGAAAAATACTGCAGTGTGTGGATGAGATTTCTTACATCTCATCCACTTTGCTGCTACTGTATTCTACTGAATTAGCGCCAAAGAAAGGCAGAGGCGCTCGTGGAAAAAAAGCAACATGTCCTTTCTTGCTGCAGTTCCGCCTCTGTCCTCTCATTGAAATCAATGGGAGGCAGAAAAAGCATTTTTTCACTGCGTTTTTTGCCCGCGGTGCTCAATGGCCACGGCGAAAAACGCAGCAAAAACCACGGCCAAAATCTTGCCTGCAAAATACTCCGTGTGAACTAGGCCTTAGTTCACAAGTAGTGTAAATACTGAGGATTTTCCGCAACGGATTTCTTTGCAGAAAATCTGCAGCATAATACAGTAGCAGCAGAGTGGATGCGATTTGAACAAATCTCATCCACACTCTTTGTAAATGATAAGCGGAACAAAAAACACTCAGAAATTGACCTGCGTTTTTTAAATCCACAGCACGTCAATTGTATTTGCGTAATCGCTGCTTTTTTTGTTGCGGGTTTTCCCCATTGAATTCAATGTGGAGGTAAGACCCACAGCAAATAGCAGATGTCGCGATTTTTTCGATGGAAAAGCTACAATTCCACTGCAGACATCTCAACTCAGAAATAAAATCGTATACTTTTCCAGAATTCTGTGCTTCTTCGTCCAGGCTGGCCTCCTGGGATGACGTTTCATCCCATGTGACTGCTGCAGCCAATCACAGGCTGTGGCGGTAACATGGGATGAAACGTCACCCCAGGGCTGCAGAACATCAGAACGTGGAAGGGACTCGTCCCCATGGTAAGTATATCAATTTTTTATTTCATTGAAGAATTTCCGCAGTGAACATTCCGGCCAAAAAACTGCACCACAATTTGGTGCGGTTTTTCGGCCGGAATTTCCTGTGGCGACCAGGGCAAATATGCTATGTGCTTTTATGCAGTGTATCCGCCCTATGTGAACATCCCATTAGGCCCCTTTCACACAGCAGTATTTTGGTCAGTATTC
The DNA here is from genome assembly GCF_050947455.1 of Rhinoderma darwinii. Classification (NCBI taxonomy): domain Eukaryota; kingdom Metazoa; phylum Chordata; class Amphibia; order Anura; family Rhinodermatidae; genus Rhinoderma; species Rhinoderma darwinii. The sequence goes on from NC_134697.1 coordinate 64,973,693, forward strand.
TGCATTGGTATTTGTAACCAAAAACCAGGAGTGGGTCCAAAACGTGGAAGAAGTGCAAATCTTGTCATTATACTCTTTCTGTCAGGGTTCCACTTCTAGTTTTGGCTTCCAAATAGTAAAGCAAAATACTGTCCTAAAGGCCCTGTTCACACAGAGGTTTTTTTGCAAGCAGAAAAAATCTGCCTCATAATTCCTTTTTGAGGCAGATTTTAAACTGCATGCACTATTTTTCCGCGTTTTTCACAGTTTTTTTTTGCCTGCGGCAGTTGAATCTAATACAGAACCAAGCACCACAGTTTTTTTCTGTCTCCCATTGATTTCAATGGGAGGTCAGTGGCGGAAACCGCAGCAAAAAGGAATATGCTGCTTTTTTTCCTGCTAGCGGCCAAAAGCCGTCCGGGAAAAAATTTCACTGCCTCCCATTGAAATCAATGGGGGCGATTTCGGCCGTATTTTGGTACTGATTTCGACGCGGTTTCCACATCAAAATCAGCGCCAAGAAACTCTGCCGTGTGAAAGAGACCTAAGCAGTGGCGTAACTACCGCTGTAGTGCGATAGCGACTGCTACGGGGCCTGCGGCATGAGGGGGCCCATGCCACCCAGCCTGACATGGGCCCCCTCATTCCCAGTGGCATCGCTAGCACTAGGCATCCGGGGCCCCGGGCAACTGCCACGTTCAGTTGTATCTGTGACCGTAGGGGCCCAGTCTTTCCGAATTACGCCCCTTTACCTAAGGGTCCAGGTAATCCACAGCAAAATCTGCAACACTATGATTTTATTGCAGATTTCTCCTTCTCCACTGAATTCAAAGGGGAAAATCTGCAATAAATCCGTGCACATTCCATGCCATTAATTAACATGCTGTGGATTTTCAAATCCGCACTACCAGTCAATTTTCTTGAGGAAGCATGTTGATTATATTTATTAAAATTGCTAGTACTGTAATCCTCTGCAAATTTTCCATTTGCAAATCCGCACAGAAAATTTGATACATTTCCAATGCATTTCCGCTTAGGTCGCCTGCACACTGGTCTGATTTGCTGCGGAAAATTTGGTAGCAAATCTGAAACAGGAAATTGCTTTTGAAAGTCAACATCGAGTCGTGCTTGATTTGTTGCAGATTTTTGTCCGGATTTGCAACTGCAGAGCAGAGGGGATAAAAAAACGGCAGTATTAACTTTCCAGCTTGCTACCTGAGATGACGCTTTTTACTAAAGGAGCTATCTTTGATCATAGTATAAATGTTGCGGCACAAACTGATATTGCAAAAAGTTCCTTTTATTCAACAATCATGGTCAGTAGTACGTGGTTTTGATAAAGAGTGGGAACATGCAAAACTGCTGTAGACCAGTCTTTTCCACATCCTACTAACTATGATCGTTGAATAAAAGGAACTTTTTAGGTATCCCAGTGAGTGCCGCAACATTTATCCTACGATCAAAGATATCTACACGCTTTCGTGCGTAGCACCCCATTGGCAAATATTACAGCTGAGTCCGCTTTCTCAGTGGAATTGCTGTGGAGAAAAACCACTATGAATACTATTCATAAATGTATTCCTATTCCACATTATATTCTTTGTTTTCAAAGGTTTTAAAAATAGTATACAAATATGTGTCCTTCTTTACGAAAATTTGTGTCCCCTAGCATTTTGAGGCACTTTGCCACAAGAGACCACCTGGCTACACAATAATGTGGGCACAATAGATGTATCTGTTGTCGTGTTGTATGTCTCTGAGCAGTTTATATGTCTCTCTAATTTCAACATTTCTCAGTATGTTGGCTATGTCAGTATTGAATCTAGTAAGTTTAACCTCTGTTTCTAAAACAAAGCTTATGATGAAATTACCAAAAAACAAGAACAGAACCTGTACAGCACTTAGTATGGAGCTTTATAGCCTCCATGTTCTGCCGCATAAGCTCTGTCAGACTCAGGGTGCCCTCTGTGTGCATTGCTTCTACGGAAGAAGAGTCCAATAGTCACAATTACATTTTATGATGGATTTGTATGAAATCCGAGAGAGAAAACCTCTGTATGCCTCCGTATGATATATATAAAAAAAACTTTGACAAAAAACACATAGCAAAGCCATGACAATGTTTAGCTTTTGGCTGCATAGAGTCTGCGCATCAACCACTACGTGTGGCCTCACCCTAAGGCTCCATTCATACGAACGTGAATAACGTCTGTGTACTGCGCATGAAAATCACGCACAGCACACAGACCCATTGGTTTCAATGGGGCCGTTCACACATGCGTGAGTTTTCACGCAGTGAGAGTCCGCTGCGTGAAACTGCTTGTCCTATATTGATGCGTTTTCACGCACTTATGCGCCCATTGAAGTCTATGGTTGCGTGAAAACCACGCACTGCACACAGATGCACATCCGTGTGAGGTGCGTAATTTGCGCATCAATTCGATTGAAAATAAAAAAAATAAAAAAAGATGTGCTTTGCGAGTGCGTGAATAACGCATGCCACTTGCAAAGCACACTGATGTATAACGCAACACACACGGACCAGATTCACGTGCGTTTCTCACGCGCGTGAATCTGATACGCTCGTGTGAATGAGGTCTAAGGATCATGCACAAGAACAGGTGCATTTTGCAATACGGTGTGCGGCCGCTTATTTATGAGTGAGGTTCCATTTTATAAAGTTTTCTTCTAGATGCACTAAATTCAGTGCTTTTAGGGGAAAATTCAGTATGATATACAGCATGCAATGAATTATGCTTCATGCACGCATAGTCCCATTGAAATACACTTTATTCAGAACTATGTGATTCAGACCCAAAATACTATACGCGTGTGTGCATAAGAACTAAGGGTGAGTGCACAAGTCGTGGTTTTATTGTGGCGTCTGCCATATGCAAATGCCCTAAAAGTTTATTTACACATTGAAATCATATTGTGCTTTTGTGAAAATTGCGTATATGCATGAACATATGCCATGTGACTATATAAAAGTACGCACACCGGTCACTGCAACATTTTTTATGCTTCCCAAAATTCAGAAAAACATCTCGAATCCCCCTGGGAGGTCTACTGTGGCAGGGAATGGTAGACTATGTGAGAGCCTGCATTTACTACAACTACGGTTTAGTCGAGATGCTATGCATCTCATACAACAACTGGAAGGATTGAGTTTACCAGACGGGACCCTGCTGGTGACTTGTAACGAGGAGTCACTCTGCTCTAATATAGCTCATCAACATGGCATTATGTAGGTATCTTATTTCCCGGACTTGCATCGTAAGGGCTTATTCACATGAACGTAGAATATGCCCATGTGACAGCCGTTAAAACAACGGATGTGACACGGATGCATGTATTTCATTGGGTCCTATTTTCTTCCATTTTCACAGATCTCTCGATAGACTCAAGTCTATGGGGATCCGTGTGTATGGGGCTCTGTTTGCACTCGTTCGTGTGAATCTGGCATAAGGATGATCATATGCATGACTTATTTGCTAACGCTTTGCTGGATTTTGTGTTGCAACACAACTTTTTCACATTTGATTGAACTTCTTTCCGACAGGTTTCTATGATAGGTGCACTTTGCACCCCATCCTATGCCAACCTTTTCTTGCGTTGGTGGGAGTGGTAACATATGTACCCATCGCAGATGTTTCAAGATAAGGTCATCAGGTGGTACCGTTACATTAATGATGTGATTTTATTTTGGTCAGGCTCTAGGGATGAATGTTTGGATTAAATTTTTCTCTCAATTAGAAACTCTTCACATACAATTTACTCACTTTATTTCAGAGACCTCAATTGATTTTTTAGACCTCAAGCTTGCTCACAATCTAATCTCTACGACTATATTTCAGAAACAAATAGCTACCAATAGCCTTTTGCATTTTTCTAGCTTTCACCCAAATCACCTCAAGAGTGGTATCCCGGTCAGACAATTTATGAGGGTGAGACGAAATTGTACTCGGTTTGAGGACTTTAAGGATCAGGCATGTAGCCTAACAGAATGGTTCAAAGATCAGGGATACCCATGACAAGTCATCTCCAAAGCTTATCAGAAAGCCATGGAGGGAGAGAGGACTGAACTTCTCAAACCAAAAATGCGACCATCTGATGGTAAGTTACGTTTTATTACACCAATATTCGCACTTTATTGAAGTCTCACTGGCAAATTTGACAGTAGGATCCATGTATAAAATTAATAATTCCGGAGAATCCACTTCTTACAGCCAAATGTGCTCCAAACCTTTGAGATAAACTTGTGTGAAGTTACTTTACACTACCCACAGCTAAGTTGGGTAGAGGATTGCAGTTGATAGGATCTTTCCCATGTGGTGGATGTACTTTCTGTAAATTTTTGAAACCAACGACACACTTTATAAGCTCTAGGAATGGGGAGAAGATTAAATTTAGGAAATACATCAACTGTAAGACCCATTGGGTCATCTATGGCATTGTCTGTCCTTGCCAGAAGATTTATGTTGACCAAACCTCTCAGGAATTGCATAGGAGGATACAGAAACATGTTTCTACAACATACTGGCACAATGGGATGAATTGGAGGAGAAAGTCTTGACATCATTAGCGGCGCATCTTTTTGCACTGTCATGAAGGCAAGCCTTGGGGCTTGCAGGTCTTTAGACTTGAAAAAATTCATACAAATATTAGGGGAGGGGATTAACGTAATTTACTCCTATGTATGGAATCCAAGTGGATCTATCGCCTTAATACAGTCACACCAGATGGATTAAAGAGGAACTTTTATTTACAGGCTTTTGGGGTTAGGCACTTCAATGTAGCACATGATTATCTCAGCATTATTTGATCATATACATACCATTTATCCATTTTCACCCTAATTATTGGCAATCTTTGAGTAGGTCTTATTTTTTTACATATTCATTTTGTGGTATTTGTTTAAAATCCCCTGGAATATGGCCTATTTATTTGCTAGCACATGTGCTCTTATTTCACAATGGACATGTAGGCACATATATACCTGATTATTTATTGTATATGTAATAATATTCCTAATATAATTTATTATTATTATTTTTTTTTGTGCAGTGCTCTGTTTTTTGCTGTGGTATTTTTTTCATGTTTTTTTTCCGTTGGCTCAGGGTCTTTTTTACTTTTTGCTTATTTTTCTATTTTTTGTTTTCACCTTACTTTCCTACTGGACTGCTTTATATGTATATCTTAATGAACTTATATATTCTATGTAAAATGTACATCATTGTTCATTGGAGGGCATACAGTGAAGTGAAGAAGCTAGAAACAAGAGTTTTGATCATTTGATGACGGTGGTGGACTCTAACAAAATCCTAATATACTAACTATATGATAAAGAAATGAAGCAGATATAAAACTAAGAACCCCGGTCCTGTCACTTTTCATTCTTTACCTGGCCTGGTGGCCTCGAGTTTACTTGGACTCTCTCTGCTGTACATATACACATTAGACTTACATACCTGGATCTACTTGGCCTGAATTTGGATTTACTCAGACTCCCTCTGTTGGACATACATATGACATGCCGTAGGTTAGGGTGTATTGTATGGCCTAACATTCCATTTATTTCCTAGGTCGTTTATTGTACTGCAACTTTATATATGCATGGCTCAGGGTTTGGGGGTTCCAGCTCAGGATTGTTGATTCCATACTTTCATCACTTTTATCTACCATATAGTTCCTTATTATGTAAGTTTTGCAGTATTCTCCGTCCTTCATTTTTGGGGTCGTGTGGCCTTATATGTTGTTGTGTCGCTGTGGTTTCTGGTTTGATATATATATATATCTTTGGAGATGTCCAGCTAGCGCAAATAATGGCAATATTGCTGTATATTACTTCTATCTGCCCTTCGTCCCGACGTGTGATACATAGTATTCTCATTGCCGATATGTATATACAGTGAAGGAAATAAGTATTCGATCCCTTGCTGATTTTGTAAGTTTGCCCACTGTCAAAGACATGAACAGTCTAGAATTTTTAGGCTAGGTTAATTTTACCAGTGAGAGATAGATTATATAAAAAAAAAAAAAAAATCACATTGTCAAAATTATATATATTTATTTGCATTGTGCACAGAGAAATAAGTATTTGATCCCTTTGGCAAACAAGACTTAATACTTGGTGGTAAAACCCTTGTTGGCAAGCACAGCAGTCAGACATTTTTAGTAGTTGATGATGAGGTTTGCACACATGTTAGATGGAATTTTAGCCCACTCCTCTTTGCAGATCATCTGTAAATCATTAAGATTTCGAGGCTGTCGCTTGGCAACTCGGATCTTCAGCTCCCTCCATAAGTTTTCGATGGGATTAAGGTCTGGAGACTGGCTAGGCCACTCCATGACCTTAATGTGCTTCTTTTTGAGCCACTCCTTTGTTGCCTTGGCTGTATGTTTCGGGTAATTGTCGTGCTGGAAGACCCAGCCACGAGCCACTTTTAATGTCCTGGTGGAGGGAAGGAGGTTGTCACTCAGGATTTGACAGTACATGGCTCCATCCATTCTCCCATTGATGCGGTGAAGTAGTCCTGTGCCCTTAGCAGAGAAACACCCCCAACACATAATGTTTCCACCTCCATGCTTGACAGTGGGGACGGTGTTCTTTGGGTCATAGGCAGCATTTCTCTTCCACCAAAAACGGCGAGTTGAGTTAATGCCAAAGAGCTCAATTTTAGTCTCATCTGACCACAGCACCTTCTCCCAATCACTCTCAGAATCATCCAGATGTTAATTTGCAAACTTCAGACGGGCCTGTACATGTGCCTTCTTGAGCAGGGGGACCTTGCGGGCACTGCAGGATTTTAATCCATTACGGTGTAATGTTTTACCAATGGTTTTCTTGGTGACTGTGGTCCCAGCTGCCTTGAGATCATTAACAAGTTCCCCCGTGTAGTTTTCGGCTGAGCTCTCACCTTCCTCAGGATCAAGGATACCCCACGAGGTGAGATTTTGCATGGAGCCCCAGATCAATGTCGATTGACAGTCATTTTGTATGTCTTCCATTTTCTTACTATTGCACCAACAGTTGTCTCCTTCTCACCCAGCGTCTTACTTATGGTTTTGTAGCCCATTCCAGCCTTGTGCAGGTCTATGATCTTGTCCCTGACATCCTTAGAAAGCTCTTTGGTCTTGCCCATGTTGTAGAGGTTAGAGTCAGACTGATTAATTGAGTCTGTGGACAGGAGTCTTTTATACAGGTGACCATGTAAGACAGCTGTCTGTAATGCAGGCAAGAAAGTTGATTTGGAGCGTGTAACTGGTCTGGAGGAGGCTGAACTCTTAATGGTTGGTAGGGGATCAAATACTTATTTCTCTGTGCACAATGCAAATAAATATATATAATTTTGACAATGTGATTTTCTTATTTTTTTTTTATATAATCTATCTCTCACTGGTAAAATTAACCTAGCCTAAAAATTCTAGACTGTTCATGACTTTGACAGTGGGCAAACTTACAAAATCAGCAAGGGATCAAATACTTATTTCCTCCACTGTAGTTAAAATTATATATATTTATTTGCATTGTGCACAGAGAAATAAGTATTTGATCCCTTTGCCAAACAAGACTTAATACTTGGTGGCAAACCCCTTGTTGGCAAGCACAGCAGTCAGACATTTTTTGTAGTTGATCAAGAGGTTTGCACACATGTTAGATGGAATTTTGGCCCACTTTGACAGTGGGCAAATTTACAAAATCAGCAAGGGATCAAATACTTATTTCCTTCACTGTACCATGTTTTAAGCGTCATATTACCAGAGCAACTAGTACTCCTCCTCTACACATGCCCCAATCTTTTACCTTGCGCCTGCGCATGACTGTCTTCTGTGCATATGAGCGTGGTTATTTGCGCATGCACCAGCTACTGGCCCTGAGTCTGCGGAGTGTTAATTTTCGGACGCCACTCGTGGCAGTCCAAGCAATGAATGTGATTGAGATTGGGAGGAGGTAACCTGGGCTATCATGTAACATATGTTTATATTTACCATATTTTCTCTGTTATCTGTATAAATAAGCCTAAAGTCACACGGGTGTTGCGCATCTCGGACGTGAAAAACTCGAGTTTTTCACATCCATGGTGCATCCGTGCTCTGCGCTGCAGGATGCGATATCATGCTTCCCCCATAGACTAGAGTCTATGGAGGAATGCGTGAAGCGTGAAAAAATAGGACATGTCCTATTGTCTCACGGACCTTTCACACGATCCGTTGAAACAACGGCCGTGTGAACGGCCACATTGAATTATCTAGGTCCGTGTGACAGCCGTTGTTTCAACGGCCATCACACGGACGTTTAACGCATTCGTGTGAATATGGCCTTAGAGATACATTTAGTCTCCACCTTTTCACCTGAGAAAGCTGCCTGTCTGTCAGCGATACCCGTGGGGAGGTTCTCTATGCTGCAGCCTTATTTGGGTCACGTATATTATTATGTATTCTACCTACTCTCATTACTTTATGGTATCATAATGTCACATTGTATTTATACATGTACTCCATCTCTATATTGAGGGAGTCCATTACATTTGCACTTTATTTTGCACTTCAAATCATTGGTGTTCTCATACTGCTAGGATAGCCATGCTTTCAGGCATTTATCTGTTGTCTTTACATGTTTATTTGTTAATTTATTTTCTATACGTGTGTATTGCACTGATATATGCTCTACACCATGTTATATTGTGCTACATACACAGATTAATGCTTATTATTTTATTAATCTTTTTATTGGTGTAATTATATTTAAACATTTGGCCCCTCTTTTTGGCATATACAGAATATACAGTATATACTTTTTACACCTTATCATGGGTCGTTGCTGCAGTAGGCCCTGTGTTATGTACAGATGTAGCCAATATTATCTTGACTCTGATAAGTTGCTGCAGCGTGATATCACACAACAAAAGCCATTGAAAAGTAATTGAAAGTTTATTGTCACTGTATATATAATGTGTTAAAAGTCAAGATAAAGATGGCTACATCTGTAGCACTGGTTCCTTGTCTGGTTTTAGAGGTTTTTATGTTTTGTTGGATATTTTGTATTGCATAAATAAACATTGTAGGTTATTATGGGTGTGCTCCTGTTAATGTGTTTCTTGATCTTTAGTTGAATTTGTGTTTTTCTGGCACATTTGTAGCACCCCACCTATTATTTTTTGGTAGTGCCCGTACCTCTCTAGCTACCTGAACATATGCTGTGTGAACCTAGGAGTATTTTCACATATGTTCAGCCAGAAAAATACGAGGATGATCAAGACAAAACAGCCTCTGAAATCCAGGCGTTTTGGCAGATTTTCAAAGCGTTCTTGCCATTTGCAAGTGCTTTTGACATGTATTTTAAAGGCATATTTTCAAAGCATTGTTTTGAAGATTCAAAGGGAAATATCAGCATGTAAAATTTTCAAGAAGGGACATGTCACATTTTACGAAGCTTATTTTTACAAGGTTCGAATGACCTACATAATGAAATCAATTGAAAGCTGTTTGCAGGCGTATTTTAACTGTATTTCGGAGCGTAATACAAGCGGTTTACACCTTAAAATATGCCTGAAAATATGCTGTGCAAACATGGCCAAAGGATCCACTCCGACGTTGTAATTGAGATGCCACGTGCGATTTTCTAGCAATTTGGTGCGCAAGCGCATTAAAAAACGCACCATATCATGGTAAAAATGTATGCAGTTTTCAAATGCGTTTTTTCAAAGTGGCTTTAACGGCACCTCAAGTGCAACATCAGAATGGACCCTAAGGCCTAGTTCCCACTGAGTTTTTTGGTGCTGTTTTTGACGTTGGAACCGTGTCGGAAACTGCGCCAAAAAACGTCCGAAAACGCCTCCCATTGATTTAAAAAAATGCTTGCGGGAAGAAATAGCAACAATCTCTTTCTTCAGGCGTCTCCATCTCTGACCACCCATTGACATTAACGGGAGGCTGATAAAGTGGTTTTCGTTGCATTTTTTTGTCCGTTGCACTCAATGACCGTGGCTAAAAAACTTGGCAAAAAAAGTGCAGGAAGGTCAAAATCTGCCTCAAATTCCTGAATAAATTTTGAGGCCGATTTTTCCGCTTGCAAAAAACTCAGTGTGAGCTACGCCTAAGGCTCGCTTACCATGTACCGTAAATGCTGGGAAATTTCTGCAACAAAATTCTGTGTGGAAAATTCTGCAGCATTTACACTAGCAGCAAAGTGGATGATACTCAGAAAATCTCATGCCCGCACTGTTTTCCACTTTGAATTCAATCGAGATGTAAAACCCGCAACAAAAAGTCAAGTGTTTCAACTTTTCCGTCGGAATCACAAGTATCGCAAAAATCTAAAAAAAAATAAAAATTCATACTTAGGCCTCATTTACACGAGCGTAATATACGCGCGTGCGACGCGCGTGCTTTTCACGCGTGTCGTACGCACCTATTTTACTCTATGGGGCAGTGCAGACGATGCGTGAATTTTGCGCATTGCGAGTCCGTTGCGTAAAACTCACGACATGTTCTATAATCGTGTGTTTTTCGCGCATCACGCACCCATTGAAGTCAATGGGTGCGTGAAAACCACGAAGGTCGCACGGAAGCACTTCCGTGCGAACTGCGTGATTCGCGCAAGAGCTGTCAAACTGAATGTAAACAGAAAAGCACCACGTGCTTTTCTGTTAACAAACATCCGAACGGAGTGTCTTAGACATGAGCGAACCGAACTTTATCGAGTTCGGCCGAACTCGTTTTGACCGAATCCGGCAGGAGACAGTCACTGTGCAGGGTGCTGAAAGAATTAAACTGGTTCAGCACCCTGGACAGTGACTTCCGATTCCAATATACGTGAACGTGTAAAAAAAAAAAAAAGTTCTGACTAACCGATAACTCCCGGCTTCTTCCGCCAGTCTGACCTCCCGGGATGACAATTCAGTCCAAGTGACAGCTGCAGCCAATCACAAGCCAAGCACAGGCTGCAGCGGTCACATGGACTGCCGCGTCATCCAGGGAGGTGGGGCCAGATGTCAAGAGAGGCGCGTCACCAAGGACGCGTCACCAAGGACGCGTCACCAAGGCAACGGCCGGGAAGTTCTCGGTAAGTACGAACCTCTTTTTTTTTTAAAGAGGTTACTCGATATGGTGATCGGAATGCACTGTCGAGGGTGCTGAAAGAGTTACTGCCGATCAGTTAACTCTTTCAGCACCATGGACAGTGACTGACATCGACTAGCCTCATCTCTATGATGGCGGCTGCGCGAAAATCACGCAGCCGCGCATCTTACACGGATGACACAAGGAGCTGTCAAGTGCCTTTTGCGCACGCAAAACGCTGAATTTTTTGCGCGCGTAAAACGCACACGCTCGTGTAAATGAGGCCTTACTCTGTACTCCTGCCTCCAGCCCAGCCTCCAGGGATGACGTTTCATCCCATGTGACTGCTGCAGCTAATCACAGGCTGCAACGGTCACATGGGATGAAACATCATCCCCGGAGGCCAGGCTTCAGAAATTCAGAGGAACGAGTCGCCTTGCTTACGGCGTATGAAAGTTTTATGTTCTAGCGCTGCTTTCCACAGCGGAAAGTCCGCCCAAAAACTGAAGTGAGGTTTTTCGGAGGGAATGGGCTGCGGGTTCTAGGTCAGATATGCTGAGTAGTTTTACACAATGTATCTGACCCGTGGGAACCTAACCCCAGTGTAAAAATCAGTAATAATTTCTTCACATGCCTCTAATCAGGAACCCTTTCTATTTCACTTGTAATATAATCTAGCTGCATAACAAAGCTGAAGAAATCAGTTTTACCGGATGAAAGCAACATGTCTTAGTTCTTGTTGGTAATGGATTCTCAAAGAAAATATGCATTTTCATTACTGTAAAACAAGTTGATTTTTGAGGTGAAATGTAGATAATGCACAGGATTGTATTGGCCGTGAAAGCCCAAGCATAAAGCAATAAATATCATGCAGTGCGTCGTATCAAAGTTATACAGAGCTGTTCAGTCGCTGGAACGGATCTCAATTTACACATATTTGCATAAACCTATGGCCTGGTTTTATACAGACCATTGCACACTTGTAAATTGCTGGTGTCAACTCTTCATCAAATACATGTAAGATATAATACTTCCATATCACTTCTTCTTTATTAAAATGTATTTATGCCTTACACTGGTAACAAATGTAAAAAGTATTTATCATTTGTATGTAATATTAGGGTCAGTTCACAAGGAGTTTTTTTATAAGTTTTTTGACGCGGAAACCGCGCCAGAAAATGGCCGAAAATGCCTCCCATTGATTTCAAAGGGAGGCGGAGGCGTTATTTTCCCGTGAGCGGAAAAAACGACTTGCAGGGAAAAGAAGCGACATGCCCTATCTTTGGGAGTTTACGTCTCTGACCTCCCATTGACATCAATGGGAGGCAGAGAAAGCATATTTTGCGGTGTTTTTTGCCCAAGGCACTCAATGGCCGCGGGCGAGAATCGCCACAAAAAAAATGCCACAAAATCGGCGTGCAGGCAGAGCAAAATCTGCCACAAAATTCCAAACTGAATTTTGAGGCAGATTTTCTGCCTGCAAAAAACTCTGTGTGAACCCAGCCTTATATGGCAGCAGGAGTCATGTGATTGCTGCTGATAGATCACAGCTTAAAGGGAAGGTGTCACGAAAAAAAAAATTTTTTATATGTTTTTGATTTTAGTATGTTATTAAAATAAATTTTATTTATTTGTGTTTTTGTGTTTTACTTTTTTCTTTCTTTTACTTCTCTATGGGGGCGGCCATTTTTTTTTTTTCATCTCTGTATGTGTCCATTAACAACACATACAAAGATGGAATACGGCACATACATCCCCATAGTGAATGCGAACGGGAGCTGTTACATTCACTATAGCGTACGTCCTCTGTGTGGGAACGGAGCATGCGCCACTCCCACACAGTCCAAAAGGAAGGTCTTCGGCCGAGCGACATCCGGCGCCATTTTCATGTGGACCAGAAGCCACGGCCGGACAGTAAGATGACTACTTCCGGTCGCGGCTTCCGTCCATATGTTCAGAAGCAAGGACTAGGTGTAATGGCCGGAAGGAGGTGAAGGGAAAGTGAGCCCTAATCTACCCACCGCCCTGTCCCTGCCTACTTGCAACGACTCGCCCTAGGCGACGAGGTACAACTGGGCGGCGGTCCCTACGCTGTCTAAGTGCACAGGAAAACAAACAGGGAACATGCAAGGGAAGGGGCAGTAGCCACGGAACGCCACGAGGAAACGGAGCGGCGAACGGACAGTCAGGACCAGGACGAAGTGAGTACACCCAAGAGGGCAAGGAGACAGAAGCAAGCCAGGGGCAAAGCAAAGCAGGTTTAAGCAGAACTGCAGCAAGGCAGAAGCACGGCAGAAGCAGGCTGGAGCAAGCAGCAGTGGGGCCAGGAATTCAAAAGAATTACAAGCACTGAGGGAGAGAACAGGGCAGGTAATAAAGGACAGGGGGCGGAGCTAACTCCGACAGACCAGGCCGCGATAGGCTCTCCCACTCCTGAGCCTGCCACCCTGGTTGGTGGGAGATGGTGTCAGTCGAACAGGTCTGGCCTCAGGTGTGGATTGATTAATCCCAGGAGTATACCTAGATGAAGTACCTGGCAGATCCCTAACAGTACTCCCCCTTTTATGAGGGGCCACCGGACCCTTACTAAGGGGACCCGGTTTAGTGGGGAAGAGAAGGTGGAACCTCCTGATCAATACCCCAGCGTGAACATCACGGGCAGGTACCCAAGTCCTCTCCTCCGGCCCGTATCCTCTCCAATGGACCAGGTACTGGAGGGAGCCCTGGACCATCCTACTGTCCATAATCTTGGCCACCTCGAATTCCACCCCCTCAGGGGTGAGAACGGGAACAGGAGGTATCCTCGAGGGGGACCAGGACGGGGAGCAGCGTTTAAGGAGGGAGGCATGGAAGACGTCATGTATGCGAAATGATGGGGGGAGCTCCAGACGGAAGGATACAGGGTTGAGGACTTCAATGATCTTATAAGGTCCAATAAATCGGGGAGCAAACTTCCTGGACGGGACCTTAAGGCGCAAGTTCCTGGATGACAACCAGACCAAATCCCCGACGACAAACCGGGGGTTAGCAGAACGTCTACTATCCGCCTGAATCTTTTGTGCGCTCTGGGACGCCTCTAGGTTCTTCTGAACCTGGGCCCAGACGGTGCACAGTTCCCGATGAACATCCTCTACCTCAGGATTATTGGAACAACCAGGGGAGACGGAGGAGAATCTTGGGTTAAACCCGAAATTACAGAAAAACGGGGAGACCCCTGACGAGTTACTGACCCGGTTATTCAAGGAAAATTCAGCAAGGGGAAGGAATGAGACCCAATCGAATTGACAGTCAGAGATGAAACACCTTAAATATTGTTCCAGGGATTGGTTGGTCCTTTCCGTTTGGCCATTAGTTTCGGGATGGAAGGCGGAGGAGAAGGACAGATCAATCTCCAACTTTTTACAAAAAGCTCTCCAAAATAAGGAAACAAATTGTACCCCTCTGTCAGAAACGATATTGACTGGGGCCCCATGGAGACGCAGGATGTGTTTCACAAACAAAGAAGCTAACGTCTTGGCGTTAGGTAGCTTCTTAAGGGGCACAAAGTGGCACATCTTGCTGAAGCGGTCGACTACCACCCACACCACCGACTTGCCCTGAGATGGAGGCAAATCGGTGATAAAATCCATGGAGATATGGGTCCAAGGTCTCTGGGGAATGGGCAAGGAACGTAGTAGGCCCGCAGGTCGGGACCTAGGGGTTTTGGACCTAGCGCAAACCTCACAAGCGGCGACGTAAGCCCTAACGTCTTTAGGCAACCCAGGCCACCAATAGTTTCTGGTAATGAGGTGTTTGGTGCCCAAGATGCCAGGATGACCAGATAGAGCGGAGTCATGGTTTTCCCTGAGTACCCTCAGCCGGTATTGCAGGGGAACAAACAGTTTGTCCCCAGGAACGTTCCCGGGAGCTGCACCCTGATCAGCCGCGATATCAGAAGCTAAATCAGAATCCGTGGCAGAGACGATTATACCAGGGGGTAAAATACAAGCAGGATCCTTCTCAGAAGGAGGATTGGCCATGAAACTACGTGACAGAGCATCAGCCTTAATATTCTTGGACCCAGCCCTATAGGTAACCAAGAAATTAAATCTGGTAAAGAATAGTGCCCACCGAGCTTGTCTAGGATTAAGCCTCCGGGCCGATTCTAGGAAAACCAGATTCTTGTGATCCGTAAGGACCGTTACCTGGTGTCTGGCCCCCTCCAGGAAGTGCCGCCACTCCTCAAAAGCCCATTTAATGGCTAGAAGTTCGCGGTTGCCAATATCATAGTTACTCTCCGTGGGCGAAAACTTCCTAGAGAAGTAAGCACAGGGGCGGAGATGGGTGAGGGAGCTGGTACCCTGGGACAAGACGGCCCCCACTCCCACCTCGGAAGCGTCAACCTCCACAATAAATGGCTCCTCTTGGTTGGGCTGAATCAGCACGGGGGCCGAGATAAAGCACTTCTTGAGGGTCTCAAAGGCCTGGACGGCCTCAGGGGGCCAATGGAGGACATCAGCACCCTTGCGGGTAAGGTCCGTAAGAGGCTTAGCGACGACCGAGAAGTTGGCAATAAATCTCCTGTAATAGTTGGCGAACCCTAAAAAACACTGTAACGCCTTAAGGGAGGCAGGTTGGACCCATTCCGCCACAGCCTGAACCTTGGCAGGGTCCATGCGGAATTCATGAGGAGTGAGGATTTGCCCTAAAAATGGTATCTCCTGTACCCCAAAGACACATTTTTCAGTCTTAGCAAACAGATTATTCTCCCGAAGGACCTGGAGCACCTTCCTGACATGCTCCACGTGGGAGGACCAGTCCTTGGAAAACACCAGTATGTCATCAAGGTACACAACAAGAAAATTACCCAGGTACTCTCTCAGGATTTCATTAATAAAATTCTGGAAGACAGCAGGGGCATTACACAACCCAAAGGGCATGACCAGGTATTCGAAATGACCCTCGGGTGTGTTGAACGCAGTTTTCCACTCATCCCCCTCTTTGATGCGGATAAGGTTATATGCCCCCCGTAGATCGAACTTAGAAAACCATTGGGCTCCCTGAACCTGATTAAAAAGATCCGGAATCAAAGGAAGTGGGTACTGGTTCCTTACGGGGACCTTATTCAGGTTACGATAATCAATGCACGGCCTAAGACCACCATCCTTCTTCCCCACGAAGAAGAAGCCAGCACCTACAGGAGAAGTCGAGGGGCGAATGAAACCCTTGGCCAGGCATTCTTGGATATATTCCCTCATAGCTTTACGTTCAGGACATGAAAGATTAAATATCCTCCCCTTAGGAAGCTTGGCACCAGGCACCAAATCGATAGCGCAATCGTAATCTCTATGGGGGGGCAACACCTCGGAGGCCTCCTTAGAAAACACATCGGCGAAGTCCTGAACAAACTCAGGAAGCGTGTTTACCTCCTCCCGGGGAGAAATAGAGTTAACAGAAAGACATGACATAAGACATTCATTACCCCATTTGGTGAGATCCCCAGTATTCCAATCAAACGTGGGATTATGCAACTGCAACCAGGGAAGGCCTAAAACCAGATCAGACGATAATCCCTGCATCACCAGTACAGAGCACTGCTCCAAATGCATGGAGCCAACAAGGAGTTCAAAAACAGGAGTATGCTGAGTAAAATAACCATTAGCAAGGGGAGTTGAGTCGATTCCTACTACAGGGATAGGATAAGGTAAATCAATGCAAGGCATCTTTAGAGACATAGCAAATTCCGCAGACATGATATTAGCAGATGACCCTGAATCCACGAAAGCACTGCCCGTGGCAGCCCGGCCAGCAAACGAGACCTGAAAGGGAAGCAAAATTTTATTGCGTTTCACATTAACGGGAAATACCTGTGCGCCCAAGTGACCTCCCCGATGATCACTTAGGCGCGGAAGTTTTCCGGCTTCTTATTCTTGCGCCTGGGACAGGTGTTCAGTAGATGCTTGTCGTCCCCACAGTAGAAGCAGAGACCGTTCATTCTGCGAAACTCCCTACGTTGTCGAGGGGACATGGAGGCCCCGAGTTGCATAGGTACCTCCGAGTCCTCCGTGGAGGGGCGAGGAGACGGGACCTCGGGGGGGATCGCAGAAAAGTCAGAGGGGAGCACACTGAAGCGTTCTAGCTGACGTTCCCTGAGACGTCGGTCAAGTCGTACTGCTAGGGCCATAACCTGGTCAAGGGAGTCAGATGAGGGGTAGCTAACCAGCAGATCCTTCAGGGCGTCAGATAATCCTAACCTAAACTGGCACCTTAGGGCCGGATCGTTCCACTGAGAAGCTACGCACCACTTCCTAAAATCAGAACAGTATTCCTCAACCGGTCTCCTACCCTGACGTAAGGTCACCAGCTGACTCTCGGCTAAGGCAGTCCTGTCAGTCTCGTCGTAAATGAGTCCGAGGGCAGAGAAAAAACGATCAACAGAGGAAAGTTCAGGGGCGTCAGGAGCCAAGGAGAAGGCCCACTCTTGGGGCCCTTCCTGGAGTCGGGATATGATGATACCCACCCGCTGGTTCTCGGAACCTGAGGAGTGGGGCTTTAGGCGGAAATACAGTCTGCAACTCTCCCGGAAGGAGAGAAACGTCTTACGGTCCCCTGAGAACCGGTCAGGTAACTTGAGGTCGGGTTCTAGAGGTGAGGTGAGGGGTACTACTAAAGCAGCGTCACCCTGATTGACCCTTTGGGCCAGGGCCTGGACCTGTAGGGAGAGGCCCTGCATCTGCTGGGCCAGGGTCTCAAGGGGGTCCATGATAGCGTCAGCATAGGAGAAATGGTAGACTAGGTAAGGGCTTGTAATTATGTAATGGCCGGAAGGAGGTGAAGGGAAAGTGAGCCCTAATCTACCCACCGCCCTGTCCCTGCCTACTTGCAACGACTCGCCCTAGGCGACGAGGTACAACTGGGCGGCGGTCCCTACGCTGTCTAAGTGCACAGGAAAACAAACAGGGAACATGCAAGGGAAGGGGCAGTAGCCACGGAACGCCACGAGGAAACGGAGCGGCGAACGGACAGTCAGGACCAGGACGAAGTGAGTACACCCAAGCGGGCAAGGAGACAGAAGCAAGCCAGGGGCAAAGCAAAGCAGGTTTAAGCAGAACTGCAGCAAGGCAGAAGCACGGCAGAAGCAGGCTGGAACAAGCAGCAGTGGGGCCAGGAATCCAAAAGAATTACAAGCACTGAGGGAGAGAACAGGGCAGGTAATAAAGGACAGGGGGCGGAGCTAACTCCGACAGACCAGGCCGCGATAGGCTCTCCCACTCCTGAGCCTGCCACCCTGGTTGGTGGGAGATGGTGTCAGTCGAACAGGTCTGGCCTCAGGTGTGGATTGATTAATCCCAGGAGTATACCTAGATGAAGTACCTGGCAGATCCCTAACACTAGGAGCGGAGGGAGTGGAAGAAAGCGGAGGGAGCAGCGGCGGCAGGAGCAGGTAAGTTATGTTTGTGTATGTTCATGTTATACTGTGTGATTACACTGTATCTAATCCTCCTACACTGTGCATTCGCTCAAAAAATGGCAGCACACAGTGTAGGATGTTTGAACATTCAACCCCCTCCTTTCTCCTGGCACTAGCCAGGATAAAGGAGGGGGGATTGTTTGAGGACGCTAGAGCAAGTGTGTCTTCTTCAATTTTGCAGCATAAAGCAATGAGGTTGCTTTACCACATGCCAATGCTGCAATTTTGGGAATTGCTCCCTCTAGTGACCAGCACATGGAAATGTTATAAATTAGAATCTAATTTATAATATTTCCTGACATGTGAAAAAATTAAAATAATTAGAATAATGTGTAATCATTTATATACTAACAGTTTAACAAAAAAAAAAGATAGATTTTTCTAGCGACACATTCCCTTTAAGGTAGATTTTCACACGGTGAGCTCAGATCGCACTTTATTGCTGCAAAATCATGGCAAAAATCTGCCGTTTTTGCAAAACAGTGATAAAACTGCAATAATCATGACAATAAACTGCTATTTGACGGCACTGTATGTATATACCCCAGGGCTGCGAGGCAAGCCATATTGGCCAGTAACTTTGAAGATTCAGCAACATCTCATACCTGTTCATTTCCCAACCCTGAGTCTAATGAATAAACAAATAGCACTGGCACAGGATTTTGAAGGAGAAGGCTAAGGCTGTGTTCACACATCCGTTTGGGATTTTGAGGCAGATTTTGACCTTCCTGCACGGCATTTGCCTCGATTTTCACTGCGCTTTTCACAGCGTTTTTCGCTCTCGCCCATTGAGTGCTACGAGCAAAAAACGTAACGAAATACGCTTTCTCTGCCTCCCATTGATGTCAATGGGAGGTCAGAGGCGTAACCGCGTGAAGATAGGGCATGCCCCTTCTTTTTCCTGAGAGGCGGTTTTACCGCTCGCGGGAGAAAACCGCCCCCGCCTCCCATTGAAATCAATGGGAGGCATTTTCGGCCTTTTTTTGATGAGTTTTGCAGAGCGGTTTCCACGCCAAAAAGCTAGTCAAAATACTCCGTGTGAACAGGGCCTAAATGTACTGTTTTGTGTTCAGGAGCGTCTCTATACACGCTATGTCAATTCCAGCGAAAGAGTACAACTGGAGGGACACTTTAAATCCAAACCAACGCCAGATTGCCACCAAAGGCACCTCTGCTGAATAAGAAACCCCCAATATTTTAAATGCTATGTGGTAAGTGGGGGCACTGTTACAGCTTTTGCATTGGGAAGCTTTAGTTTATTCACCCACTATTGTCTCTTTCACACTCACCTTCATATCACTTCTCACATACAGACATACACCACCGCCTTTCTTATTGGTCCTGTCTTTCCGAAGCAGTTTAAAACCCTGTAGATTTACAGCCCAGTCATGTGAAGTGTCTAGCCATGTTTTAGCAACATCAACTATATCTATATGTTCCCCCAGTACCAAGGCCTCCAGCTCCCCCATTTTGCTTGCTAGACTTCTGGCATTTATGAACATACACTTTAACTTGCCTTTCAGATTTGCAATTTGGAATCAGAAATGTGATTATTTGACATTATTTGGGCGAAGTGGGTGAATAATGCAGAGCTTGCTGGGAATATCAATGTTCGTGAAAACCTTGGTAACAGTGATCACAATATAGTTACATTTTACCTATACTGTAAAAAACAAACACAGGCTGGAAGGACACAAACACTTAATTTTAAGAAGGCCAATTTCCCAGGATGAGGCCTGCAATTCAGGATATAGGCTGGGAAGAACTAATGTCAAATAATGGTACAAATGATAAATAGGAGATTTTAAAATCCACTTTGGGTAATTATAGTGCAAAATTTATTCCTATAGACAACAAGTATAAATAACTAAAATTAAACCCCACATGTCTTACACCTTCTGCAAAAAGGGCAATATATGACAAAAAAAAGGGCATTTGAAAAATACAAATCTGAGGGTACAGTTGTAGCCTTTGTAAATTATAAAGAGCTTAATAAAATCTGTAAAAAGGTAATAAAATCAGCAAAAATACAAAATGAATGGCAGGTGGGCAAGGATAGTAAAACAAATCCCCAAAAATTCTTCAAGTATGTAAATGGAAAAAAAAGCCAAGGTCTGAACATGTAGGACCCCTAAACAGTGGTAATGGGGAGTTAGTAACAGGGGATCAAGAGAAGGCAGAGTTACTAAATGGGTTCTTCTGCTATGTATATACAACAGAAGAAAGAGCATCAGATGTAGCCAGTGCTGTTAATATATCAGTTGATATACTGAATTGGCTGAATGTGGATATGGTCCAAGCTAAGTTCAAAGAAATAAATGTGTACAAGGCCCCGGGACCAGATGGGTTACACCCTAGAGTTTTTAAAGAGCTTAGTTCAGTTATTTCTGTCCCCCTCTTCATAATATTTAGAGATTCTCTAGTGACTGGTATAGTGCTGAGGGACTGGCACAGGGAAATGTTGTGCGTTGTTTCAAAAAGTGCTCTAGGTCTTCCCCAGGTAATTATGGACCAGTTAGCTTAAAATCAATTGTGGGAAAAATGTTTGAGGGGCTATTGAGGGACTACATACAGGATTATGTGTAAAAAAAATAGTATTACAAGCGACAGCCAGCATGGTTTTACTAAGGACAGAAGTTGTCAAACCAATCTGATTTGTTTTTATGAAGAGGTGAGCAGAAGCCTAGACAGAGCGGCCGCTGTGGATATAGTGTTTTTGGACTTTGCAAAGGCATTTGAACACTGTCCCTCATAGACGTCTAATGGGTAAATTTAGGATTGTATGTTTAGAAAGTATAGTTTGTAACTGGATTGAGAATTGTCTCAAGGACCATATCCAGAGAGTTGTGGTCAATGATTCCTACTCTGAATGGTCCCCGGTTATAAGTGGTGTACCCCAGGGTTCCGTGCTGGGACCACTATTATTCCATTTATTGCAGATGACACCAAGCTATGTAGTATTGTTCAGTCTATAGAATATGTTAGTAAATTGCAAGCTGATTTGGACACACTGAGTGTTTGGGCATCCACTTGGCAAATGAGGTTTAATTTAGATAAATGTAAAGTTATACATCTGTAATCTGCATCATATGTCCTAGGGGGAGCTACACTGGGAGGGTCACTTGTTGAGAAGGATCTGGGTGTACTTGTAAATCATAAACTAAATAACAGTATGCAATGTCAATCAGCTGCTTCAAAGGCCAGCAAGATATTGTTGTGTGATAAAAGAGTCATGGACTCACGAGACAGGGATATAATATTACCACTTTACAAAGCATTAGTGCGGCCTCATCTAGAATATGCAGTTCAGTTCTGGGCTCCAGTTCATAGAAAGGATGCACTTGAGTTGGTAAAAATACAAAGAAGAGCAGCAAAACTAATAAGGGGTATGGAGACTCTAAGTGAGAAAAAGCACGTCAACATTTTTAAAGCAAACTCTTCTGAGCACAGCAATACCCCATATGTGGTAATAAACTGCTGCGTGGACACAGGACAGGGCAGAGAAAGGACAGAGAGCCATTTGACTTTTGAAGCTGACGTTTTGCTGGAATAGTTTGCGGCGCCATGTCATATTTGCAAAGCCACTGAGGGGCCAAATCAGTGGAAACTCCCAAAAGTGAATTTATCTAGCGGTATAGTGAGCATTTTCACCCCACTGTTTTTTTGCTGAATTTATTGGAATTAGGCAGTAAAAATTAAAACATTCATTCTTTCCACTAAAATTTTGAATTTTTTTCACTTTCACAAGGAATAAAGGAGAAAAAGTGCCTCAACAATTGTAAATCAATTTCTCCCGAGTACGGCAATACCCAATAAGTCGTCATAAACTGCTGTTTGGACACACGGCATGGCTCAGAATGGCAGGAGTGCTACTTGGCATGTAGATTTTGGTTGATTGTTTTTTGGGCGCCATGTCACATTTGCCGAGCCCCTGAGGTACCAGTACAGTAGAAACACCTGAGATGTGAATCCATTTTGGAAAAAATACCCCTCAGGGTAATCATCTAGGGGTGTTGCGAGCATTTTGATCCCATAGGTGTTTCATAGATTGTATTAGAATGAGGCAGTGAAAATGAAAAATATTTCAACCGTACAAACTATGTAACTATGTAGCGAAAAGAAGGAATGATCCAGCGATGTGTGATAAAGGTGGGGGAAACTCTGTTCCCACTTTATTGGAACAATCAAATAGCAATAAATACAACGAAATAGCGAACAACACCAGGAGGGTGACAAGGTGGTGGAATTGGCACGATAAAGCCTACGCGTTTCAAGCACTTGAAGTGCTCTTACTCATGGCTCGGACAAATGAGCTACTGCAAGGCGTGGGGGTAAATGTATCCTGGAGAAAGTGGGAGGATGTAATCGGAACGTAACAACGCCCAATAGAATGTAAATTTCAACTCCAGGAAACAACTTTCGTAGGAAGGTATGTATCCTATACGATATAAATATAATACTAAATAGGTTGGAAAGTAACTGAAATGTAACCCCCCAGGAAAATATTCGAACTGTCAGTGAAAATATATAAAGATGTACATGTATTTAGCACTTGCAGAGCGTCATGAGTCGTAAACAGTTGTGTCAGAAAAAAGGAAAAGGAATAACATATGGGAAACATTTGCAATAAAAGTGACATAAAACAATAACTGTACAAAATGCATAACACGATACAGAATATATTAAACAAGAATGTGTAAATATATGATAAATATATGATGATATGGTTCTTCAGCCGAAATACTAATAAAATCGGCAAATGAAAATAACAATAAATTTGCTAGTTGTACATTCTTGTTGAAATTTAAGTAACGAGTTGTGAATTAAAAATTGAATGACGAATGAATGTGATGGATATTGATGAATGAAGGGGAATTAATTCCCATACGGATGATATTTGCACTGGTAAAATATAAAAGATAAAAACGGAATATCTAGATAACAGACCATATATATACACTAGACTGGTACATGCATATTATTATGAATGAATGTAATGTGACACTACAATTTTAAAGATCAATGAATAAACAAAATTATGTAAGTACATTATGTCCCATAATTGGCCTAAATGATATATTGTTGGTTCAATATACAAAAAAAACCCAATATATGACACAAGACATGAAAACAATAACACCAGAATTCCCAAATATATAAGGGGCTAGATGATATATGAATTTCAATAATGAAACATTAGTTCCTTTCGGAGATTGAGACCTTGTGGAAATCTGGTGTTTAGATGGTAAATCCAGAATGCCTCCCGTGTTTGTAACCTATGTTTGAAATCTCCTCCTCTATTCATTTTAGTCATTTTTTCTATGGCATAAATCTGAAAGGAGTCGATGTTCCTGTTGTGACAGGTGATAAAGTGCCTACTAACATTTGAAATGTTGACAATGGCCGGATTCCTGATGTAACTAAGATGTTCTAATATCCTGACCTTCAGTTTCCTCGTAGTGCAACCCACATATTTTAGATTGCAATGTGAACATTCAACTATGTAGACAACATGGTCACTGTTGCAGTTAATATAGGTTTTGATGGGGAAACTAGTTGTTTCGTTGGAGTTAGAAAAAGTTTTGGTGACTTTACTGAAAGTGCAAACTTTACACGGATGGGACCCACATTTATAGTACCCCGTATATTGTAACCAAGTGGGTGGCTTGCTGATAGATGGCAAATATGAAGGGGAAAGGATATTGCCCAAAGTTGGAGCTCGACGGGAAACTATGCGGTACCCATTTTTTAATATAGACTCTAATTTTGGATCCTCAAACAATATTGGGATATACCGGTGAACCATGTCCCGTATTTCTTTAAATTGGTTGTTGTATTGCAAATTTAGCGTTGGTTTGGACGAATTATTATTTTTTATTACATCCCTGTTTGAATGTTGTATGGAGAGTAAGTCTTTCCTGTCTTTTAGGTTGACAATGGCCTGAGCCCTATTAAGGGTCCATCTTTTATAGCCTCTGTTTGTGAGTTTGTTACATATATTAGCTTGTTCCAGCAAAAAACCTTGGTTGGTAGTGCAGTTTCTTTTCGCCCTAGTTAGTTCACCTACAGGTATAGACGAGATGGTGTGGCTAGGATGACTGCTAGCAGCGTGAAGAATTGTGTTGCCAGAGATGGGTTTGTGAAAAATCTCTGTTTGAATGTTTTTACCCACCAATCCTGTTAATGTCAAATCTAAGAAATGAATGCTAACTGGGTGATGAATATATGTGAATGACAAATTAAATGAATTGGAATTACAGGGATGTAATAAAAAATAATAATTCGTCCAAACCAACGCTAAATTTGCAATACAACAACCAATTTAAAGAAATACGGGACATGGTTCACCGGTATATCCCAATATTGTTTGAGGATCCAAAATTAGAGTCTATATTAAAAAATGGGTACCGCATAGTTTCCCGTCGAGCTCCAACTTTGGGCAATATCCTTTCCCCTTCATATTTGCCATCTATCAGCAAGCCACCCACTTGGTTACAATATACGGGGTACTATAAATGTGGGTCCCATCCGTGTAAAGTTTGCACTTTCAGTAAAGTCACCAAAACTTTTTCTAACTCCAACGAAACAACTAGTTTCCCCATCAAAACCTATATTAACTGCAACAGTGACCATGTTGTCTACATAGTTGAATGTTCACATTGCAATCTAAAATATGTGGGTTGCACTACGAGGAAACTGAAGGTCAGGATATTAGAACATCTTAGTTACATCAGGAATCCGGCCATTGTCAACATTTCAAATGTTAGTAGGCACTTTATCACCTGTCACAACAGGAACATCGACTCCTTTCAGATTTATGCCATAGAAAAAATGACTAAAATGAATAGAGGAGGAGATTTCAAACATAGGTTACAAACACGGGAGGCATTCTGGATTTACCATCTAAACACCAGATTTCCACAAGGTCTCAATCTCCGAAAGGAACTAATGTTTCATTATTGAAATTCATATATCATCTAGCCCCTTATATATTTGGGAATTCTGGTGTTATTGTTTTCATGTCTTGTGTCATATATTGGGTTTTTTTTGTATATTGAACCAACAATATATCATTTAGGCCAATTATGGGACATAATGTACTTACATAATTTTGTTTATTCATTGATCTTTAAAATTGTAGTGTCACATTACATTCATTCATAATAATATGCATGTACCAGTCTAGTGTATATATATGGTCTGTTATCTAGATATTCCGTTTTTATCTTTTATATTTTACCAGTGCAAATATCATCCGTATGGGAATTAATTCCCCTTCATTCATCAATATCCATCACATTCATTCGTCATTCAATTTTTAATTCACAACTCGTTACTTAAATTTCAACAAGAATGTACAACTAGCAAATTTATTGTTATTTTCATTTGCCGATTTTATTAGTATTTCGGCTGAAGAACCATATCATCATATATTTATCATATATTTACACATTCTTGTTTAATATATTCTGTATCGTGTTATGCATTTTGTACAGTTATTGTTTTATGTCACTTTTATTGCAAATGTTTCCCATATGTTATTCCTTTTCCTTTTTTCTGACACAACTGTTTACGACTCATGACGCTCTGCAAGTGCTAAATACATGTACATCTTTATATATTAGCTAGGTGAGGTAGAAAAAAGAAACACGGCGCCGCAAATCAGAATATGATACAGACTGTGCGGTTCCTGCCTTATTTGCCTTTGACCTTTAACAACTGGCGGTCTTTTTCCTGGCCCAGATGCTTAAATAAGGCAGGAACCGCACAGTCTGTATTGGCCTGAGGAAGACGTCAGTTCAACGTCGAAACGCGTAGCCTATCAACAATAAATACTCTATACACTTAACCCATCACGCTGGTTGTGTATTTATATTGACCAAAGATCCAAGCAGCGCCGGTGGTCCCGTTTTTCCTACCTCTAAACTATCTTTATATATTTTCACTGACAGTTCGAATATTTTCCTGGGGGGTTACATTTCAGTTACTTTCCAACCTATTTAGTATTATATTTATATCGTATAGGATACATACCTTCCTACGAAAGTTGTTTCCTGGAGTTGAAATTTACATTCTATTGGGCGTTGTTACGTTCCGATTACATCCTCCCACTTTCTCCAGGATACATTTACCCCCACGCCTTGCAGTAGCTCATTTGTCCGAGCCATGAGTAAGAGCACTTCAAGTGCTTGAAACGCGTAGGCTTTATCGTGCCAATTCCACCACCTTGTCACCCTCCTGGTGTTGTTCGCTATTTCGTTGTATTTATTGCTATTTGATTGTTCCAATAAAGTGGGAACAGAGTTTCCCCCACCTTTATCACACATCGCTGGATCATTCCTTCTTTTCGCTACAGTCTCATGCCGTGGGCCGTCGCGGCTGATCCGGGCGATATCATACACAGGAGTGTGAAGTTGGTGAGCTGGAGGTTTCCTCCCATTCCCCTTTTTTCCTTGCTAATACTACTGCTTGTTTACGGTTTTTGCCTCCGTGCATACCAGCATCTGTTTCAGCCTATATTTTTAAGCATTACAGGTATATCCTGTCGCTCTTATTGAAATTTGGCTACAAGGTGGTTTTTACATTTTTCTATGTTTTGGCATTTTGGGAGCTAACGAATAAGAGACTCCCATTAAGATTTTTTTGCTATCAGCAACAGGAATCAGGAAATCACTGATTGGTTTCTTTTTACGTACGGATATCTTGTCGTTACTTGTTGATACAAAGATGACACAGGATTTGAACAGATCCAGAGCTGAGAGGGCAGCAGCAGTTTTTGGAGATACCAATTTTACTCAGAACTCGGATGTAACCCTGCATAGTCATTTCAGAGAACTGGAAAAACTTCTTGCCCATGAAGCACGAGTTTGGTGGGATCTGACGACATTGAGGAATTATATTTCCAAAAGCATGATTCCGCGAGGATTACGCCTGCGAAAAATCCCGACCTTTAAATATTCTATCGAGTTTTCAGAGGAATGGAACACTATTCTTTCGGATTGCTCTCTGAAACTAATGGGCCTCATTACCCAACAGGAGGAAATCAAATTGACCGAATTAAACTTGGAGATCGACAAACTGAAGGAGGAAATCAATAAATCATCCAGCTCACCTGATTTTTCTATCCTAGAATCCAGAACACAGAAACATCTTGATCAATTGGAACAAACCATCATGGATACCAAAAAAAGCAAGTTCCTCAGAGACACGGAGGATTACGCTAAAGGGGAAGTGTTCAACTGGACGAAAAGGGATCATTCTCAGTATAGATCCAAATCTATTCTCAAAGATCGTAGAAGACCAAGACACCGTCATAACAGCCAACGTAGAGTGAGCTTCAGCTCTACCGAGCCAGAGACAACAGACGGAGGCGATGAGACATCAGACATGGACTTTCCAAGAGAGTCCGGATCCTCTAGACATTCTTTGCCTGCCAAACGTGGCCTCCCAAAAAACGGGGGCGGAGGGGTGGTAGGAAGCACAGGAATTGGAGACACCATATTACCACGACGACTGCGCAACCAGAGACTTTAACGGACAATACAGATGTCATCAATTTGTCCCAGACACCTCTCTCTCCTATTCAAATAGAAGTACTCAGTCTCGGTCTTAATTTTGCCCCCAATAAAGATTTTGATATTTTCCAAACACTGTTAGATATCAACAGGTTTATTCGTAACTTAACTATCAAAAGGCATTTTCTATCGAATACTGATGTACCAGTGACCAATAGTTCCATCCCCTTAGATACTATTCCATCAGACACTAACATCTATCGTTCGCTGATGTTTAATGAACAAGTCACCTTACTCAATCTAGTTGACCTAGCTGAACAGAATACACTGCCTTTAGATTCACTAACGACTTTATTCCCCATATCCAATCCAACATACTATCCTGTCCAGTCTAGAACTGATTCGATGGACAGATTCCAGTCCATCATTGAGAGGGAATTGCATATTATTGCCAGTGATAGTCGTAAAATAAAATCTCAACAAAATCTTACTAACAGTCAAAAGGATGCGATTAAATCCCTCAAAGACAACTTAGATATTGTTATTCGTATGTCGGACAAAGGGGGTAGTGTCACTGTGATGGATCGCAATATGTATGTCCAACAACTAACAGATTTATTAAATGATGCCGAAACATATATTAAATTAGATCATAACCCTACATCTAAATTTCAGAAGCTTCTTGACGCTCTACTTAATAGGGGTTTAGAGGATGGCATCATAACACAAAAACAACTTAATTATTTGTTAGTCAAAGATCCCACCACTCCAATACTGTATGCATTACCTAAGACCCACAAAGGCATCTTTCCTCCACCCATGCGCCCTATTGTCTCCGGCATCGGGTCACTCACAGAGAAACTCTCTGAGTGGCTCGATTTCTTGTTACAACCTCTGGTACAGCGTACCCCTGGACATCTGAGAGATACCAAGGATGTATTACACATCCTTGATAATAAAACATGGGATCTCAATCACTCTTGGTTAAGCTGTGACGTGGTAGCGTTATATACCTCCATACCCCACCACATAGCTATACTGGCTTTAAAACATCATGCGGCAAAATACAGTACATATGATGCTAAGTTACAAACATTCATGCTTGAAGCATTGTCATTCCTCTTGACCCACAATTTTTTCAATTGTGAAGGACAATATTTCCTCCAAAACAGAGGAGTTTCGATGGGTGCTAAATTCTCCCCCTCCATTGCCAATTTGGTTATGGCGTGGTGGGAGGAGACTACTCTCTTTTCTGCCCTCAATCCGTTTTCTCAATACATCCATTGGTATGGCAGATACATTGATGACCTCCTGATCATATGGGAGGGTGATGTATCTGCCATACCCAAGTCTCTGGAGTTTATGAATTCCAATTCATTTAATTTGTCATTCACATATATTCATCACCCAGTTAGCATTCATTTCTTAGATTTGACATTAACAGGATTGGTGGGTAAAAACATTCAAACAGAGATTTTTCACAAACCCATCTCTGGCAACACAATTCTTCACGCTGCTAGCAGTCATCCTAGCCACACCATCTCGTCTATACCTGTAGGTGAACTAACTAGGGCGAAAAGAAACTGCACTACCAACCAAGGTTTTTTGCTGGAACAAGCTAATATATGTAACAAACTCACAAACAGAGGCTATAAAAGATGGACCCTTAATAGGGCTCAGGCCATTGTCAACCTAAAAGACAGGAAAGACTTACTCTCCATACAACATTCAAACAGGGATGTAATAAAAAATAATAATTCGTCCAAACCAACGCTAAATTTGCAATACAACAACCAATTTAAAGAAATACGGGACATGGTTCACCGGTATATCCCAATATTGTTTGAGGATCCAAAATTAGAGTCTATATTAAAAAATGGGTACCGCATAGTTTCCCGTCGAGCTCCAACTTTGGGCAATATCCTTTCCCCTTCATATTTGCCATCTATCAGCAAGCCACCCACTTGGTTACAATATACGGGGTACTATAAATGTGGGTCCCATCCGTGTAAAGTTTGCACTTTCAGTAAAGTCACCAAAACTTTTTCTAACTCCAACGAAACAACTAGTTTCCCCATCAAAACCTATATTAACTGCAACAGTGACCATGTTGTCTACATAGTTGAATGTTCACATTGCAATCTAAAATATGTGGGTTGCACTACGAGGAAACTGAAGGTCAGGATATTAGAACATCTTAGTTACATCAGGAATCCGGCCATTGTCAACATTTCAAATGTTAGTAGGCACTTTATCACCTGTCACAACAGGAACATCGACTCCTTTCAGATTTATGCCATAGAAAAAATGACTAAAATGAATAGAGGAGGAGATTTCAAACATAGGTTACAAACACGGGAGGCATTCTGGATTTACCATCTAAACACCAGATTTCCACAAGGTCTCAATCTCCGAAAGGAACTAATGTTTCATTATTGAAATTCATATATCATCTAGCCCCTTATATATTTGGGAATTCTGGTGTTATTGTTTTCATGTCTTGTGTCATATATTGGTTTTTTTTTGTATATTGAACCAACAATATATCATTTAGGCCAATTATGGGACATAATGTACTTACATAATTTTGTTTATTCATTGATCTTTAAAATTGTAGTGTCACATTACATTCATTCATAATAATATGCATGTACCAGTCTAGTGTATATATATGGTCTGTTATCTAGATATTCCGTTTTTATCTTTTATATTTTACCAGTGCAAATATCATCCGTATGGAATTAATTCCCCTTCATTCATCAATATCCATCACATTCATTCGTCATTCAATTTTTAATTCACAACTCGTTACTTAAATTTCAACAAGAATGTACAACTAGCAAATTTATTGTTATTTTCATTTGCCGATTTTATTAGTATTTCGGCTGAAGAACCATATCATCATATATTTATCATATATTTACACATTCTTGTTTAATATATTCTGTATCGTGTTATGCATTTTGTACAGTTATTGTTTTATGTCACTTTTATTGCAAATGTTTCCCATATGTTATTCCTTTTCCTTTTTTCTGACACAACTGTTTACGACTCATGACGCTCTGCAAGTGCTAAATACATGTACATCTTTATATATTAGCTAGGTGAGGTAGAAAAAAGAAACACGGCGCCGCAAATCAGAATATGATACAGACTGTGCGGTTCCTGCCTTATTTGCCTTTGACCTTTAACAACTGGCGGTCTTTTTCCTGGCCCAGATGCTTAAATAAGGCAGGAACCGCACAGTCTGTATTGGCCTGAGGAAGACGTCAGTTCAACGTCGAAACGCGTAGCCTATCAACAATAAATACTCTATACACTTAACCCATCACGCTGGTTGTGTATTTATATTGACCAAAGATCCAAGCAGCGCCGGTGGTCCCGTTTTTCCTACCTCTAAACTATCTTTATATATTTTCACTGACAGTTCGAATATTTTCCTGGGGGGTTACATTTCAGTTACTTTCCAACCTATTTAGTATTATATTTATATCGTATAGGATACATACCTTCCTACGAAAGTTGTTTCCTGGAGTTGAAATTTACATTCTATTGGGCGTTGTTACGTTCCGATTACATCCTCCCACTTTCTCCAGGATACATTTACCCCCACGCCTTGCAGTAGCTCATTTGTCCGAGCCATGAGTAAGAGCACTTCAAGTGCTTGAAACGCGTAGGCTTTATCGTGCCAATTCCACCACCTTGTCACCCTCCTGGTGTTGTTCGCTATTTCGTTGTATTTATTGCTATTTGATTGTTCCAATAAAGTGGGAACAGAGTTTCCCCCACCTTTATCACACATCGCTGGATCATTCCTTCTTTTCGCTACAGTCTCATGCCGTGGGCCGTCGCGGCTGATCCGGGCGATATCATACACAGGAGTGTGAAGTTGGTGAGCTGGAGGTTTCCTCCCATTCCCCTTTTTTCCTTGCTAATACTACTGCTTGTTTACGGTTTTTGCCTCCGTGCATACCAGCATCTGTTTCAGCCTATATTTTTAAGCATTACAGGTATATCCTGTCGCTCTTATTGAAATTTGGCTACAAGGTGGTTTTTACATTTTTCTATGTTTTGGCATTTTGGGAGCTAACGAATAAGAGACTCCCATTAAGATTTTTTTGCTATCAGCAACAGGAATCAGGAAATCACTGATTGGTTTCTTTTTACGTACGGATATCTTGTCGTTACTTGTTGATACAAAGATGACACAGGATTTGAACAGATCCAGAGCTGAGAGGGCAGCAGCAGTTTTTGGAGATACCAATTTTACTCAGAACTCGGATGTAACCCTGCATAGTCATTTCAGAGAACTGGAAAAACTTCTTGCCCATGAAGCACGAGTTTGGTGGGATCTGACGACATTGAGGAATTATATTTCCAAAAGCATGATTCCGCGAGGATTACGCCTGCGAAAAATCCCGACCTTTAAATATTCTATCGAGTTTTCAGAGGAATGGAACACTATTCTTTCGGATTGCTCTCTGAAACTAATGGGCCTCATTACCCAACAGGAGGAAATCAAATTGACCGAATTAAACTTGGAGATCGACAAACTGAAGGAGGAAATCAATAAATCATCCAGCTCACCTGATTTTTCTATCCTAGAATCCAGAACACAGAAACATCTTGATCAATTGGAACAAACCATCATGGATACCAAAAAAAGCAAGTTCCTCAGAGACACGGAGGATTACGCTAAAGGGGAAGTGTTCAACTGGACGAAAAGGGATCATTCTCAGTATAGATCCAAATCTATTCTCAAAGATCGTAGAAGACCAAGACACCGTCATAACAGCCAACGTAGAGTGAGCTTCAGCTCTACCGAGCCAGAGACAACAGACGGAGGCGATGAGACATCAGACATGGACTTTCCAAGAGAGTCCGGATCCTCTAGACATTCTTTGCCTGCCAAACGTGGCCTCCCAAAAAACGGGGGCGGAGGGGTGGTAGGAAGCACAGGAATTGGAGACACCATATTACCACGACGACTGCGCAACCAGAGACTTTAACGGACAATACAGATGTCATCAATTTGTCCCAGACACCTCTCTCTCCTATTCAAATAGAAGTACTCAGTCTCGGTCTTAATTTTGCCCCCAATAAAGATTTTGATATTTTCCAAACACTGTTAGATATCAACAGGTTTATTCGTAACTTAACTATCAAAAGGCATTTTCTATCGAATACTGATGTACCAGTGACCAATAGTTCCATCCCCTTAGATACTATTCCATCAGACACTAACATCTATCGTTCGCTGATGTTTAATGAACAAGTCACCTTACTCAATCTAGTTGACCTAGCTGAACAGAATACACTGCCTTTAGATTCACTAACGACTTTATTCCCCATATCCAATCCAACATACTATCCTGTCCAGTCTAGAACTGATTCGATGGACAGATTCCAGTCCATCATTGAGAGGGAATTGCATATTATTGCCAGTGATAGTCGTAAAATAAAATCTCAACAAAATCTTACTAACAGTCAAAAGGATGCGATTAAATCCCTCAAAGACAACTTAGATATTGTTATTCGTATGTCGGACAAAGGGGGTAGTGTCACTGTGATGGATCGCAATATGTATGTCCAACAACTAACAGATTTATTAAATGATGCCGAAACATATATTAAATTAGATCATAACCCTACATCTAAATTTCAGAAGCTTCTTGACGCTCTACTTAATAGGGGTTTAGAGGATGGCATCATAACACAAAAACAACTTAATTATTTGTTAGTCAAAGATCCCACCACTCCAATACTGTATGCATTACCTAAGACCCACAAAGGCATCTTTCCTCCACCCATGCGCCCTATTGTCTCCGGCATCGGGTCACTCACAGAGAAACTCTCTGAGTGGCTCGATTTCTTGTTACAACCTCTGGTACAGCGTACCCCTGGACATCTGAGAGATACCAAGGATGTATTACACATCCTTGATAATAAAACATGGGATCTCAATCACTCTTGGTTAAGCTGTGACGTGGTAGCGTTATATACCTCCATACCCCACCACATAGCTATACTGGCTTTAAAACATCATGCGGCAAAATACAGTACATATGATGCTAAGTTACAAACATTCATGCTTGAAGCATTGTCATTCCTCTTGACCCACAATTTTTTCAATTGTGAAGGACAATATTTCCTCCAAAACAGAGGAGTTTCGATGGGTGCTAAATTCTCCCCCTCCATTGCCAATTTGGTTATGGCGTGGTGGGAGGAGACTACTCTCTTTTCTGCCCTCAATCCGTTTTCTCAATACATCCATTGGTATGGCAGATACATTGATGACCTCCTGATCATATGGGAGGGTGATGTATCTGCCATACCCAAGTTTCTGGAGTTTATGAATTCCAATTCATTTAATTTGTCATTCACATATATTCATCACCCAGTTAGCATTCATTTCTTAGATTTGACATTAACAGGATTGGTGGGTAAAAACATTCAAACAGAGATTTTTCACAAACCCATCTCTGGCAACACAATTCTTCACGCTGCTAGCAGTCATCCTAGCCACACCATCTCGTCTATACCTGTAGGTGAACTAACTAGGGCGAAAAGAAACTGCACTACCAACCAAGGTTTTTTGCTGGAACAAGCTAATATATGTAACAAACTCACAAACAGAGGCTATAAAAGATGGACCCTTAATAGGGCTCAGGCCATTGTCAACCTAAAAGACAGGAAAGACTTACTCTCCATACAACATTCAAACAGGGATGTAATAAAAAATAATAATTCGTCCAAACCAACGCTAAATTTGCAATACAACAACCAATTTAAAGAAATACGGGACATGGTTCACCGGTATATCCCAATATTGTTTGAGGATCCAAAATTAGAGTCTATATTAAAAAATGGGTACCGCATAGTTTCCCGTCGAGCTCCAACTTTGGGCAATATCCTTTCCCCTTCATATTTGCCATCTATCAGCAAGCCACCCACTTGGTTACAATATACGGGGTACTATAAATGTGGGTCCCATCCGTGTAAAGTTTGCACTTTCAGTAAAGTCACCAAAACTTTTTCTAACTCCAACGAAACAACTAGTTTCCCCATCAAAACCTATATTAACTGCAACAGTGACCATGTTGTCTACATAGTTGAATGTTCACATTGCAATCTAAAATATGTGGGTTGCACTACGAGGAAACTGAAGGTCAGGATATTAGAACATCTTAGTTACATCAGGAATCCGGCCATTGTCAACATTTCAAATGTTAGTAGGCACTTTATCACCTGTCACAACAGGAACATCGACTCCTTTCAGATTTATGCCATAGAAAAAATGACTAAAATGAATAGAGGAGGAGATTTCAAACATAGGTTACAAACACGGGAGGCATTCTGGATTTACCATCTAAACACCAGATTTCCACAAGGTCTCAATCTCCGAAAGGAACTAATGTTTCATTATTGAAATTCATATATCATCTAGCCCCTTATATATTTGGGAATTCTGGTGTTATTGTTTTCATGTCTTGTGTCATATATTGGGTTTTTTTTGTATATTGAACCAACAATATATCATTTAGGCCAATTATGGGACATAATGTACTTACATAATTTTGTTTATTCATTGATCTTTAAAATTGTAGTGTCACATTACATTCATTCATAATAATATGCATGTACCAGTCTAGTGTATATATATGGTCTGTTATCTAGATATTCCGTTTTTATCTTTTATATTTTACCAGTGCAAATATCATCCGTATGGGAATTAATTCCCCTTCATTCATCAATATCCATCACATTCATTCGTCATTCAATTTTTAATTCACAACTCGTTACTTAAATTTCAACAAGAATGTACAACTAGCAAATTTATTGTTATTTTCATTTGCCGATTTTATTAGTATTTCGGCTGAAGAACCATATCATCATATATTTATCATATATTTACACATTCTTGTTTAATATATTCTGTATCGTGTTATGCATTTTGTACAGTTATTGTTTTATGTCACTTTTATTGCAAATGTTTCCCATATGTTATTCCTTTTCCTTTTTTCTGACACAACTGTTTACGACTCATGACGCTCTGCAAGTGCTAAATACATGTACATCTTTATATATTTTCACTGACAGTTCGAATATTTTCCTGGGGGGTTACATTTCAGTTACTTTCCAACCTATTTAGTATTATATTTATATCGTATAGGATACATACCTTCCTACGAAAGTTGTTTCCTGGAGTTGAAATTTACATTCTATTGGGCGTTGTTACGTTCCGATT
The DNA here is from genome assembly GCF_050947455.1 of Rhinoderma darwinii. NCBI lineage: Eukaryota > Metazoa > Chordata > Amphibia > Anura > Rhinodermatidae > Rhinoderma > Rhinoderma darwinii. The sequence goes on from NC_134697.1 coordinate 65,009,949, forward strand.
ACATCCTCCCACTTTCTCCAGGATACATTTACCCCCACGCCTTGCAGTAGCTCATTTGTCCGAGCCATGAGTAAGAGCACTTCAAGTGCTTGAAACGCGTAGGCTTTATCGTGCCAATTCCACCACCTTGTCACCCTCCTGGTGTTGTTCGCTATTTCGTTGTATTTATTGCTATTTGATTGTTCCAATAAAGTGGGAACAGAGTTTCCCCCACCTTTATCACACATCGCTGGATCATTCCTTCTTTTCGCTACAGTCTCATGCCGTGGGCCGTCGCGGCTGATCCGGGCGATATCATACACAGGAGTGTGAAGTTGGTGAGCTGGAGGTTTCCTCCCATTCCCCTTTTTTCCTTGCTAATACTACTGTATGTAACTATGTAACTATGTAACCTGGGTTGTGTGGCCGTGGCAGAAGCAGAGGCGGAGAGATCGGCTGATCGGGGAGCAGAGAGGTTGGAGCTGATGAGAGGCGGTCCTTTGGGTGTGGTCACGAGTGGAGGAGTGCGTTGACTTGTTTCTGTTGGAACTGACCCTGACACTGTGACGGGGAGTGAGAGTGCAGAGAGGCCGTGCACTGAAGGGGGCGGAACTGTATGACCAGAACAGGGAGATGAGGGAGGAGCTAAGATCACAGTTGGGAGAGCAGGAAGCGCGAGGGTGTAGTGTTGAGGTGGAGAGAGACAGTTGAAAAGAAGAAGTGCATCAGAGAGGGATTAGACAATATAATAGAGACTTGGGTACCATTAACCCCTTAGTGACCACTAATACGCCTTTTTACGTGATTCACTAATGGGCTTTAGGCTAAATTTACTTTTTTATGATATTCTAATTCATTGAGAAGGACTAGTATATATTCCTTATTATTGGATTACAGTTTAGATTTATCCGTATTTCCAGCAGATTACAAGTATATATCTATATGTTTGTTCCTGTTGGATAACAGAAAAGAGACTTAGGCTTCGTTCACATCTGTATAGGGACTCCGTTCATGGGTTCCGTCAGGGGAACCCATTAACAGAATTCAAACTGAAACAAACGGAAACCATAGGTCCTGTGCACGATTGCCAGACTGTACTATCAGCTATTTATGGGTAAGAGACTCTTTCTGTAATAGAGTACTAAAACTTTTTGGCTCTATCTGATCATTTAGTGACTTATTCATTCTTTAACATACTAGTTCTTTCCCTGCACACTGTTTTGCATTACTGCCATTATGCCATGATTGGAAAACTAGCGCTGTTTATATGAATATCGGCAATACTGTATCGTCACATTCTTGAAGTCTCTGATATTATTTACTTGTACTACTACACGGGTCTGCCAATACGTGCCTTTTCCACTGTAATTGTAATAGTGTCCTCCTGTCCTTTTGTACCTGTTTTTAATACATTGCGTGTAAGTGTTAATAAAGTTATATTTTATTGTATAGGCTCGTATTCTCCTTTTCTTTCTTCTGTGTTTAACTGCTTTATACAATGCAGGCATCAGCTGTATATTACATCTAATACTTCGAAGTAACGAGCGGGATCAATAGCGACCACGGCATTTAAATTGTTAGAAAGAGGGGGCGACCCCTCTAACAGCTCCTCACCCCACCTGCAATGCGATCGTGGGGTCCTGATGGTTGCTATTCCATCTTTGTGTGCCTATTAAGCCCTGATTCGAGTTCCATAGGAAGACTAATAAAAAAAGTAAAAATCTGTTAAATAAAGTTTATTTTCTCTGTACACAAAAAAAGAAATAGTAAAAGTACAAAAAAAAAGACCTTTTCCCATTTTCCCCCTGAAGCATTGTAAAAAAAGTAAATAAATAAACATAATTAATATCACTAAGTCCTCACACCACTCAACTGACGGAAAAATAAAAAGTTATGGCTCGGAATTTGGCGACACAAAATAAATTAAATTTTACACAGTTAGGTTTTTACTTGTAAAAGTAGTAAGATATAGAAAAAACTATATAAATGTGGTATCGCGTAATCATATTGACCCGCAGAATAAAGTTAAAATGTCCTTTTAATTGCATGGTGAATGCCCCAAAAACGAAGAGCACACAACTATGGCGGATTCACAGGTTTTTTTTCATTTTCTACCCCGCAAATAATCTTTTGCTCATTTCCTAGTACATTATATGGCAAAATAAATTGTGCCATGAAAAACTACAGCTTGTCCCGCAAAAATCAAGCCCTCATAGGACTATATCGACAGAATAATAAAAGAATTATGGCTTTTGGAAGGTGGGGAGGAAAAAATGAAATTGTAAAATCTGAAAAATGGATGCGGCCAGAAGGGGTTAAATAATAAAATTTAGTCTGTCTGCAGCCGCCACTAGAGGGAGCTAAGGACAGAGAGGAGCTTTACACATTGAACTCAATCATAAAACAATATGCCGTAAGCTCCCTCTAGTGGTGAAAATAGGCAGCCAGAATTCTATAATATTTATAGGTACAAAACTAAATAGTTATTTTCAGAATGTCTGTTAATTACAGAGCCCAGCAGGCATGGCTATACAGGAAACTCAAATGTATTACGCTGAAAGGTCAAGTGCATTCAAAGGTCATGTATACCATAGTATATCTATAGTGGAGTACATAATTGTAGATAGTTGAAAGTGACAAAAGAAACAAATGACATTTAATACATCTAAATGACCACAAGTCCTTGTTTTTCAAATCCTATTTAACCTTTCGGAGCAAGTAAATGAAATATAGGCCTCTGAGCACTTTACCTGCTACGGCATTGAAGTGGAAGTAAATTGTTATGCTGTGCAGGATAAGATTGTGATTGTTCCTTGTATACTATGCTAAACTTTTGCTGACCCCCCTTTTCCTCTTTCTAGATAATAGAAGCTACATGTCACATTGAATTTATCTATTTCTCGAAATCAAGTCACTCTTGTGTCTGACATTAAATGATTGCCTACGGACGAAATTCTGTTTGTGATGTTGTGTTGGCTCTGTTCTATTTTTATTAGAGACTATACATTTCTCAAAGCTTCTCTATGTTCCTGTGTAAATAAATTCTTTTTTTATTTTTTATGACTGTATTATGTACAAAAATCTTACTTCAATGAGTCAAACTAAATCGCTCAAAATTATTTCAGGTTCCTCCTTTAACCCCTTGAGGACGCAGTCTGTTTTGGCCTTATGGACCAGGCCAATTTCTTCAAACCTGACGTGTCAACTTATGTGGTAATGACTTTGGAATGCTTTTATTTATCCAAGAAATTCTCATTCTACTTTATGTTATTGGTAAAATTTGGTAGAGGCATTCAGCGTTTATTTGTGAAAAACACCAAAATTTTGAGAAAATTAGCAAAAATTACGATTTGTATACATTTTTATGTATCTGCTTGTAAGAAAACACAAAATAATCACTAGTTCACATCTGCCATATGTCTATTTTATGTTGGCATCTATTTATTTTTTTTCGTCCTAGTTGCGAGGTTTAGAACTTTAGCAGCAATTTCTCACATTTTTAAGAAAATTTCAAAAGCCTTTTTTTTTAGGGACCAGTTCAGTTCTGAAGTGGCTTTGAGAAACCTATATATTATAAACTCCCATAAAACAACCCATTTTAAAAACTGCACCCCTGATTGTATTTATAACAGCATTTAGAAAGCTTCTTAACCCATTAGGCATTTCACAGGAATTAAAGCAATGTTGAGCTGAAATTTACAATTCATTTTTTTTAAGAATTTCATTTTAATAAAAAAAAATCTGTAACACAAAATTTTACAAGAGAAATACAACTTAATATTTATTGCCCAGATTCTGCAGTTTTTTTTAGATATATCCCACATGTGGCCCTAGTGTGCTAATTGACTGAAACACAGGCCTTAGAACCAGAGGTGCACCTAGTGGATTTTGGGGCCTCCTTTTTATTAGAATATATTTTAGGCACCATGTCAGGTTTGTAGGGGTCTTGTGATGCCAAAACTAAGGAAACACCCCAAAAAGACACCATTCTGAAACTTCATCCCACAAGGAATTCATCTAAGGGCGCAGTGAGCATTTTAACCTCACAAGTCTTTTCTGAATTTCTTGGAATTAGGCCGTCACGCCATTTTTTCACGCAAAAATTAGTTTTAGCTCAGATTTTTTCATTTTCACAAAGAATAAAGGAGAAAAAGCACCCCAATATTTGTAAAGCAATTTCTCACAGGTAATACCCTATATGTGGTTATAAACTGCTGTTTGGACACATCGTAGGGCTCAGAAGAGAAGGAGCGTCGTTTGGCTTTTGGAGCTCACATTTTGCTGGAATGGTTTTTGGGGGCTGTGTCACATTTGCAAAGCCCCTGAGGAAACAAAACAGTGGAGACCCCCCAAAAGTGACTCCATTAGGGAAACTACACCCCTCAAGCAAGGACTCTAACTAGGAGTATAGTGAGCATATAAACCCCACAGGATTTTTGCAAAATGTATTGGAATTTGGCCGTGAAAATAAAAATACACATTTTTTTCCCACTAAAATTTAGAATTGTTTTATTTTCACATGGGTTTAAAGAGAAAAATAACCCCAACATTTGTAAAGCAACTTCTCCTGAGTATGGCAATACCCCAAATATGGTCAGGAACGGCTGTTTGGACACACGGCAGGGCTCAGAAGGAAAGGAGCGCCAGATATTTCTGGATTGGTGTTCGGGCACCATGTCGTATTTGCAAAGCCCCTGAGGTACTAGAGTATAGGGGAAAACCCAGAGTAGTGACCCCATTTTGGAAACTACACCCTTCAAGGCATTTATCATTTGCCTGGACCTATGGCAGGGCTCAGGAGTGAGCGAGTACCATGCACATTTGAGATCTGGTAATTTTTACACAGTATTGGCCCACAATTGCAGGGCTCTGAGGACAAATAGTAAAACAAACCCCAAAGAAGTGACCCCCATTTTGGAAACTATATACACCTCAAGGCATTTATTAAGGAGTTCAGTGAGCATTTTCACTCAATACAATTTTACTAGAAAATAATGCGTGGTGGATTTTCCACTGATATGCCATTTTAGTGCACAATATGTTGTGTCCAGCTTGTGCCACTGAAGATAAATACCTCATAAAATGTTAAGAGGGTTCTCCCGGGTGTGACGCTGCCATATATGTGGATGCAAACTGCTGTTTGGGCACACTGTAGGGTTCAGAAGGGAGGGAGCACCATTTAGCTTGGAGAGTGGATTTTGCTTGTTAGTTGTTATGTTTGGGATTAACTGGTGTTATAGTTTATAATGTGGGGGCAAATGTAATCTGAGTGGAGTACATCAGGGTATAATAAGAGGGTATAATAATGGGGTAAATAAATATTTCACAGATGTATGACTAGTTTTGCACTGATAAATGTTGCCCAATCTTATCCCCCTGTTGGAACACTCTGCACATTTTGTGTCGCTATATCCTGAGAGCCAGAACTTTTTTTTTTTTTGCAACATAGCCGTGTAAGGGATTATTTTTTTGTGGGACAATCTGCTGTTTTTATTGGTACCATTTTTTTTTTGTTTTTTTTGTTTTAATTTTTTTTTACAGCATTCACCGTGCACTATAAATTACATATTTTATTTATTTTGTGGGTCGATGCGATTACAGCTATACCATATGTATATTGTTTTTTTATGTTTTACGCGTTTGCACAATAAAATCACTTGTTTAAAAAAATGATTTAGCTTTTGTGTTGTTATATTCTAAGAGTCATAATTTTTTAATTTCTCCATCAAGTAAGGTGTGTGAGGGCTTGTTTTTTGTAGGACAAACTGTAGTTTTTATTGATACAATTTTTGTGTACATGCAACTTTTTAATCCCTTTTTATTTCATTTTTTGGGAGGCGAAGTGACTAAAAAATAGCGATTCTGGTATTATTTTTTTTTTTTTTATGGCGTTTACCACATAGGATAATTAACAGTATATTTATTTTGTTCCGGCTGTTACGGACTTGGCAATATAAATTATGTTTAGTTTATTATTTTCTTTCATTTTTTTCTAATAATAAAGGACCTGATAAGGGAAAAAGAGCAATTCATTTTATAACTTGAAACTTTAACTTTTTTATTTTTGCACAACATTTTTTTAAAGTTTTTTAACACTTTTTTTAGTCCTACTAGGGACTTGAAGGTCCAATTGTCCAATTGTTGGTGTAATACACTGCAATACTCATGTATTGCATGGTATTATACCTGTCAGTTTCACGCCTTCAGTAGATGGCAGACCCGGAGATCTTTGTTAGGCATCACGGGCGGTTCCGATGGCGCTGCGATGCGGCAGTTGCTATTGATGACCGCATTTAAGGGGTTAATCGGCGGGACCACCGCTGTGATCCGACCCAATGTCTTCCCTCAGTACTAGTACTACTAGCAGCCAGTACTGAGAGATGCTGGGCATAGGGGAATCCCTGTGTGCTCTGTTAGCAGAACATGTAAATTAATGGGCTGCAGGCTCAAGGACCAGGGCTGCAGCCCATTAATTTAGGTGCGGTGGTCAGGAACGGGTTAAAGAGGTTTTCCCTTAATTAATATTCATCACCTATCCACAGGGTAGGTAATAAATATCTGATCTTTGGGGTCCGACCGCTTGGACCCCCACCAATGACGAGAACACACTTATGTTGTCATTCCTGGTACTGCGCATGCTCGGCCACCGCTCCATTCATTTCTAAAGGGCTGCCAAAGATCATTTTAAGAGGCTAATAAAATACCTCCTCTACCTACACCGTGTTCCAAATTATTATGCACATTGGATTTAAGTGTCATAAATATTTAATTATTAGTTTTTCAATTAAACTCATGGATGGTATTGCGTCTTAGGGCTCTTTGGATCATTGTAATCAATCTCAGACACCTGTGATAATTAGTTTGCCAGGTGTGCCCAATCAAAGGAAAACTACTTAAGAAGGACGTTCCACATTATTAAGCAGGCCACAGGTTTCAAGCAATATGGGAAAGAAAAAGCATCTCTCTGCTGCCGAAAAGCGTGAAATAGTGCAATACCTTGGACAAGGTATGAAAACATTGGATATTTCAAGAAAACGTAAGCGTGATCATCGTACTATGAAAAGATTTGTGGCTGATTCAGAGCACAGACGGGTTTGTTCAGATAAACGCATAATGAGGAAGGTTTCTGCCAGACAAATTAATAGGATTAGGAGAGCAGCTGCTAAAATGCTATTGCAAAGCAGCAAACAGGTATTTGAAGCTGCTGGTGCCTCAAGGTGTAGGATCCCGCGAACCTCAAGGTGTAGGATCCTCCAGAGGTTTGCAAGTGTGCATAAAGCTATTATTCGGCCACCCCTAAACAATGCTCACAAGCAGAAACGGTTGCAGTGGGCTCAGAAATACATGAAGACTAATTTTCAAACCGTGTTGTTTACTGATGATTGCCATGCAAACCTGGATGGTCCAGATGGATGGAGTAGTGGATGGTTGGTGAATGGCCACCATGTCCCAACAAGGCTGCGACGTCAGCAAGGATGTGGTGAAGTCATGTTTTGAGCTGGAATCATGGGGAGAGAGCTGGTAGGCCCCTTTAGGATCCCTGACGGTGTGAAAATTACCTCTGCAAAGTACGTTGAGTTTATGACTGACCACTTTCTTCCGTGGTACAAAAAGAAGAACCGTGCCTTCCGTAGCAAAATTATCTTCATGCATGACAATGCACCATCTCATGCTGCAAAGAATACCTCTGTGTCATTGGCTGCTATGGGCTTAAAAGGAGAGAAACTCATGGTGTGGCCCCCATGTTCCCCTGACCTCAACCCTATTGAGAATCTTTAGAGCATCCTCAAGCAAAATATCTATGAGGGTGGGAGGCAGTTCACATCAAAACAGAAGCTCTGGGAGGCTATTCTGACATCCTGCAAAGATATTATAGCAGAAACTGTCCAAATACTCACAAATTCAATGTATGCAAGAATTGTGAAGGTGATATCAAAGAAGGGGTCCTATGTTAACATGTAACTTGGCCTGCTAAGTTTTTTTTGATTGAAAGAGCTTTTGATTTCTGTAAATATGACCTCCTGATGCTGCTAATTCAATAAATTACCATTTTAGTTCTCTTTACAACCTTTAAAATGTTTTGATCTCTGTTGTGCATAAAAATTTGAAACAGTGCATTTTGAGTTTTTTACTTCTAAATAAAAATCTGTTATCATTAGGAGATTTGTTCAATAAAATTTGCATTATACTCCAACGGTTGATGGCTTGAAGATTATACTGACTGTTATTTGCATTGACTGTTTAGGAAAATCTGCAAAAAATAACATTTGCATAATAATTTGGAACGCGGTGTAGTTTGCATCATCGTTGATTTATGTATATGTCGGCAGCGCTGAGATTTCTCCTGCTTTTTTTTCCATTCTACTCAAAGATAGTGCTCGGCAGGCCTTTAGAAGTTAATGAAGCGGTGGCCAAGCATGCATAGTACTGCTCCATTCATATGTGGCTCCCAGGAATGGCAATGTAAGCCTATTCTTGTGTTCGGTGGGGTCCCAGCGGTCAGACCCCACTGATCAGATATTTATTGGATAAGTGAAAAATATTGATTATGGGAAAACCCCTTTAAGCATGAATGCAATACTGCATGCAAATAATAGTTTATCCCCATGTAGTAAACATCTTGACTATCTTTGACACCTCAGTGGCAATCTGCAGGCTACCTTGTCAGCAATCGCACTGGCTGTTCAGTGCAGTGAACCTCCAGACAGTGACCTCCCTCGTCCTGCTTCCTCAGTTGTGCAGTAAATGCTCCTCCTCCTTTCTCTGCTCCAATGATGTGTCGCGATGCTGGCATCTTCTCTCCACTAATGTGCCAGGCATGTCTCCTCCTGCTCTCTCCGGTCCGCTGATGCAGCGCGGTGCAGACCCACCTCCACCTTTTCTTAACTGGAATATACATAAATCTTTTATGTAGTATTCACAGTTTGAACTATACATCTTAATTATAATCTATATTTTTGCCAGAAGAAAGAGTAAGATTGCAAGGCATAGCTATAGGGGGTGCTTAATCAGCAGTCACACTGGTTCCTGAGGGGCCTCTCTGCAACATAACAATACACCAAAATTGCACATTACAAATTTTATTGTACTTAGGGCCTCAAGTATATAACAATCGCAGTCGCAGATGGTCTGAATGGGCCCAGTTTTTATTTAGTAACAGCACAGAGGCATTATTTAGTCAATATGTGGTGGTAATATGTCGTCATGGTGTGGAGGTCTTATTGAGTAACAGTATTATGGAATTATTCATTCATACATAGAAAATTGTCTCATAGCTATGTTGTCTTTGAGACTTGCAATGCCACTGGGAACCGTAGAACTCTGTGGTCTCCACCACTGAGCTCCCACCAGCCCTCCCCAGACACTTCCAGCAGCAAGACATGCAAGTCACTGCTACTAGAAGGAATTGTGTGGTTGAGTGAGCATGTTTATTGCCATAGGGAGGGGAAGAGCTTATCTCGGAGAAGATCAAAGAATTGCAAATGTTAAAATCCAACAAGCCAATCCTTGTTTCCTTCAACAGCAGAAATTAGATTGTTGTCTGATCCTTTGACATCGGGAGGATTTGCTGACAATATCTAATGTTCGTGTGTTAGTTATTAATGCATTGTAAGACAC